>NW_027491291.1:1200000-1800000 GCF_021521415.1 Bidens hawaiensis | reverse complement strand
ATATTCGTGTCTATTCGTATATCCGGCATACACGGTATACCACCTACGAATGAATAACCAACTATGCTATAATGATTCCAACACCTCTTGTGTATGGGTAATCATTCTATTCGAGTATACATGGGTATAGGCATCTAACGGATGTAAGGATAGCATATGGAGTTGCAAGGTTCAAGGTAATCGTGCAACATGGGTTGCCTTCAAATATTATCAATTACTATTATGGGAAACTCTATCACTTGCTCAGTCAATGTCCTCAGGCGTTCTAGGTTTGCTCAAATCGGTAATTCTCGATCTGGAAGTGGTATGACTCATATGTTTGAGAGTGAGAAATACATATATATATTTCTATATATTATTTTTATCTGCTCAATTATTATCAAATTTATTATTATTATTATTTATTTTATTTATTTATTTATTTTCCTTAATGGAATAAGAATGGGTTCAGGTACCGGTCCGTTCGTACGTGCGGGTCGGCGATTCGGGTGAACATATGGGGTTATTAGGATATACGGTACCGGTGTTGGTAGGGTAAGGGATTTATTAATTTTTGTTGGGAGTGACGGTTACTAGATATTTCTAGTTAATGTCAAACGGGAGATCTAACTTGGTACTATCATAACTATGGCCCGATAAGTCAGACTTATCATCAACCGATGCTCTAGAAATCTCAGCATCCTCGGTACTTTTATTACTTCATCCCCCGGTTCTTTATCCGGGTCCTATTTCTCAATACATGAAACCACAAGATATATATACATATATATATACACACATTAGCACGCATAAATAATATTATATACTTTACACATATGTTGCCATTTTTACCTATTAATGTTCCCCGTGACTTCCCCTGAGTTCCCTCGTGCGGACAAGTCTGTTATTATGTTCCGGACCATAATTACTCACTTGTCCGTCCAAGTTCATCCAGCTCTCGTCACTATAAATTATTAGTTGATATTCAGATCCTATAATACTTGAGCTACTGGTTATATTTTAGGTATCTTTTAAAGACATCCTAATTCTTTTATAACCAATGGCTCTGATACCAAGTTCTGTAACACCCCGTAACCGCAGCGGAAACGTAAACGGGATGCAACAGACGCCTTTGATATCAACCACATTGTTTATAAAGAAAACTGAATGAATTAATATACTTCAAAATTACATTATCTCGTATTCCATTACCGTCTAGGTGATACACACATCATACAATACGATACATAATTCTATTTATTATAATGTATCCTAACATCCCGCACGCAAATCTTACACACATCAAGCACTTAGCACGTAAGCAATCACTTCATCTTAGTTGTACCTGAAAAGCATGTGAGAAAACGGGTCAACTACGAATAGTTGGTGAGTTTCACAATTCGAGTAAACCATGATAATCCATTATCAAAATATAATATTATCGATGTAATTATGCTGAGCCCACAAGTGAAACCTCTGACTATCACACACAACCCCCGTGGCATATCCCCCGCCCACGGACCGGTGGCATATCCCCCGCCCACGGAACTGCCCCAAACCGCTATGTCTAACATTACATAGCAAAATATATATAACACCCAAAATAGACATGTGCAACTGGCTGGGAAACATCAGCAAATCCATGCCGGACCAGTTGGGTTTGTCAGACCAATAGTACTATCCACACTCTACCGGCTTTCAGTTAATCACTCGTGTTCCGGGGCCTTAGAATGTTAGCAACTCAGACAATTACCATCTTAGTACATTTCCGTACGATTCTCGTACAATAAAATATATATAAATCCACGCAAATCCATGCGTTCAGTATGTACTTAAACATTTCAGTAGTAACATGCTTCCACCCCGGGAAAATATTTGAAAACAATTCAGAAAAAGGGGTTCGTGAAACTCACCTTAGCACATGCAAGCAGGTAACAACAATCATTATTAGTTAACACGTCCAATCTGTAATATGATCCCTACGATCGTTACTATACACTCATTATTAATATAACTTTAACCAAGTTAACCGGTACATCTGGGGACACTGTTAACCCAGCACTGTACCCGTTCTGGGGGCAAGGTTAACCCAGAAACACTTCTCCGGACTCATATTGTGATGTCGTTTAGAGTTCAACAGTCAAATTTTCTAATAGCTTGTTTTCCCCGTTTTGCGTGCCTAGCACGGTTACCCGTTTTTATGTTTCAAAAATGAGTTTGGTCACACACGACCCGAGAGTAGTGGTTGACTGATAATTTAATTAAAGATGTGAAATTAGAGCTCGGTTTAGACGTCCCGATTGGCCGCGGGACTCTTTTCCTTCTTTGGCGTACCGGAAATTGTTAAAATAGGTTAAAATTACTCAAATCATCCGAATTATGTTCGAATGATTTACTTTTACTTGTTTAACTCAATTATATGAAAATAGTTCATTTTTAGGGTTTTTATACACCAGTCAGCTCGCTTAAGCGAACTTTACCGGTTTACGCGTTTTAACTTTAAAAGTTTGATAATTAGCACAAATAATTATCCGTTTAATCTCGGATATTGAAATTTTGCACAAATCACTTTTTAACAGTGGGGAATTTTATAAAAATATTTCCAGAATTAATTCTTATATTTAAAATTTATTTATCTATTTTTAAACACCATTTAAACACTAAATATGTCGTAAATACCAAACGATCTTAGAAAAATCCCAAATTTCTCCTGGGTGTCCCCTGCCATCCACATAGTCCCCTGTAATTTTTTCAGAAACAAAATCTTCTTTTACATGCCCTTTTCACTAAAACCGAGCTAGAAAACCCTAGAACTCGTTTAACCGAAAAGTCTACTTAGACTTCTCCAACTGACCTCAAATTTTGTGTGTGACTTATACATGATATAAAAAGCTAACCTGCAATTTTACAGAATTTTTCATGATATTTAACTATTTTTCACCATTTTTTAGCCAAAACCGAGCATTAAATTCACCAAATATTCATCCTTTATCTAAAAATTACCAAAAATTCACAGACCTCTTATTTTCATGTGTAGAACATCCCTGTAAAATTTCATGACCTAACTCTAAACCATCAACAATCTGTCCCAAAACACATACACCGAACATAACCGAATATACCTTTCGTTTTCCGTCACTACAAGCTACAAACTCGTCTTTCCGCCTTATCTACCACTAAATACAGAAGCTACAACCAACATACCACAATACCAAGCAAGTTACACTCACGATCAAGCCTCTTACACTATAGTTTCGGTTATTGCTTTAAAAACAAATATTTAACCGTAAAAATCCGTTTTTGGTCCGTTTAACTCCTTTCTTGGACCAAGATCCCTTGTATAACCCGTATACATCACTTGATCATGCAAGAATCGGTTTTCATCTTTGAAACCTCATTTTCTTGCAAACAAACTCAAGAAACGAAGATGGAAACGTGATTAACTCGATTCTTTACCTTGTTTTCTTGCTAAAAACTCTCGGTTTTGGATCATGATCTTGAGAGGATTCATAGATTGTTGAATGCTTGTTTAGAAAAAAGAAAATAAAGGATAAGGGGTTTCCCCCCCATCCGATCGGAATTATGTGGGGGTGGGGTGGGACCCACCTCTTCATTCTTGGCCACTCATTTGGATATCGGATATCCGGATAATGTTTTAGATAATCTGGTTCAGTTCGCTTTTCGGTTAAATGTTTAATTCGGCTTAAAACGAGGCTAAAACGGTCGTTTTTCGGCTTAAAAATGAAATTTATATAAAACCGATTTAAAAACTTTAAAAACTTAAACCATGACATTTATTAACTTAAAACATCATATCATTAATTATCGCGCATCTTTTTCGGCTTGATCGATCATCTCTTGCTCGGTTTGGTATTAAAGGTTTCGTTTAACACACCGACGTACTATTAAATCGAAATCCTTTTTCTGTGCTTTAATCCACTTATCCCGAAGCTTTAATACTTCGTATCATCAATAAATATCATATATCTCGTCTATAATTGAACCCTCGATTCGTTCGGGTTTCAATAACTATCGATCGATTAATCGCATATTCAATACGATGAATTATATATTCACGTACAATCAGTACAGTGAACCATGTATTCTCGTATAATTACCATGGTAACTTATGTACCCGACATAAAATATGACGTAACTATCGTCTACCGGTTAGGGTATTCCTGGTTTCGTCGGAATCGTTACATCAATCCTCTTCGTATCCTCAATTAGTTGTTCCCAAATTTCGGAAAAGTTTGAGGAATCCATTTTGGTAAAAAAACACTTGGTGAAAATGGGGTTTGAATTGATGAAGAAGTATTTGAGTTGGTATATGAAATGCTGAAAATGGTTGAATTGGTATATGAAATGCTGAAAATGGTTGAATTGATTGGGTATTTATATTAAGATTTTAATTTTTTTGACCATTCAACGGTCATTAGTATTAAAATATTATTATTTTCATTCAAAACGCGGCGACAAATAACAACTTCCCTATCGCCCCTATTATTGCGAGGGGTGGGGTGTTCCTCCTTTTTGTAGCCCGCCATCGCCTTTATTCCTTGCCTCATTATGCATGGCCTTAGAACACACCTACCACCACTCCACCAACACCCCCATTAAATCTGGCCACCACCACCATTGGCAACCGACCACCGCCATTGCCCCTCCCAAATTATTCTTCTTTTGACAGCACGTAGGAACTCCACCATTTCAGGTATTCGTCGTTTCAATACAAAGCTGTTCCCAAACCTTTCTTCGGCCAAAATACCCAATAACCAGAAACAATCAGTCCATCACTGTCCCTGGCGATCGCCAACGCCCCATATTCTCATATCCACCAATATTTCAAACATAATCCGATTCAGTCACGAGATCTCAGCAATACCTACAACCATTGGTTCCACAGTTTTCCCAAGATCCTTCCCAATGACCGAGTGGTGCCCTTCGACGTCGATAAACTCCGAACCGAAGCTCCTTCATTGTTTTCTTATTCACCAAACCGAAGCTCGTCAACTGCTGCCAGAATCGGTTACCGACGAATAATCTCGTTGACGATAATTAGCAGACACTTAGTTGGATTCAGTAGAGTTCTGTTTGATAGTGCATTAACTAGCAACAATTTATGGGTTATGTAAAAACCTTAAAATGAATATGACAAGTTCATTCAATTTTGGTAAAATTGAATTCAAAGACTTGTTATTTGGTTGGGTCTAGACGAATAAAAAACGATTGTGACTTGGGAGGTCATGATCTGTGGTGGGGAGATGGAAGGTCTTAGTGGGGTCATTGGAAGTGGCGGTGGTTAGCAGTAGTAGATAGCCGGTGGCAACGGTGGTGATTGCGTGAGGAGATGAAGTGAGCAGAGGATGATGGTTGGCCTCCCTTTTTAAAAATAATTTTGATTTTAATTTCAACTTTTAACGGTTTTAGTAACAAGGGTATTATAGTATTTTTCTATAAAACTTATATCCAAATAAGTTGAAAAAAATATAAGTAAATGTCATGTCACACGCCATGTCATAAAAAATTAACAGGGTTAACTATGTGATTGTTAATAATAACAAAATTGATAGTTGGAATTGCCAGTGATAATTGAGATTATTATTGACCAATGATTAATAGTTTGGATTATTCAAATCCAATTTTCTTTCTTTATTCTCTCACAATGATTGATTCTATTACCCATTTGTCATTGTTTCTTTGTCCCACATGAATGGAGAAAGAAAAGTAAAGAAACCATATACACCATAAATTCAACTTAAACTTGTGCAAAAATTAATAAATTATATAATTTACATACTAAACCATTTGACCAAATAAAGCTTTATTTTTAACACGCTGGTAAGATTAAGTTGTGTTTGGCTTTTATGACAATTAAGTTGTAATGTAAAGCCAAAATGAGTCAAGCATGCCAGCTCGAGTTTAGTTGGATATTAGCTAGCTGGTAAGATTAAGTTGTGTTTGGCTTTTATGACAATTAAGTTGTAATGTAAAGCCAAAATGAGTCAAGCATGCCAGCTCGAGTTTAGTTGGATATTAGCTAGCTTGACCAACTTAGAATGAAGTTTGAGTCAAGTTTAAACTAACCTTGGTTGAACCAGACAGCGGACACAAACCCAACATGTAACAAGCAAGTTGATCCAGATGCATACCTAAACATGTCTTGCGTGATCACATGTCGACTTACAAAGATTGCCTTTTTAAACAGTTTTTTCTTTTGCATATTTTTTTATACTCTAGATTAATAAAACAAGAGCCCAAAATTTAAAATCTATTTTGTATACAAAACCTCTAAACTACTCCTTTAACTTTTTAGTTAAGACATAAACTGCCTATTAAAACGTACAATAAAACACCGACCGGTTTAGGCTCAACCCGAATCCGTTTAGGTTAAACCCAAACATCCCTAATCTCTACTAAATAAGTATTATTTTTTCATGTCATGTCCGAAATTCACACACCTAATTTGAACGTATTTAGTAACGGTTATATTACAAGTAATACAAGAAAAATATCTTGCTTGTATCTTGTTAGTATTTGATCTCCCCCAGGTTCTTCAACCATGGAAGAACCTCTTCTAGACCCTCATTTACGCTTCGGGGCTTGTAGTCCAATTCCCTTTTGCCTTTTCACAAGAATAAGCCCATTGGTGTCTAAGACACGACACAGTCTGTTTCAAAAAAAGGAACGAGTCAAATGGGCTGGTTAACATGTCAAAATTTATTTATAAAATAACTAAACATGGACGGGTCAATATACGTTGTTTTTGTTGGATTTCATGTCTAACAGGTAAAATATGAAGGAAAAAAAGTAACTAAAAATGGAACGAGTCAAACGGGTTAACCGAAAAAGTTTACATCTTAAACGGTTTATCATGTTCAACCAACGTATTAAATTGACCCGCTTAGTTATGAAACTAAGCTTGTAAACGAATGTGGCATGTCAGCATATGTACATTTGTTTAACTTTGACGAACAAATGATCGAACAGTAACAATTAAACAAACAACGTTTACTTGTTTGTGTCGTTCGTTAATAAAATGAGTGTGTTCATGCATGTTTATGCTCATTTGTTAATAGTGTAAACTAACAAACTTAGCCAAACATAGATTAATAAACAATTAACATAACCAAGGGAACACCAATTAAAATTAAACGTGATCAATCTGTCAGCTGTAAAGAAATAATGATTCTAGACAGAATTCTTAGGCCTGTAAACAAACCAAAAGTTCAGTGAACAGTTTTGTGAGCTGTTCGGCAGAAGTTCCTATATGTTCATTTACTTAATAAACGACCAGACATGAACACATTCATTTATGTTTGTTTATGCTTGTGAACCATTCGTTGATACTATTAGTGAACGAAAATAAACAAAGATGAACCTGTTTATTTTCTTAACGAACGAACACGAAGAAAGCCAGCCTCGTTCATTTAACTGTCTGTGTTCTACTATTTGTTCGGTGACGAACACGAACATACTCCATTCATGTTCATTCGGTTTGTTTACAAGCCTAAAAATTGTAGTGGTCTAAAACATTTAACTGAATATATAGACAAACATAAACGAGCAAACTTGAACACACGTAAACTAACAAACATAATAAATGTAAACCAACGAACATAAACAAGCGTAAATGAACAAACAAAAACGAACAAAAAAATTTA
Source organism: Bidens hawaiensis (assembly GCF_021521415.1). Taxonomy (NCBI): domain Eukaryota; kingdom Viridiplantae; phylum Streptophyta; class Magnoliopsida; order Asterales; family Asteraceae; genus Bidens; species Bidens hawaiensis. Next base: position 1,792,357 of record NW_027491291.1, on the reverse strand, counting down.
TTCATGTTAGTAAGATTATTAAATAAGCAAACATAAACAAGCTTCCTACTGAACGGTTCACTTAATGTTCAGTTCGTTTACAGTCCTACATGTTACCCAACTTACCCTATCTGCGTGTTTTGCCACCTCTACTTCTACCATAAAATATTGTAAAATAAAGCATGATTAATGGAAAAATAAAATACCGGGGGGGCTGATAAATGGAAGCTTTCCGGTTATTCTCGCGAGCAGAACTGATAACCAACCATAAATCTCTGTCACGAACAAAGGAATATTAAAGCGAAGTGTTTTTGTGTTAGTTATAGCAGCAGCTATATCAAATACTTGCATGAAAGATGCGTTTTCACCCGTAAGAAGATATCTTTGACCTGGTTGACCTCTTTCTAAAGCTGAAATGTGGCCATCTACCACATCATCTACATGACTGAAAGAGAACTTATCATTTCCATAACCGATGTAACCAGGTAACCGTCAGTTAAACCGTTCAACAATCTGATAAATAATAAAAGTTTCACATGTTTAGTACTTAATTCTCCATATATAAACAAATATGTAGTTGGATGTAAAAAATAGGTATAAAATCAGGAAATAGTAACCAAGTTTTGTTCCCTCGCGTAAAAGGACTAAAATGCACTTCCATTTAACAGAAAAATCTAACGAAGTTAGTGATTCGAAAAGGATAAAAGAATTGAAGTAGGCAAAAACCCCAGGGATGAAAACCAAACTTTTAACACGTTTTAAATTGAATAGCCTAAAAGGAACAATTATGAAACTTTGTGATTATTATTTAGTAACTATTTTCTTCACTCTTAATTCATTTGAAAATAATAATCTTTACGTTTGAAAGATCCTAACGACATGGATCATAATTCCTGATTCATTAATGCGAAAATTACCATTCGAGCAACTACATTTCCAGCAGTGAGTTTACCAGGTCCATATATAACTCCAGGATAAACAGCCACTATAGGTGCAATTTTATCAGCAATCTTGTGTATGGTATCAGTCTCCTTATATTCTTCAAGCCTCCAGTATTAACCTAATCAAAATAACCAGACTCGTTAAGTTTTAATTTAAATAAACACATAATAATTATAAGGAAGGTAGCTGGTTACAGTGATGAATTTGGAAGCCAGGGTTCAACTAAGGCGGCGGCGGCGTGAAAGAGTGAAGGATAGTCGGTGACGTCACCGTATGTCCACGTCAGTAGGAAGTGGTACGAGGGTTGTTTTATGATATTTGTTTCCTTTTTTACGGATTCCAATCAAATCAATTCAAATTAAAAAGACTACTCTATATTAACAGCAATCAAATCAATTCAAATTAAAAAGAGTAATCTATATTAATAGGGTTGTTTTATAATGTTTGTTTTTAATATTTATCTATTTTTTGAATTTTTTATTTTTTTATTCTATGTGATAGTTATATGTACAAATAGGAGACATTGTGAACCCTCCTAATTTTAATTATTTTTTAAAAAAGTTATAAAATTGCATAATATATATTTTTTTGCTAAACTGGTGTTATCGTGTATTAAAATCAACAAAAGGGCATAAAAATGCACATTATGAGTGTCTCAAGATAAGACATAAATATTCTAGAACTGTAAGTATTTTCAAGAGTATATTTCCACTCTAATTTGGTATATATTATGGAAGATTAGTGATCAAATGCACATCTCTCACATGCGAAAACAAAAATAATATAAAAACATGTAAAACACACATGTTTGTGTGTCCATAACGGTTGTCCATAAAACAAAATTCAATAATAAAATTGAAAATATGACAAAGAAATAGCGTAAATAAAGTTTGTTTTATTACCTTCCCTGCTTTGGAAATGAACTCTTAAACATTCTGTTGCCTCTTATGGCATCTACACGGGCAAGTTGCACATATATATTAATAATTAGTATTAATAACAAATATTAAATTAAAACATATTGAAAAGTATAAGAACCTATAAAAGAAAAGGAATGCAAAATTCCATCATAATTGAATATTAGATATACACATCTACCTTACCTGGTAAGCAAAAACAGTTTTTTGATCTCTTCCTTTCAGGCAAACACTTTTTTTTTCTACTTTAGTCACCTTCCATGTAAAGCAACTTACAACAAAATAAGACAATGCTACGTGTCATTCTACTTATTTTCCATCATTCGCCATGTCTACGCCAATTTTGTGTCAACACAACTTTTCATATTCAATCTCGTCACTCAACCCCTACTGTGGTTCATTCCCTTCATTTTCCATCGTTTTTTTTTTGTTAAATCTAACTTTGACCAAAAAAAGTTAACAATGCTAAAAATCATTACACAGGTTTATCAATAAGTTAAAAAATAAAGGCCTGCAATGTAGTAAAAAAAATAAACTGTAACAACACATATCGGTTAAAATGTCTTTTGAGAAGTTAATTTTTGGTAGGGGTATTCACAGTTTGGTTTAAAACTATCCAAATGGTTCATTGGTTTGGTTCTGGGGTTTTTTTAAATTTGTTTAGGTCGGTTTATGTTTTAAACTTCTAACCGTATCAAATGGTTTGGTTTTTTGTTTAGACTCGAACCAGGAAGGATAAAAACAGTCCAGGCCATAACATTTAGTAATTAATTAGATTTACTCAAATATTATAGCAATGATTTAAAACTGTCCAAATGGATCAATGGTTTTGTTCTGAGGACAATTTTTGAATTTTTTTAGGTGGGTCTATGTTTTAAACTTCAAACCATATCAAACGGTTTGATTTATAGTTTACACTTGAACCCAGCAGGAATAAAACATACCAGACCATAACATTAAGTAATTACTTAGATTTGCTCAATTAACTAAAACATTGTTAAGTCAATTCTATATCAATATCCATATCAACAGAAAATGAAATATAATATAACACATAAGATCTAGGATGATTCCACTTTACAACTATACAGAACTTGGTGCCAATAGAAAATAATGGCAATTCAGTTTATGTAAAACGATTAATATTGAACTGCACAATAGAAAATTTCTACCAGTTATTTTGGACAGCTCATTTTATACATTTTGCATAACTTTTTAATTTTATACGCATTTTCTACGAAAGCCCAATAAGCCAAAACCGTGAAACCAAACTGTTAGTAACAGTTCAATTTGGTTCGGTTTTAATTTTCAACGGTTCGGATTCGGTTTTCAATAGGTTCACGTTTTGTTAGAAATAAGTTTTTGTTTGAAAAATGTAAAAACGAAACTAACCGAATGATATGTCTTAAATTTCAAGACACGATGTTATCTGCTGACCCGTAAACTTTTTGACGCAATGCCCAGAGTTTAAGACAATATGCATTAATTTCCTTTTTACACTTTTTAGCAGGGGTGAGCATAAAACCAAATAAGCTAATCTATAAACGAATTAACTGAACCAAATAAGCCAATCTATACACTTTTTAGTAAATTCATGGTTAACTGAACCGACCCAATATGTATAACCGAATGATGCAAATGTCAAATGGTAAACTCAAATTATTCAAGCCCACACGTATAATAACAATTTATTTTCTGGTTAAAAATGTAGAGCATATACTTTTAGACCCAATTACATTTTTTGGGCAACTTTAGTTAAGCTGGGACATTTTAAGACCAAATCTAGTTAACAGACCAAAGTTGATCCAAACCAACATGTAAAACCGATTAACCATAACCGATTAACTGGAACCGCTTGTTTATCATTCCCCGAATAGCCGAAAGTTCAGTTATGGTTACAAGAAGCATAAAGTAGTTAGGTTGGGTACCTTAGAAAACACCCGTGCTCTACTCCAAGCATGAAATTTTCACAAAAAGCTAATCACTTCTCAGGAATGGAGTATTATGAAGGATATCTTCCATAGGCCCCAATATATTTAGCTGATGTGTGTTTCTAACCATGTAGGCATGCCATGCATTATACTCCTGTGCAGCATTCATGCTTAACTGTTACATGCTCTTAGCCATCTGTTTCCACATAAATGGCACGCTCTAATATATTATCATTTATGTTTTAACTATACAGGTGTATTGGTATTCATATAAGAATAACTTACTTGTATCTTTGAACGTAAGAAAGCGTTGAGATTCTCCAACTCGACATTCTGTTATAACCAATAAATCAAGAAACCAAGATGAAATATGTAGAAAAAATCATTCATGAAAGGATAACGGTGAATAAATGTAACATCCCAAAATTTTGTATAATAAATAATATAGTATATTGACTCGTTATGACGGAAAAGTTACTTGAGTTAATAAATAGTAAAATGGTATAAAGTGAAAATAATTAGGCTAATTAAGGAGAATTAAGAATAGACTAAAAAGGATAGATGAGCCTTAGGTCCATGGGCTTAATGGAGTATAAATAACCCTTAAACCCTAAATCTTTCCATTTTCATCCATCTTATCCATCTTATTCTCTCTCTACACCTTAAAACACACACTTAAACCAAATACATCTCCTATAGCTTCCGGCCACCATCCAAACCTTAAATCGATCATAGCAACGTTGGATCTTCAATCATACAAGCAAGATAACAAGTCCACGTTCATAACCAAACTAGCCGCAACCTAGGAACATCAAAAAGGTATGTTCTCCATGATTAAAGGTTACATTTTTATTAACGATTAGCCTTGAAAATTGAACATAAACTAGATCGGGTCTAGATAGAACATAAAGTTGACAACTTGATGATTTAAAATGAACGAAAAAGAGTCAAGGTTATATACGGTTCGTCAAGAGGACCTTAGATCTAGCTTAAATGGACATTTTATGGTTAAAGGTTCAAGCTTTATGCTAAAAACGGTTTAGGAGGTTGAGTTGTAGGTGATTAAAGGTGTGGTTTCGAGTCGTTAATCGTTTTTGAGCCTAAAAACGATTTGTTGATAAGAAATATATGAACTGGGATCATCAGACCTGAGATTTCGGCCAAACGGGAGAATTCTTAGTCAACCGTATGGTTCTCGTTCAAACATGGGTTTTCGGCCAAATGGAGTTCTTGGTCAACTAGAATTCTCGGTGACGAGCGTTCTCGGTGATCCAGGGTTTTCGGCCATGTGGTTCTTGGCCATGGGGTTCTAGGTCAAGACCATAGTTCTCGGTCACGGGCCGGGTTCTCTGCCAAGAGTTCTCGGCTGACTAGTCCTCTGTTGGGTTTTGGGCTGAATCCAATGGGCTCAGATAGTGAACAGTTGGGCCTGAAACAACTAAGCCCACATCATGTAAAGCCCATAGTTAAAGCCAGATCAACCTATCATCATGAACTAAAATAAACAAGCCCAACTTAGAATCATGTTGGTTAACTTAAATACCAACTTAATCAAGTAGAAGGTTAATTAACAAAAATATATATTACAGTTAGCCGAGCCCGGTTAAAGAAAGGAATTACGATAAACGGCGAGCGCAACAGGATCCAGGTGAGTTTCTAGCCCAATTTTCCTTTTTATGTTTTCGGGGCTGTGTGCATACTCGATGTGCTAGTTAATACACTTACCTTAAATGGTAAGTGTATGCCATGTATGATTTATATGTTATTTATGTATTTCTTGAATGTGAATGAAAGCTTGTCGGTACGTGAGCGATCTTCAATTATTGCACGTATTGACAAGGGAGGTATGTGTATGATAGTTGAATGTGTATGATAGATATATGTGCAACATATGATTATGCATGAATGATTAAAGAAAGTATATGTATGTTACGGGTATGTAAAGATAGTATGCTCGTAGATGAAGAAGTAAGGGATCTGACCCTAATAATATATGAGATAGAGAAGAAAGGGATCAGACCCTAATAATATCTGAGATAGAGAAGTAAAAAGGGATAAGACCCTAATAATATATGAGATAGACAAGAAAGAGATCAGACCCTAATAATATCTGAGATAGACAAGAAAGGGATCAGACCCTAATAATATCTGAGATAGAATGAACAGTAATAATTTAGTATGAAAGTAATAAAGTATGAACGAATGTATGAAATGAAAGTAAATTAGTAAAATAATTATTATGCATCTTCGGATGCATGATTGAAGGTAAGTGTATGTATTGTATGATGAATGATTAACTAGAACTCACTCAGCGTAGCTGACTTTTAGTATGCACGCAGGTGAGTAGGATGCGACAGCTGGCGTGAGCGGGACACATGGCAGAAGAATAAAAGCCTGGTATCTGAAGACCTGTTATGTTTTATAAGTTATGTTTTGAGTTTGAAAGACAGGAAGAATGTTTTAAGACATGTTAATGATTTGATACGTAATATTTTATGAAAGATTTATATTCCGCGTAAAGTTTTTATTAACTATGATAAATAGAACTATGTTAATGAGTAAATCCATCGTCCAAATGCGAGGCACCGGTGATGGGGCCTTACAATAAATATATAGGATTATGTGTTTTCTCACATAATCGTTGGAAGTTCTTTTCAAATCTGGCATAAAGCTATGGGCCATTACCCGACATCATCTGTACTCACATACCTAACGTTTATCATGTCTTATTCAGTCATTTGCTTCTTGGGCTCACTTTTCCCCAATGCACAATCCATTGCATCTGCAACTGAGTCACTATTTAACAGGTTGACCTGAATCGGTTACAATGCCTTATTTCGATTCCAATAGGCAATTAGATTACAGTGCCTTATTTCGATTACAAAGGGAAATTAGATTACAATGCCTAATTTCGATTACAATGGACAATTAGATTACAATGCCTTATTTCGATTACAATGGGCAATTAGATTACAATGTATCATTAGATTAGAATTCATTAATTATATTACAATGTATCATTAGATTACAATTCATGAATTAGATTACAATGTATCATTAGATTACAATTAATGAATTAGATTACAATGTATCATTAGATTATAATTCATGAATTAGATTACAATGTATCATTTGATTACAATTCATGAATTAGATTACAATGTATCATTGGATTGCAATTCATGAATTACATTACAATGTATCGTTGGATTAAAATTCATGAATTCATGAATTAGATTACAATGTATCATTAGATTACAATTCATGAATTAGATTACAATTTATTATTAGATTAAAATTCATGAAGTAGATCACAATGTATCATTAGATTACTATTCATGAATTAGATTACAATGTATCTGAAATAACCCTTAATATTCAAAACTTATTTTAAATATTTAGAAAACAAAAGTAATAAATATTTGGTATGACTTTAAAGTAACGATACATGTAAACATGTGTGGCTAGATATATCATTTTGAATGAACCACCAACATGTAAAAACGGATGCTTGCATGTGAAACATCTTATGAACAAGATTCAATAAGGGAAGACAAAATCTAAATAAATAACAATAACAAATGCATATGTAAAGGCTTGAAACAAATTATTGTAGTCTAACCAAATCTCAATAATTGGGGTGGATGAGATATGTTTGAAACATCTACGCAAAATGATGGTTTGAAAACATGTTATATAAATTTGTCAAACAAAAATACTGTACATACTATTGGAGGCAAACTCAATGTATATTAAATAATAATAATAAATCAAAAATTTAACTTCTATGAGAAGCTTCTTATATTCACTATAAATAAATAAGATTTGTGTTTCATCATCCTCACTTTCCCTCCAAATCTTGTCTAGAAATTGCTTTCGCCTCCTAAAAAGATCGTAACTAGTATTCGTGAAACACCAAACCGACATCACCATCACCTTTCTCCACCCCTAATCATTTCTCTCGCGCCCTCAGTTGCAACGTCACATCCGACATTTTGAAACAATTCCGGGAAGTTGCAGGTCTAGTCGGAGATCTCTACCACTATCGGAACACCCAACATACCCACCATACCTGTTAAACACCAAAACGTCAGCCACCACCGCGAAAACCGCTCAACGTAACCACCTGTCATCGTCTCTACACTCTCGAATCCTCTTCCAAACCTTCAAACCTCGAGCTAAGGCGTCGCTACCTTCTTACATTTTCTGTTTACCACCACCAACTACCGGAGAACCATCGGTTGTTTGAAAGCATCACCGCCGTCACTGTTCGCGTCTTTTCAGGAAGTATCTTTGCCACTGTATCGCGAAATCCAACTAAGGTAGCCCGAACCTAAGTCTATATTAGTTATCTATCTAAGATCTTGAACGTGACATATAACACAGGCATTCAATTTTCAACATGAGTTTATAAAGATTATACTATGATGAGTTAATATGGAGAAGATGAACTAGTAGAATAATTGAATAAAATATGTAACAATCTGCTTAATTAACATAAATTTGTTAGGCTAAATTGGTTAAGATGTTTCAGTTTTAAACAACAGGTTTAGGGTTCGAAACCCCCTTGCTGCATCTATTTTGTTTTAAATATTATCAGCTCACTTTAAATATATAGCTAACTGTTTCTAAAGTCATATTCACAAACTGGTTGTTGGTCTGTTGGTTAAGTTGTTGGATTGTAATAGAACAAATGCAGGTTCGAAACTTCTTGGCAGCAGTTGTTATTATTTTTTTATATGGTTTAACAGCTCCTTAAATTGACTTGTTTAACTGTTTTTGTAAACATTAACAAGTATTGAATTACTCCAACTGGTTATGCTATATATTTAAAATTAAGCTATTGGTCATGAGTTCAAACCCCTCCAATGACAGGTTTAGGGTGATTAAAAGAGCGTCACTATATAATTTATCTCCGTAAGACAACTAATCAACAATCAAGGTACAGATCCTAACCCCCTCCATATTGTTATCATATCCGATTGCTATAAACCCCGTTGATATTATATACCTTTGGAACTCCTAACGTCTTTGACACCTCGATTCATTTGGCCGTCCGCTCGATTCATGTTCAGATATTTGTTATATGACTTGTTAGCATGCGGTATATTTATTATTAAATGGTACTCATTATCGCATATTCCCTTGTTAAGATATGAATTGTTACTGTATAACTCAGATTATTTGTACTCTATTACCCTGAGCACTCGCTTCACGTGGAGTGTCCGACGGGCATAACATTGTGGCATTAATGTTATGTGCTCCTTCTGTGACTGAGAGATCAGTTCACGGCGTCTCTTAAGTACATGTGTGGTACGTAGTTATTAGTGTCACACCCTCAATTTTTGACTAACGGGGTTTTACCGTGAGGCGCGTGACATACCAGGATCTAGCCATGTGTCATAATAAACAATCAATTTATAATGGAAAATATTTAAATATTATTGCTCGTCATATATGAGGTAAGTACATTTACAATAAAATTTTTACATTTGCGGAAGCGTATAATTTATGAAAACACTTAAAAACCCAGAGTGTGTGTCAAGACGCCCAGACATAACATTTCATTAAAGACTCCCAGCATAATTCGATGCTTAGTGGGATCCATGCATCATAGACTCATTTCAACTTTGCACGTGCACCTTAAACACCTGAGAAAGACATGCTAAAACGGGGCAACACAATGGTTGGTGAGTTCTCAGGTTTGAGTTTAAAAGCAAGTTTGTCAAACAAACCATTTAGTAAGTAAACAGTGTAAGTAGTAAAGCATGGATAATGTATGCATTAGTAATACCGCTAGTTAATTACGCTAGCAATCATGTTACATTAGTGTGAGTTCCATTGTGACCGAGGCTGAATTGTTAGTTTGTTTGCCACCCATGGAGTCTAATATAAGACTAGTGCATATTGCGTTCCTAGTAAATGAAACGCCCGGCGACTCCCTCAACCGAGAGCCTCGAGGGGGTTCGTTAAACCCTGTAGTACTACCTTTCATTACTGAGCCAATGTACAATCATTAACGGTCCAATGTGCATGGGGGACTTCTGTTTAAGTTCACAATGTACACATGAGGTATTAAAAAGTCTACAATTATCCAAAAAGTTTGTATGTTGCATGCTTTCCCTCCAAAAGGAGTAGGTAAAAAGTGGGGTAGTGAAACTCACCTCGAATGCGGTTCAAACTGAAAGTCAACTGCTTAAGTCAAAGTTGTTCTAGTGCCTAAATCATACAAGCACTATAAGTATTTGCTATAGAACCCTTAGTATCCAAACAATTCCATTGTTTATTTAAAGTTTGACCAAAGTTTGACTTTTTGTTGACTTTGACCAAAGTTTGACTTTTCGTTGACTTTGACCAAATTTTGACTTATGGTTTGAATTTTGACCAAAATGTCCAAGTTGTTGACCGTTGACTAAAAAGTCCAAGTGTCGATGACCGAGGACTAAAAATTGAGTTTTGTTGACCGTTGACCAAAATGTTGACCATTGACCAAAATATTGACCGACTACCCGTTGGTGACTTTTGACCAATAATCTAGACTTAGAATGATTACTTGATGTTCCTAGTCACAATTTAACAACAATCAAGTAATGTGCACTTAGCCACTTTTCATACAATTCTATGACTAAGTCTAACTTCTACCACTTTTCAACACTTCACAAGTAAGACTAACCACTTAGTCAAATAGTTCTAAGTTGACCCATAAAGTCAAAATTCAATTTAGCACAATCAATATATTACAAATTACAACTATTTTAACTAACCAATATATTGATCATCCTTAACAAGTTTTCAATCATCAAAACCGATTTTTCCAGCCAACCAAAACTTGTAATTATATTACCAAATAATTCACACATATTCTTAAAAGTATTAGGTATAACATATATTTTTCTTATAATTTTAAAATTCACCAAAACATACAGAATATTCAAACACTACAACAACCTAATTTCTGTCCCCATTTTTTCACAGCAGTACACAAATATTTTCCAAAACTTCTATATTTGTCCAATTGATGCAAGACCAATTGGATTAGATTCCTACTTCAATTTAAAACATTCCAGAAGCGGAACCATACCCATATCTATTTTTATTATCAAGTTATGCAATTTATCACACAGCTCACAAAATTTATCTTTCAATCAGGATTGCAACCCGATTTTGTAAATTAATAAAACTAGTCAAACAAAGCCCAAAAATTATGATTCTTGACCTTTTGAAAGCTAGATTCAATGTACTTAATCATAGAATCAAAAATCAATCAGAAACACAAATGTATCATCAAGTTACTCAACATACAATCTAAGACATAGATTCTGTCAACAAGCAGATTCAAACCACAAATCACAAATATCATGATTTTTACATCCTTATGATCTTAAATCATCAAGGAACATTTTATACAATCAAATTTCATGTCTCTCATTATTTTAATTATTTATAAAATAATATTTAGTTACAAAAAGGTTTCCATCATTTCTTTTATAATAATACACAAAATTCTTTTTAACAATCAACCTTGATTGTTCTTGGTTCTTTTTCACAAATTCGATTATTTGGATACTAGGTTTTCATGAATCAAAAATCAAAATATACACAATAATATGTACTAAGCTATACTTACCCATTGCTTTATTCAAAAATCCAATATTCTTTCTTCAAAATTTACCAAATTGTTTATGATTTTTGAGAGAGATTTTGAGAAAATAAAATGTGTGTATGTGTGTGTTAATTGGACGGCCAAGGAGAGAAAAGAAAAGTTTTAATCATCATTGTTATTTAATCCTCATTACACATTCATTTACACCCTCATTAAGTCATCATCAATCTTATTAAACTTTATTTTATTTAATTTGTGACATGTTACAATTTTAAAAGTATTTTCTAAGTAATCTTTTAACCTAAGGTTTAATAGTTCCTTTACCTAATTGTCATGAAATATATCATATGTTGTATTATTTTAATTATACAACAACTAATCATGTAACATACTAAACATGTAACACAATTATATCTATCATATATAATACATTTAACATATCATGTGTTACAAATTTATTATAACATATAGCATGTGTGACAAGTTTATTATTCTAGTTATCAATAACTAGTCACTCTTACTTAGGTCACCAATGACACGACTAACTTAAATGTATGCATACATGATGCTACATGTATAAGAGTTCATTAACTTAGTTAACAGAACTAACCGGGTTTACTGACACAACCAACAAGATTTAATTGGGTTTAGTTAACGGAGTTAACCTGAAAATGTCGGGTATCACATCAACCCCTTGTTGAAAGAATTTTCGTCCCGAAAATTAATATGCTACTAAGTACACCAGTCGACTTTCGTCTATGTGTTTGGTCTTAGTAAATTCAGTAGACTTCATGTCTATATATTTCTTCACTGTACATTCAATACCTCAGTAGACTTTCAGTCTATATGTTTGTTCACTGTACATTCAGTACGTCAGTAGACTTTCAGTCTATATGTTTGTTCACTGTACATTCAGTACGTTAGTAGACTTTCAGTCTATATGTTTGTGCCACTAATATTTGGGCAATGTTACTCGTATTTTAGCAAAATTTTCCATTTGCCAAATCATCCCCTTGTTGAAAGAAATTTCGTACTCGAAATTTTAATTTTGATATACGGAAACTATAACCATAGTTTCTTGATAGTGAAAGAGTCTGAATGCTTGACAGTATAAGTAAATAGGAAGTGTTGAGACTAACGATTTTAATGTTGTTGGGAACCAAATGAGATTCAAGTATTCACTTGATTACATATATTAAGATAAAATAAACCGAGAGGTTTGTCATACGAATATCCGATAAATGTTTGTAAAAGTTAATGCATTCAACTACGAATTTTAAGATTTTAGGGAAGCCATTATAATATAAGCATCCATTTGTAAAGAAATGGCAAAATTCTCAATAGTTCACTCTCATTTCCAGATAAGCTTAGTAATAGGTACGACTACCATTGCGGTAGTGATACAAATATTAAGGATTTAGAAAATAAAGTTTCTATAGCTCAAGGAGATGGTGGTTCATAAAGATGAATTTGTATATAAGAGTTTCATTTACCGATCAAGTCCGGATATCGAGCGAAGAATACTAATACGTCTTATTTCCTATTTTGGTCAATATGGTAATTTGAGTTCATGGAAATCAATAATGAGGAAGCTTGTAATAGGTTATAACATCCCAAAGATGTTTATAAGATTCGGATCACTATTAGGTTGATTAGCCAAGGTTGAGTTTCCTCTATTCCACACGAGGAACCATTAGAAAAATATACTACATGCCCGATTGAACTATGATTTAGAAGTCCTTTAACTTTTGCTTAAACTATGGCAGCTAGCGCTCTCTTAATCAGGGAGGCATGGTTTATCGGAATGGATCGTTACTCAACATTGGTAAGGTAATAAAGTTTCGTGAAACGATTGTGTTCAACATAAATTTTGAGGTTGATGGCGTGGACACGAAGGACATGTGTCCCGAAATAAAATGTTGATGAAACTGCTCGTATCAGAATTCACATCAAAGTAATTTGGTGAAAGTCAAAATTTCTCCATTTATAAGATCGCGTGATTTGGAGATACCAAAGGAGTTACTTTAAGTAATCGAAGTGAGAAAAAAAAAATCCAAGGTGAGTGTCAAATGCATTCGTTGATAAATTATGCTTTATCAAGGTTCAAAAACTGGACGAGCTCTTCCACTCCTAAACAATGGAGTTAACCTTCCGGAAGGGATAAAATGTCATTTGAACCAAACAAGTCGGTGTTATAATCATTTTAACTGAATGAAGTCCAAAAGTAGGTATCGTTTTGAATATTCAGGAAATATCAAAGACTTGCCATATTTGAAATTGAAAGGAATGGTCAAAGGTTCGTTTCTTTCCTCTTTATTGTTAATACCCATGATTATAGAGGATTGTGTGTTTCCAGTCAAACGAATTATGATTACCCCAAATGGTGTTGCATCCGATAGGAGTTCAGGATAAACTAATAATGGAGATCATGGAAATTAGCTCCCATCTTCAATGAGGTTTTCTGATTGTTTGAAACAAGTCAAACATTTTCTTATGTTTTTATTTGTCTGGCCTCAAAGGACATGATATGGTTTTAGCCTAGGATTTTGTCGTTATCACTGAGAATGAGAGGCGTTGTTCAACGTTAACGACGTTTAACCAAATGCAGAATGCCTATCCAATGGGTTATTTAATTGAGACTGGCCTTAACTAGTTCCAAGTATCGAAAGAAAAAACGTTATCAACTAGCTCAGTTAGCAGGTTTAGTCATTAGGTCGGATGGGCATCTAATGTATCTTATGTAGGAATGTTAATCATCAGTCACAATGAAACGATTTCCCCTACCCTCCGCTCTAGCGGTCATTGTGGTTCAAGTCCAACATCAAACAAGGCATGTTTAGAAAATATCTCTCCTAACATGAGCAGATCGTTTCTAGGTCGTAAGGTAGCTCTTATCTCCACCACATTGGTGCGAATACCGATTCTGGTTAAAGCGATATAACAATGCTCAAGGTAGGAAAGTCGGTTAGTGATGTCCCCAACATCAACAAACCATTAGCGTTTATATATAGGGTGTACCGCAGCTAACTCACCACACTAATAGCACATCTTCGGTGGTTCTCATTACCAATCCTAACCAAACTGTATCTTCCTGGTGTCAAGTGTAACTGGTAAATTTCTCTTCTCCACTTTAGGCAAGAAAAGATGAGTATATGCTTTCCATCTGAGATAGACCAATATGAATCTATATGAATACTTTGATTGATGGTTACTCGTCATTCCTCGTGAGTTACGGATCTGAGCAGGGTTTTGATGATGAACGGTCTTACGCCAACTGACATGACTTATTCACGTTAACTATCTAGTCCTCAGTCGGGCGGTATAAGGTACTTCGTGAATAGAAATACGTTATTACTTAGACTTTGTTCCTAGGTGAAATAGAAGTCATAATAAGGACACGGTTATTCGGGTTTCATTCAAATTAAGGTTCGTCACAGGGAAAGTCATTTTCGTAGGTTGATCGTCTATTGGATAGTATGTCCATCACTTTGTTGTTTGTTTACTAGAAGAAAAGTTTAACCATATGTCTCGTCAAGGACATACTTCGTTGTTCTATTGAAGTTTAGGTTTGGTATTTATCACTTCGTTTTCTGCGTGCAAATTGATGGCATTAGCGGCTTCGACCTTATACTGAAGAAAAATGGGAAGAAATCAATTTAGTTTCGTTCACGAGGGCATTCAATAATACTTAGGCTATTCAAGGTTTAACTCAAACTAGGGCGAGTCAGTGCTGGAGGTTTGTATCAAAAACCTGTTCGTGTTACTATAGGCACATAAGATGATTTACACCATCAACCTTCACATATGATCAAGGCATTACTTCAGACGATTAAGGATCATTGCTCTGGGGCCAACAACTTTCTAGGAAAAGTTGCATAGGAGATTCTACAATCCTTTGGGAGTTGTCTTTAGAGCTATGGGTCGAGAGGAAGATTCAACGCTTTATGAATGGTTACATAACTAAATTACCGATTTCCATGAGAGTTGAGGTAGGACCATACTAGTAGCTAGTTCACGGAGTCAAGATGAGGCGAGTGATTAAAATTGTTTTTGAGAATGTTAGCTAAAGAGGGGTGTTAAAAAAGATATTTCTCAAAGAGTCTTGTTATAGGGTTACGGTTCCATCCGTCCATAAGGTATTCCATTTCATCGCATTCTAGTGGAGGTTCGATGGTTTAAATTATGTTTTCCAATGTCCTTGAGAAAATGGGATTATCTTATGGAATGGTCTTATTATAGAGTTTGTCATGGTCAGAAAAAAAATCAAGCTAAAATGGGAGTTAACAATTGGTCAGGGTAAGTATATCAACCGGAACTTTTAGCTAGGTTGCACAAACATGGTGTTGGTTTACAAGAGGTTCTTAAAACTTCACATATACACTAGGGTTAGAGGTCTTGCCACGAAACGCCAGAGAGGTTTTGAATTCAGATTATTTTCGTAACAAGGTTTTGAAAAGATATCTTAAGAGTGCCAAAATAACTTGCATATTGGTATCTAAAACATCAAATTTTATAAAGATCCATCTTCAACCGGCTAGTCGTTTCTACCAGTTATAGAACATATTATGCAACTTCTACTAGTGTTGGATGAGTTATTAGAGATTCCAGCAATGGTGGAAACTTAGGTTTGAGATTCATGGACTATGACCACACTATAGGATACCATCAGGATTCACATGCACCATAAATTATTATTAAGTGTGCACCCAAAATAATAATTCGGTTTACATGATCAGCCCAATTCCTCCCACCATGCGTCAAGTTGTCCCTTAGTTTGGATTGCTGAGTACAGAATGATACTAATCATGAAAAGCTGAGCAAAAAGACTTTTTATTGATCGTACATAGATTAGTTCAGAGTTTCACCCAAAACTTTGGTTGGGAATAGATTATCCGAGTACACTAAGAGTTCATCTTTACAGATGGCAGAAGTACATGTTCGGGAAGTAAACATGCAATCGAAGTATGACTTATACATAAGCTAGAAATAAAGTGAAGTAAGAATTTTTTTCCCTCTAAGTCAGAATAGACTTTGAGTGTACCATAAGCAAGATGTTTTCAGTTGCGCTGTCAATCTACTCTACCAGCAGCATCGACTAATGAAATGAGCGCGCGGGTCAGGAATGAAAATTATGGAATCTCAAACTGATGAATTTCTATAAAAAAATGCCTTCAAGGGTCTGCCTTAAAGAGGTGTGTCTCACCCGAGACTCAAGTTTGTAGTTTTGAGTGGAGTATGGCTAGCAAGTTTAGTATACTCAAGATGGTAGATAGATAAGAGACTCACTTCCGACATACCCAACTCTTGAAAAGGTTATACTCGTTTGGCGTTGCCCGTGCAAGGGTCTGAGACGACTCATCATGCTAGACAATGTCGTTGCTATATTCAAGCCGATACTTCTTCGGCTCGAGTGATGTGAGAATGGGTGCAGGTTCCGATGTGACAACAAGAGTGGCATGCTCCTTATCCGAGGATAATGTTGTGGATGAAGTCAACATACCCGTATGGCATTGTAGAGTTAAGTGGTTATATACTAACATACTAGGTACCCTATGTACAGAATAAATGTGTATGCAAATGCATGATTAGTATGCTTGTCATAAATGAGTGCAGAAGCTAATTGCGAAATCAATGTGATGCAAATAAGACGCGTACACCTATGCAGTGCATGCATGAATGAAATGTATGTCTGGGTTTAAAAGTATAAAACATAAACAAAGCTTTGAATAATAATAATAAATCAAAAATTTAACTTCTATGAGAAGCTTCTTATATTCACTATAAATAAATAAGATTTGTGTTTCATCATCCTCACTTTCCCTCCCTATGTTGTCTAGAAATTGCTTTCGGCAACTAAAAAGATCGTCACTAGTATTCGTGAAACACCAAACCGACATCATCATCACCTTTCTCCACCCCTAATCATTTCTCTCGCGCCCTTAGTTGCAACCTCGTAACGTCACATCCGACATTTTGAAACAATTCCGGGAAGTTGCAGGTCTAGCCGGCGATCTCTACCACTATCGGAACACCCAACATACCCACCATACCTGTTAAACACCAAAACGTCGGCCACCACCGCGAAAACCGCTCAACGTAACCACCCGTCATCGTCTCTACACTCTCGAATCCTCATCCAAACCTTCAAACCTCGAGCTAAGGCGCCGCTACCTGCTTACTTTTTCTGTTTACCACCACCAACTACCGGAGAACCATCGGTTGTTTGAAAGCATCACCGCCGTCACTGTTCGCGTCTTTTCGGGAAGTATCTTTGCCACCGTATCGTGAAATCCAACTATGGTAGCCCGAACCTAAGTCTATATTAGTTATCTATCAGTGATCTTGAACGTGACATATAACACAGGAATTCAATTTTCAACATGAGTTTATAAATATTATACTATGATGAGTTAATATGGAGAAGATGAACTAGTAGAATTATTGAATAAAATATGTAACAATCTGCTTAATTAACATAAATTTGTTAGGCTAAATTGGTTAAGATGTTTCAGTTTTAAACAACAGGTTTAGGGTTCGAAACCCCCTTGCTGCATCTATTTTGTTTTAAATATTATCAGCTCACTTTAAATATATAGCTAACTGTTTCTAAAGTCATATTCACAAACTGGTTGTTGGTCTGTTGGTTAAGTTGTTGGATTGTAATAGAACAAATGCAGGTTTCGAAACTTCTTGGCAGCAGTTGTTATTATTTTTTTATATGGTTTAACAGCTCCTTAAATTGACTTGTTTAACTGTTTTTGTAAACATTAACAAGTATTGAATTACTCCAACTGGTTATGCTATATATTTAAAATTAAGCTATTGGTCATGAGTTCAAACCCCTCCAATGACAAATTATTTTTGATTCCTTGTTTTTGATATCCATTCATAATCATTTGTTTTTATATTCGTTAAAATATATAAATAAGATATTCGTTAAAATATATAAATAAGATATATCGACCTCGTTAAATAATACTTATTTTTTTTAAAATCAAACAACTCTACGTTTTCATATATACATCAGATAAAATCAGAATATAAACTTAAGTAAACCGTACACAAACTTATGAGCTACGTGCATACGATGTTAGGTGATTAAAAGAGCGTCACTATATAATTTATCTTCGTAAGACAACTAATCAACAATCAAGGTATGGATCCTAACCCCCTCCCTATTGTTATCATATCCGATTGCTATAAACCCCGTTGATATTATATACCTTTGGAACTCATAACGTCTTTAACACCTCGATTCATTTGGCCGTCCGCTCGATTCATGTTCAGATATTTATTATATGACTTGTTAGCATGCAGTATATTTATTATTAAATTGTACTCATTATCGCATGTTCCTTTGTTAAGATATGAATTGTTATCGTATAACTCAGATTATTTGTACTCTGTTACCCTGAGCACTCGCTTCCCGTGGAGTGTCCCACGGGCATAACATTGTGGCATCAATGTTATGTGCTCCTTCCGTGACTGAGAGATCAGTTCACGGCGTCTCTTAAGTACATGTGTGGTACATAGCTATTAGTGTCACACCCTCAATTTTCGACTAACGGTGTTTTACCATGAGGCGCATGACATACCAGGATCTAGCTATGTGTCATAACGAACAATCAATTTATAGTGGAAAATATTTAAATATTATTGCTCATCATATATGAGGTAAGTACATTTACAATAAAGTTTTTACATTTGCGGAAGCGTATAATTTATGAAAACACTTAAAAACCCAGAGTGTCTGTCAAGACGCCCAGACATAACATTTCATTAAAGACTCCCAGCATAATTCGATGCTTAGTGGGATCCATGCATCCTAGACTCATTTCAACTTTGCACGTGAACCTTAAACAATTGAGAAAGACATGCTAAAACGGGGCAACACAATGGTTGGTGAGTTCACAGGTTTGAGTTTAAAAACAAGTTTGTCAAACAAACCATTTAGTAAGTAAACAGTGTAAGTAGTAAAGCATGGATAATGTATGCATTAGTAATACCGCTAGTTAATTACGCTAGCAATCATGTTACGTTAGTGTGAGTTCCATTGTGACCGAGGCTGAATTGTTAGTTTGTTTGCCACCCACGGAGTCTAATATAAGACTAGTGCATATTACGTTCCTAGTAAATGAAACGCCCGGCGACTCCCTCAACCGAGAGCCCCGAGGGGGTTCGTTAAACCCAGTAGTACTTGTAACACCCCGCAACCGCAGCGGAAACGTAAACGGGATGCGACAGACACCTCTGATATCAACCACATTGTTTATAAAGAAAACTGAATGCATTAATATACTTCAAAATTACATTATCTCGTATTTCATTACCGTCTAGGTGATACACACATCATACCATACGATACATAACTCTATTTGTTATAATGTATCCTAACATCCCGCACGCAAATCTTACACACATCAAGCACTTAGCACGTAAGCAATCACCTAATCTTAGTTGTACCTGAAAAGCATGTGAGAAAACGGGTCAACTACGAATAGTTGGTGAGTTTCACTAATTTAAATAAACCATGACAAATCATTATAGTAATCATATATTAGCGATGAAATTATGCTGAGCCCACAAGTGAAACCTCTGTTAACCCAGAGACACATCCAATAACCTCTGGGGACACTGTTAACCCAGAAACACATTTAATAACCTCTGGGGACACTGTTAACCCAGAAACACATCTAATAACCTCTGGGGACACTGTTAACCCAGAAACACATCTAATAACCTCTGGGGACACTGTTAACCCAGAAACACATTTAATAACCTCTGGGGACACTGTTAACCCAGAAACACATCTAATAACCTCTGGGGACACTGTTAACCCAGAAACACATTTAATACCCTCTGGGGACACTGTTAACCCAGAAACCCATTTAATAACCTCTGGGGACACTGTTAACCCAGAACACTGTTTCGGGCCTTACAATGTTAACAACTCAGACAATTACCATCTTAATACATTACCGTACGATTCCCGTACAATAAACATTATATAAATACATTCATTTCCATGCGATCAGCATGTACTTAAACATTTTGATAGAAACATGCTTTCCGCCCCGGGAAAATATTTAAAACAGTTCAGTAAAAAGGGGCTCGTGAAACTCACCTTAGCACATGCAAGCAGGTAACAACAATCATTATCAATTAACGCGTCCAATCTGTAATATGATCCCTAAGATCGTTATTATACACTTATTGTTTATATAATCTTTTAACCGTATCGACTGGTACATCTGGGGACACTGTTAACCCAGCACTGTACCCGTTCTGGGGGCAAGGTTAACCCAGAAACACTTCTCCGGACTCAGATTGTGATGTCGTTTAGAGTTCCATGGTCACAACTACTATTAGTCGTTTTTCTCGTTTTGCGTGCCTAGAACGATTTTTTTTATGTTTCAAAAATGAGTTTGGTCACACACGACCCGAAAATAGTGGTTGACTGATAATTTAATTAAAGATGTGAAAATATAGCTCGGTTTAGACCTCCCGATTGGCCTCGGAACCGGTTTCCGTCTTTGGCGTACCGGAAACTGTTAAAATAGGTTAAAATTACTCAAATCATCCGAATTATTTTCGGATGATTTATTTTTACTTGTCTAACTCATTTATATGAAAATAATTCATTTCTAGGGTTTTTATACACCAGTCAGCTTGCTTAAGCGAACTTCACCGGTTTACGCGTTTTAACATTAAAAGTTTGATAATTAGCACAAATAATTATCCGTTTACTCTCGGATCTTGAAATTTTGTACAAATCACTTTTTAACAGTGGGGAATTTTATAAAAATATTTCCAGAATTAATTCTTATATTTAAAATTTATTTATCTATTTTTAAACACCATTTAAACACTAAATATGTCGTAAATACCAAACGATCTTAGAAAAATCCCAAATTTTTCCTGGATGTCCCCTGCCATCCACATAGTCCCCTGTAATATTTCCAGAACCAAAATCTTCTTTTACATGCCATTTTTACTAAAACCGAGCTAGAACACCCTAGAACTCGTCTAACCGAAAAGCCTACTTAGACTTCTCCAACTGAACTCAAATTTTGTGTGTGACTTATACATGATATAAAAAGCTTATCTGAAATTGTCCAGAATTTTTCATGATATTTAACTATTTTTCACCATTTTTGGCCAAAACCGAGCATTAAATTCACCAAATATTCATCCTTTATCCAAAAATTACCAAAAATTCACAGAACTCATATTTTCATGTGTTTAACACCTCTGTAAAATTTCATGACCTAACTCTAAACGACCAACAATCTGTCCAAAAACACATACACCGACATAAACCGAATATACCTTTCGTTTTCCGCCACTACAAGCTACAAACTCGTCTTTCCGCCTTATCTACCACTAAACACAGAGCCTACAAACAACATACCACAATACCAAGCAAGTTACACTCACGATCAAGCCATTTCTTTCATGGTTTCGGTTATGATTCAAAACCAAAGATTTAAACCGTAAAAATTCGTTTTTGGTTCGTTTAACTCCTTTCTTGGACCAAGATCCCTTGTATAACCCGTATACATCACTTGATCATGCGAGAATCGGTTTTCATCTTTGAAACCTCATTTTCTTGCAAACAAACTCAAGAAACGAAGATGAACACGTATATAACACGATTCTTACCTCGGTTTTCTTGCTCAATTTCCGGATTTTTGGCTTATAGAATTGAGAGAATTGTTGGATTGTTGATAAGTTGTAAAGAAAAATGAAAATGTAAGGGGTATAACACCCCTATATTCCGATCGGCCCTCGTGTGGGGGTGGGGTGGGACCCACAAGTTCATTTTTGGCCACTCATTTGGATATCCGCAATCCGGATAATGTTTTGGATAATCTGGTTCAGTTCGTTTCTCGGTTAAACGTTTAATTCGGCTTAAAACGAGGCCAAAACAGTTGTTTTTCGGCTAAAAAATAAAATTTATATAAAACCGATTTAAAAACTTTGAAAACTTAAACCGTGACATTTATTAACTCAAAACATCATATTATTAATTATCGCGCATCTTTTTCGGCTTGATCGATTGTCTCTTGCTCGGTTTGGTATTAAAGGTTTCGTTTAATGTACCGTCGTACCATTAAATTGAAATTCTTTTTCTGTGCCGTACTTTACTTATCCCGAAGCATTAATGCTTCGTAAAATCACTAAATATCATATATCTCGTCTATAATTGAACCCTCAATTCGTTCGGGTTTCAATAACTATCAATCGATTAATCGCATATTCAATACGATGAATTATTTATTCACGCACAATCAATACAGTGAACCCTGTATTCTCGTATAGTTACTATGGTAACTCATGTACCCGACATTACATATGACGTAACTAACGTCTACCGGTTAGGGTATACCTGGTTTCGTCGGAATCGTTACATTCTCCCCCCGTTAAGAAATTTCGTCCTCGAAATTTTACACGCCCACTATCTCCTTTCGAGAGAAAGGTGGGGGGTTTTTCCTTCAGAATTCACCCTCGCGTTACCAAGTATAATCTGGTCCTCGCTGTGAATTCCACTTAATCTTAATTAATAAAGCTTGGTATGTCCAAACTGTTTAGTTTTCCCGTCTACTATCTCTACGGAATTAGTTATGATATCAAGCATGTCTTCTATGAGTACCTCTATTACTAGTACTTTCGTTGCCTCATCGCTTAGGCACTTTTCAATCCGTATACATGGCAAAATATCATGTATAGTACTTAGCCCCTGGAGTACTTTAATCGATAAACTAAATGACCAACCATGGAGATAGTTCTCATGGGATCCAATATATTAAGAAGCTATTTTCGGTTTTGCCAAACCTCATATCACCTCTCTCTAAGGTGATGCCTTAAAATGCCTTGTCACCTCTATTCAGTGACAATGGTTTCCTTTGAACGTTGGCATAAATCCTTTGCCAACCTCGCGCTACTTTCAACTTCTCTTAAACATTATAAATCCGATTGGTTGTTTCTCGAATCAATTCAAATCTTATGGCTTGATCGACGCCCATTTTCAATTTAACAAATTGGTGATAACTACTTCACCCATAGAAAGCTTCCAGCTCTCGATGCTTCCTTCCCCTCCTTCCAATAATGGAAGTAGGATGACTATTTCGATCTGAGATCATTGAAAATGGTACTTCTCGACGAGTTACCATTTCATCATCAGGAATTTAGGCAAGAATTCATTGTAATTTATTCCCACTATCATTGGCGAATTTTCTGTCGTTGTGGCGTTCCCTAGGGTTTTCGGTGTGCAGCCTTATCTCTTGCATAACTCAATATTCACCAACACACGTAACCATATCTTTCTCCAAACTCGACCCATCTTCGTTGCCTCATATTCAGTTCCTTCTGATCAAATATGTGCTGCAAACTTTTATGATCGGTGAAGATGGTGCACTTCATATCGTAGAGACAATGTCTCCACATTTTAAGTGCGTAGATAACCGCTCCCAGTTCTAAGTCATGAGTAGTGTAATTTTTCTCGTGTATTTTTAACTGTCAGGAAGCATAGTCTATAACCTTATTATTCAGCATTAACACGCATCCTAACCCTCTATGCGATGCGTCACAATACGCGACAAAACCATCGTCTCCATCGGGGAGACTTAAAATCGGCGCTTGGCACAATTTTAATGGTTTCTATCTTATTTGGATCTATGTGAAATCCTTGTTGTTCTACAACATGACCAAGGGATTATGCCTTCTTTATTCAAAATCACATTTCAAAAACTTCGCGTACAACTCCTCTTGCTTTAACCCTTCCACAATTTTCCTTAACCGTCGTTCGTGCTCCTTTTTACGTTGCGAATATATCAAAATATCATCAATGAATGTTATGACAAGTTTGTCAAAATAAAGTTTACCGACTCGGTTCATGAGTTCCATGAATGCTGCCGGCCCATTTGTTAGCCCGAAAGGCATAACTAAGAATTCATAATGGCCGTAGCGAGTCCGAAACGCTATTGTTGCAACGTCCTCCTCTCGGATTTCTCATTTGGTGATAACTATATCTAAGATCAATTTTCTAAAAATAAATCGCCCCTTGCAGTTGATTAAACAGATCATTCACTTCGAAGAAGTGAGTACCTACTCTTGATCGTCACTTTATTCAATTCTCCCTAATCAATATATATCCTAACACTTCCGTCCTTCATTTCCCAAATAACACTGGTGCACCCCATGGTGACTAACTAGGTCGTATAAAACCTTATCCAATGATTCTTGCATTTCAGTTGGTGTAAGTCGGTAAGATGCTTTAGCAACAGGGCCAGCTTGAGGTATTAAATTGATTCAGAATTTGACATGTCGGGTTGGCAGTAATCCAGGAAGTTCTTCTGGGAAAACTTGTGGAAATTCGCGTACCACCGGGATATCTTCTGTATGTTTTCTTTTAAATACTTTGGCAATCGCGTTTGTTAAATACACCACGTCTTATTGTCGTAAATACTATAACATCTCAAAATGAGATTAGAGTGGTAACATAATACCGTACACTTTTCTCTGTATCTAATCGCTTCATCGTCCGAAGGAGAGTTCCTAATCATCTTCTTTTCATAATTGATTTCAGCTTCATGTCGAGTTAGCCAGTCCATGTTAACTATTACGTCAAACTTCTTAACTTTACTGGTCGTAGGTCAATAAGGAAAGGTTAATCGTTCAGAATAATAGGACAATTCCGAACAACTTAGTTAACCATTAAGGGTTTACCGTTAGCGATTCTACAGTATAGGGTTCTATAGTTTCACTAATCGGTATCTTTCCAAATGATAGGAGGTTAACAGGAGCTAACTTTTATCGACGACCGTAAAAATATCGCTGAAGTCTATTGATTTAAAACTACAACGTACTTAATACCACTTTTGGATCATGACTTGCTTTATTTAAATTACTCCCAAAAGCACGGCTCCTTGCTTGATCAGGGGTTGATGCTTGTCATGAGGTTCATCTTCCAACAACACCTTGGTTCAACTTTGGGCAATTTCTCTTGAAACGTTCTGTACTGCCACATTCATAGCAAGTACAACTGTTTGGCATAATTTGATTTCTTTGGATGGATTGTTATTGAAGTTGTTGGGTTCGGAGTGGTTGTACACGAATGGTTTGGGGTTGTCGGTTCACATGGCTTCACTTGGTTCTACAATTGTGGCATTACGTCCATCTTTACTACACCTGTGGCCTACTATCACTCGACATTCTTCTTCCTGCCGATAACCATATTTTCCACATTTAGGGAAGAACCCCTTTATGCGGTTCATGTTTTCACACCAGAACTAGTCTTAGTATAATTCTGGGTTGTAGGACTTACCTACTTATTCAAAGGCCTATCTTGCACTATGCCTTTATCACTTCTCTTCTTTAACACCCGACGTCTCACCTAACGTCCTTCCAGTCCACTTCCAATAGAGTTAAGTATATCGATGCTGGCGTGTGACACAACCCTTCCAAAGGTTGTATATTTTACCGGATTGACTATACTCCTTATCGATGGAGTTAGTCCCCAATATAGCGCTCACTTCGCTTAGTTTCAGGGGTAATTAGCCATGTTACCAGACATGACAATTCCTTCAAACTATTAGCGTGTTCTAAGTAATCAGCACGCAACATTTCTATTTTTCATAGCTCAGTTCCCAATCTCTGAACTTAATTACTCGAATAAAAGTGCTCTAGCACAAGAATTTTAAATTCCGACCATGTCCTCTGAGCAATAATTTACTAACTATAATCTTGTACCATCGTGTTCCATCACGATACAACATAATCTACCAACATATCTGTAGCATATTTCACTACACAATGTTCTAGTCTCTTACCAATATCCTTAATCATTTCGATCTTTTCTATCTAGTCGTTAATCAATTCCTCCCTTTACCATCAGTACCCTATTAATAATTTCCTTACCACAAACAACAACATATCCTTCATACCGGATCTAATTCATTACGACTACTATTCATGTTTAGTTTATAACTAATACTTGTAGTCACAATAGTATCCGGTGGAACATTATCACTCTTAGTAATAACACTAAGAATTGAAATATTCATAATCATGTGATTGCTCGATCTATAAGTCTGCGATCACATTTGCATCAACACTAGCAGTGATCTGTGATATGACATTCGGTATCATCACCTGCTATCTTTGAGCAATCAACTGAATCATATCAATCTCCATCATTGGAGTTACCCTTTTTATGTCATTCTGCAGTACTCATCCCGTACGCAGTAATCAATATTAATCTCACCGTTTAACTCGTTACCAGCTCAATCATAACAACAGGTATACATACACACCAAATATTATCATACATATTACACATACCAGTATCTAGTATATATATGTCCCACAATATGATCTCACATGGACTTAACCTGAAGTCGGTTAACGTTCAAATATGTTTCATAAACCTTGTCACCAACCGACATATAGATATTTCTCAACAAGGTTAATGTTTAATATACTTGATTTCAATATCCTTCTGCATGTCAGCATAACCGATACATGCTCACCGTGAGCACCAAACGATTACGTACCACGGAGTTATAATATCCGTGTCTATTCGTATTTCCGGTATACGCGGTATACCACCTACGAACGAATAACCAATTATGCTATAATGATTCCAACACCTCTTTGTGTATAGGTAATCATTCTATTCGAGTATACATGGGTATAGGCATCTAACGGATGTAAGGATAACATAGGGAGTTGCAAGGTTCAAGGTAATTGCGCAACATGGTTTACCCTCAAATATTATCAATTACTATTATGGAAAACTCTATCACTTGCTCAGTCAATGTCCTCAGACGTTCTAGGTTAGCTAAAATCGGTGATTCTCGATCTGGAGGTGGTATGACTCATATGCTTGAGAGTGAGAAACACACATATATATATAGAAATATATATATCTTTATCTGCTCATTTATTATCAATTTTTTTTTTGATGGAATAAGAACGGGTTCAGGTACAGGTTCGTCCGTACATGAGGGTCGTGGTTCGGGTGAACATAGAGGGTTATTAGGATATACGGTACCGGTGTTGGTAGGGTAAGGAACTTATCAATTTTGGTTGGGAGTGACGGTTACTAGATATTTCTGGTTAATGTCAAACGGGAGATTTAACTTGGTACTATCATAACTATGGCCCGATAAGTCGGACTTATCATCAACCGATGCTCTAGAAATTTCAGCATCCTCGGTACTTTTATTATTTCATCCCCCGGTTCCTTATCCGGGTCCTATTTCTCAATACTTGTACCCACAAGATACGCACATATATATATACACCTTAGCACGTATATATAATATTATATACTCTACACATATGTTGCCATTTTTACCTATTAACGTACCCAGTGACTTCCCCTGAATTCCCTCGTGCAGACAAGTCTGTTATTATGTTCCGGACTATAATAACTCACTTGTTCGACCGAGTTCATCCCGATACTCGTCACTATCTATTATTAGTTGATATTCAGATCATATAATACTTGAGCTACTGGTTATATTTTAGGTATCTTTTAAAGACATCCTAATTCTTTATAACCAATGGCTCTGATACCAAGTTCTGTAACACCCCAAAACCGCAGCGGAAACGTAAACGGGATGCGACAGACACCTCTGATATCAACCACATTGTTTATAAAGAAAACTGAATGCATTAATATACTTCAAAATTACATTATCTCGTATTTCATTACCGTCTAGGTGATACACACATCATACCATACGATACATAACTCTATTTGTTATAATGTATCCTAACATCCCGCACGCAAATCTTACACACATCAAGCACTTAGCACGTAAGCAATCACCTTATCTTAGTTGTACCTGAAAAGCATGTGAGAAAACGGGTCAACTACGAATAGTTGGTGAGTTTCACTAATTTAATTAAACCATGACAAATCATTATAGTAATCATATATTAGCGATGAAATTATGCTGAGCCCACAAGTGAAACCTCTGTTAACCCAGAGACACATCCAATAACCTCTGGGGACACTGTTAACCCAGAAACACATTTAATAACCTCTGGGGACACTGTTAACCCAGAAACACATCTAATAACCTCTGGGGACACTGTTAACCCAGAAACACATTTAATAACCTCTGGGGACACTGTTAACCCAGAAACACATCTAATAACCTCTGGGGATACTGTTAACCCAGAAACACATTTAATACCCTCTGGGGACACTGTTAACCCAGAAACCCATTTAATAACCTCTGGGGACACTGTTAACCCAGAACACTGTTTCGGGCCTTACAATGTTAACAACTCAGACAATTACCATCTTAATACATTACTGTACGATTCCCGTACAATAAATATTATATAAATACATTCATTTCCATGCGATCAGCATGTACTTAAACATTTTGATAGAAACATGCTTCCCGCCCTGGGAAAATATTTAAAACAGTTCAGTAAAAAGGGGCTCGTGAAACTCACCTTAGCACATGCAAGCAGGTAACAACAATCATTATCAATTAACGCGTCCAATCTGTAATATGATCCCTAAGATCGTTATTATACACTTATTGTTTATATAATCTTTTAACCGTATCGACTGGTACATCTGGGGACACTGTTAACCCAGCACTGTACCCGTTCTGGGGGCAAGGTTAACCCAGAAACACTTCTCCGGACTCAGATTGTGATGTTGTTTAGAGTTCCATGGTCACAACTACTATTAGTCGTTTTTCTCGTTTTGCGTGCCTAGCACGATTTTTTTTATGTTTCAAAAATGAGTTTGGTCACACACGACCCGAAAATAGTGGTTGACTGATAATTTAATTAAAGATGTGAAATTATAGCTCGGTTTAGACCTCCCGATTGGCCTCGGGTCCCGTTTCCGTCTTTGGCGTACCGGAAACTGTTAAAATAGGTTAAAATTACTCAAATCATCCGAATTATTTTCGGATGATTTATTTGTACTTGTCTAACTCATTTATATGAAAATAGTTCATTTTTAGGGTTTTTATACACCAGTCAGCTCGCTTAAGCGAACTTCACCGGTTTACGCGTTTTAACTTTAAAAGTTTGATAATTAGCACAAATAATTATCCGTTTACTATCGGATCTTGAAATTTTGCACAAATCACTTTTTAACAGTGGGGAATTTTATAAAAATATTTCCAGAATTAATTCTTATATTTAAAATTTATTTATCTATGTTTAAACACCATTTAAACACTAAATATGTCGTAAATACCAAACGATCTTAGAAAAATCACAAATTTTTCCTGGATGTCCCCTGCCATCCACATAGTCCCCTGTAATTCTTCCAGAACCAAAATCTTCTTTTACATGCCATTTTTACTAAAACCGAGCTAGAACACCCTAGAACTCGTTTAACCGAAAAGCCTACTTAGACTTCTCCAACTGAACTCAAATTTTGTGTGTAACTTATACATGATATAAAAAGCTTATCTGAAATTTTCCAGAATTTTTCATGATATTTAACTATTTTTCACCATTTTTGGCCAAAACCGAGCATTAAATTCACCAAATATTCATCCTTTATCCAAAAATTACCAAAAGTCACAGAACTCATACTTTCATGTGTTTAACACCTCTGTAAAATTTCATGACCTAACTCTAAACGACCAACAATCTGTCCAAAAACACATACACCGACATAAACCGAATATACCTTTCGTTTTCCGCCACTACAAGCTACAAATTCGTCTTTCCGCCTTATCTACCACTAAACACAGAGCCTACAAACAACATACCACAATACCAAGCAAGTTACACTCACGATCAAGCCATTTCTTTCATGGTTTCGGTTATGATTCAAAAACAAAGATTTAAACCGTAAAAATTCGTTTTTGGTTCGTTTAACTCCTTTCTTGGACCAAGATCCCTTGTATAACCCGTATACATCACTTGATCATGCAAGAATCGGTTTTCATCTTTGAAACCTCATTTTCTTGCAAACAAACTCAAGAAACGAAGATGAACACGTATATAACACGATTCTTACCTCGGTTTTCTTGCTCAATTTCCGGATTTTCGGCTTATAGAATTGAGAGAATTGTTGGATTGTTGATAAGTTGTAAAGAAAAATGAAAATGTAAGGGGTATAACACCCCTATATTCCGATCGGCCCTCATGTGGGGGTGGGGTGGGACCCACAAGTTCATTTTTGGCCACTCATTTAGATATCCGCAATCCGGATAATGTTTTAGATAATCTGGTTCAGTTCGTTTTTCGGTTAAACGTTTAATTCGGCTTAAAACGAGGCCAAAACGGTTGTTTTTCGGCTAAAAAATGAAATTTATATAAAACCGATTTAAAAACTTTAAAAACTTAAACCATGACATTTATTAACTCAAAACATCATATTATTAATTATCGCGCATCTTTTTCGGCTTGATCGATTGTCTCTTGCTCGGTTTGGTATTAAAGGTTTCGTTTAATGTACCGTCGTACCATTAAATCGAAATTCTTTTTCTGTGCCGTACTTTACTTATCCCGAAGCATTAATGTTTCGTAAAATCACTAAATATCATATATCTCGTCTATAATTGAACCCTCGATTCGTTCGGGTTTCAATAATTATCAATCGATTAATCGCATATTCAATACGATGAATTATTTATTCACGCACAATCAATACAGTGAACCCTGTATTCTCGTATAGTTACTATGGTAACTCATGTACCCGACATTACATATGACGTAACTAACGTCTACCGGTTAGGGTATACCTGATTTCGTCGGAATCGTTACAGTACTACCTTTCATTACCGAGCCAATGTACAATCGTTAATGGTCCAATGTGCATGGGGGACTTCAGTTTAAGTTCACCATGTACACATGAGGTATTAAAAAGTCTACAATTATCCAAAAAGTTTGTATGTTGCATGCTTTCCCCCCAAAAGGAGTAAGTAAAAAGTGGGGTAGTGAAACTCACCTCAAATGCGGTTCAAACTGAAAGTCAACTGCTTAAGTCAAAGTTGTTCTAGTGCCTAAATCATACAAGCACTATAAGTATTTGCTAAGCGATTCCTAGAACCCTTAGTATCCAAACAATTCCATTGTTTATTTAAAGTTTGACCAAAGTTTGACTTTTTGTTGACTTTGACCAAAGTTTGACTTTTCGTTGACTTTGACCAAATTTTGACTTATAAATTTTGACCAAAAGGTCCAAGTTGTTGACCGTTGACTAGAAAGTCCAAGTGTCGATGACCGAGGACTAAAAATTGAGTTTTGTTGACCGTTGACCAAAATGTTGACCATTGACCAAAATATTGACCGACTACCCGTTGGTGACTTTTGACCAATAATCTAGACTTAGAATGATTACTTGATGTTCCTAGTCACAATTTAACAACAATCAAGTAATGTGCACTTAGCCACTTTTCATACAATTCTATGACTAAGTCTAACTTCTACCACTTTTCAACACTTCACAAGTAAGACTAACCACTTAGTCAAATAGTTCTAAGTTTACCCATAAAGTCAAAATTCAATTTAGCACAATCAATATATTACAAATTACAACTATTTTAACTAACCAATATATTGATCATCCTTAACAAGTTTTCAATCATCAAAACCGATTTTTCCAGCCAACCAAAACTTGTAATTAAATTACCAAATAATTCACACATATTCTTACAAGTATTAGGTATAACATATATTTTTCTTATAATTTTAAAATTCACCAAAACATACAGAATATTCAAACACTACAACAACCTAATTTCTGTCCCTATTTTTTCACAGCAGTACACAAATATTTTGCAAAACTTCTATATTTGTCCAATTGATGCAAGACCAATTGGATTAGATTCCTACTTCAATTTAAAACATTCCAGAAGCGGAACCATACCCATATCTATTTTTAATATCAAGTTATGCAATTTATCACACAGCTCACAAAATTTATCTTTCAATCAGGATTGCAACCCGACTTTGTAAATTAATAAAACTAGTCAAACAAAGTCCAAAAATTATGATTCTTGACCTTTTGAAAACTAGATTCAATGTTCTTAATCATAGAATCAAAAATCAATCAGAAACACAAACGTATCATCAAGTTACTCAACATACAATCTAAGACACAAAATCTGTCAACAAGCAGATTCAAACCACAAATCACAAAAATCATGATTTTTACATCCTTATGATCTTAAATCATCAAGGAACATTTTATACAATCAAATTTCATGTCTCTCATTATTTTAATGATTTATAAAATAATATTTATTTACAAAAAGGTTTCCATCCTTTCTTTTATAATAAGACACACAATTCTTTTTAACAATCAACCTTGATTATTCATGGTTCTTTTTCACAAATTTGATTATTTGGATACTAGGTTTTCATGAATCAAAAATCAAAATATACACAAGAATATGTACTAAGCTATACTTACCCATTGCTTTATTCAAAAATCCAATATTCTTTCTTCCAAATTCACCAAATTGTTTATGATTTTTGAGAGAGATTTTGAGAAAATAAAATGTGTGTATGTGTGTGTTAATTGGACGGCCAAGGAGAGAAACAAAAAGTTTTAATCATCATTGTTGTTTAATCCTCATTACACATTCATTTACACCCTCATTAAGTCATCATCAATCTTATTAAACTTTATTTAATTTAATTTGTGACATGTTACAATTTTAAAAAGTATTTTCTAAATAATCTTTTAACCTAAGGTTTAATAGTTGCTTTACCTAATTGCCATGAAATATATCATATGTTGTATTATTTTAATTATACAACAACTAATCATGTAACATACTAAACATGTAACACAATTATATCTATCATATAAAATACATGTAACTTATCATGTGTGACAAATTTATTATAACATATAGCATGTGCGACAAGTTTATTATTCTAGTTATCAATAACTAGTCACTCTTACTAAGGTCACCAATGACATGACAAAATTAAATGTATGCATACCTGACACTACATGTATAAAAGTTCATTAACTTATTTAACAGAACTAACCGGGTTTACTGACACAACCAACAAGATTTAATTGGGTTTAGTTAACGGAGTTAACCTGAAAATGTCGGGTGTCACAATTAGGAGGCGTATGGATATATCCTAGTTCAGATTTTTTCAGTTTCAATTTCTGGAAATGGTTGTGGGTATGCCAACTTACGCCAATTCGAGTGATTGACATACAGGACTAGCCCCCTGTATGTCTTCACGTATTATCAGACTCAGTTATGCTTATGGGTACATCTGTATTATATGTTTCAGTTCAATTATTTTAGTTATTTCAGTTATATAATTTTAATCAGTTATATGTTATCGTATATTGTGATTCAATTGATTATTACATGCTTTTGAGCCTTAATATTCCGTATTGGGCATCCAGCTCATTCCGTAAATATATTTACACTTTGGGTTCACAGGATACTTTAGGCAGGATCAAGAGAGAAGCTTAAAGCTTAGGAATAATCTAAAGATGTGTGTTAAGCTTATGTTATTTGGATAATCTGTATTTCAAACTTAGTATTTGAACTATCAGTAATATGTACTTTTGACTCTATTGAAGTAATGGAAATATGTCTTTTGTCTCTGTATACCTCCGTACATTGTGACACGTCATCCTATCCGGGTTTGGGTGTTACAGTATCATTAGATTACAATTCATGAATTAGATTACAATGTATCATTAGATTACAATTCATGAATTAGACTACAATGTATCATTAGATTACAATTCATGAGTTAGATTACAATGTATCATTAGTTTACAATTCATGAATTAGATTACAATGTATCATTAGATTACAATATGATCATTAGAATACAATATGCCCATTAGAATACAAATGTATGCTAACACAAATGTATTCTAATACCAATCGAATACAAGGTATTCAAATAGAATGCTATTAGAATTGACCAGACTTAATCATTTCCGGTGAAACATAAATAATATGATTAGAACAAGTATTGATACATGTGATTAATATACAGTTAGCAGAGCTCAGTTAAAGAAAGGAATAACATTGAACGGAGAACGTAACAGGATCCAGGTGAGTTTCTAGCCCCACTTCCTTGTTATGTTTTCGGGTTTGAGTGCATACTCGATGTGATAGTTAATACACTTACCATTGTGTATGCCATGTATGATTTATATGTTATTTATATATGTCTTGAATGAAATGAAAGCTTGTCGGTACGTGAACGATCTTAGGATATTGCACGTATCGCCAAGGGAAGTGATTATAGTTGTAGGTATGGTATGTGGAAGCAAGTGTATGAAAGGTATGCGGGCCTCTATGTCCGATATCGTAGGTTAGGATGGCAAATCCCTCTAACTAATTGGACGTAGACCCGGGAAGTGATGGTGTAGATAAGGACTGTGAACATTATTGGTGTTCCTTAAATGGATATTAAAGAATAAAATATAGTGTTCCTTCTATGGATAATGAAAAGTGTTCCTTCTATGGATAATATATGGTGTTCCTTCTACGGATAATATATAGAGTTCCTTCTATAGATAATGCGAGTCATTCATTCTATGGATAATGCATACTGTTCCTTCTATGGATAATATATAGAGTGTTCCTTCTATGGATAATATATATAGATCATTCATTCTATGGAGAATATATATAGTATGGGTAATAGTAATGGTTCTTTTAATAGATATTACTAGGCGTTCCTCTTATGGATCTTTATACAAGGTTAAGGTATTAATACGTGGAGTAATGTGTGAGAATGTAATGTATGGTTCCTAATTAACTAGAACTCACTCAGCGTAGTTGACTTTTAATATACACGCAAGTGAGTAGAATGAGAGGGCTGGCTTGAGAGAGGGACACAAGGCGGAATAATAAGAGGCTGGCATCTGAAGACTCAATATGTTTTTATGATTAATGTTTTATAATTGAAAGACATGGATGTTTGATTTCGACATGCTATGAAATGTTATGAATGTTTAATGAAAGTTTTATATTCCGAGTAAAGTTTTAATTAACTATGATATTTAGAACTGTTTTTATGAGTAAATCCAACGTCCAGTATGAGGCACTGGTAACGGGGCCTTACATCTACATGGAGGATTATTGAAATCCTTGTTAAACACTTTAATTTATGCTTTAGTTTTGTTTAAGCTTGTTAATATTGTTTAGTTCTTAATTATTTTAGTTTCCAAATCATTTTAATAGTTCAATGGTATTTGGGTATATGGCCACCATTTTTGGTTTCATCCCGAGTCAAGAGCCGAACCAAAATTGAACTTTTGTTTAATACTTTATTGTTAACATATTGTATGAAGTATTTGAGTATTATTATTTTTATGTTTATCTTAATGAGTTCTATGGTACTGGATATGTGGCAACCATCGTCGGTTTTATTCCGAGTCAAGTACCGAACCAAAACCGAACTCTTGTTTAAATGCTTTATATTTAAAATGATTTATTAATATGTTACAAGTAAGATTTGTGTATTGTAAATTCTAAGTTCATTTTAATAATTTCTATGGTATTGGGTATGTGGCAACCATCCTCGGTCTTATTCCGAGTCAAGGATCGAACCAAGACCGAACTAAACCGAGCTCACTCGCTTAAGACACACTAGTGTGTTTTGAGCCACCGAATCTCATATTTTCTCTAAAACTATTTTATACACTAATTTTAAATTGTTTTCTTAAAGTACTTGGTACGTCGGATCCAACTTGATCTTTTAACAAGTTTGGACCGATAAAAACCGAACACTCGCTTAATGATGATGTTTAGAGTTTCTCCTTTAATAGAACTTCTAAAAGTAGTTAAGTATTTGTTTTAAATAATTTATCTTATGATATTTATCACTTTCGAATGTCGGTTCGGACTTGACTATTTATCAAGACCCGAACTGACTAACCAAACACTCGTTAAAATTCCGTTTTGGTATATCTAACAAGGGGTCGCGCACTATTGCATTAAACCAATCCCCACATATTTACCTAAAAAAGGTTAAGTAAAACTATTGAGTAGAATACCGAGACACGATTTCGAGCAAACTTACTTTTCAAAAACCGTTTATTTTTCTCAAGTATTTACATTTTAAACCTCAAACTTTAATAAATATGTAACTTGTCATTTTATTTTACTTAAAAGTATTTTAAGACCATTTCTAAACCGAAACCCCTTTTAACCTAGACCTCACTCGTTGAACTTATTATCCCGGTTTATCACATACAACCCTTCAAGTTATTTATTTAATGTGAGTACTTTTCATCCCCCGTTTTCATCTTTACATTTTGGGGGTGACATTGCATACATATTCAAACAAAAGTGATTTATACATTGTGTCTCCAACCGCAAAACTCTATAGTATATGTTTACTTTAATAAATGCTCGATTTGGTGTTATATGCTCTATATGATTACTTGCTAACGTGTTTATCGCTTTCAGTTGGTTTGCCTCAATAAGTATGATCATACGCTCTCCTAACTATTTTAGCTCAAGTGCTAATAGAATAGGGCCTTATTTTCCGAGTATATTTGGTTGTTACCATATAAAAAGGCACCTCATTTCTCCAAGTACAATTGGTTGTTACCGATTTGAAAAGAGCCACATTTATTTATTTTCAAGTTGTTTATCCAAGTTGTGTGCTATTATTTATTGTTGCAAATACGAGTTTGTGGATTTCATTCTATATTTATTATACTAAAAAACTATGAAACTTGCTCACCAATATTCGTGTTGACAAATTTTATTTTATGCAATGTTACAGGTTTGATAATTTCTTGAAATAAGAATTGAGGAACGTAGCTTGTTTTGAGACCACTAAGTAATTAGTCGAATAAACAATTTATATTTGTTTACTTGTATTCAACTTTGTTTTGTATGAACAAGATGTGTTGTGTATTGATTTATGAAATTAATGAGTTGATAAAATATTTTTACTTTAATAGTGTATTGTGTTCTTGGGCAATCCGTTCTACCCCGGCATGTTCCGCCGCCTTTGGTCGGGGTGTGGCAGATTGGTATCAGAGCCATAACTATAGGATAGGTGGTTAGACGTAACGACCTAGTATAGTTTATGTTTTAGGGTCCTCATACATGTTGCCTATACGTGTTTACCCTACTAGATTGTTCATTACACTTAATTATATATATACTTATTTATTTCGTCAAAATCCTAAATATACACATACACACAATCTCATAATAATCTATGTAATCCTTACTATTGAGGTAGGGTACCAAAAAGACCCGAATACCCCTAAAAACCACCCGCGGGTAAGAGGGGACCTCATCATATATCACTCGCGGGACATATAAAGCACCCGCATAACTCAAAGACAAAGGAAGAACAACAATATATCCTAGAGACTATGTGCGGGAGGATCTAGACGCCCTCAGAAGTCATCCGCATGGTACTATTCCCACCCGCAAGGATGGCCAGAAGGAAACGTCATAGGACAGCTATAATTAACTAACTCTTTTCTAGAAGATTTACCAAGATCCTTTCTAGGAGAGCACGTGACCCATTAACCAATAGAAGAAGGATAGCTGGCTAGTTTGTTATAACCGTGCACATAGCCAAGTTTAGCTCGTCCTATCATAGAGGGACGTGTGCCCAGGTTGTTACAACCATGCACATGGGCCGTATAGCTCAACCTATCATATGAAAACACATGTCTAGAAGGTTACAAGAGCATCTTCTAGAAAGGGAGAGCTAGGCCAATCACATTCCCACATCCTTCGGCTATAAATACTTTACAATTTCCATGAGGTATGGATATTCACTCCCAACTATCTACTTTAAATACTTAATTACTTTCTCTCTACCAGAATTGTACTTATTCTCATGCCGGAGGGTGGTTACGGGAAGACCCCCCTCTTGTCCTTCCCGTAATGAGCCCACAGTGGTTGTTTTGCAGGTTTCCGTCACTGGACTTTGGGAGATCGGACTCGTATCGTTAGTGGGATTGTAGTTGACCCATACCCTGTGGACTCATCGGATCTAAGCCTTTAGGGGATTAAGTCAGTGTTTCTTCATTGGCTCCATCCGTTCTTGTGTTTGAACTGTGATAATTTTTAGTTGGTTCGAACGATATGAGTCAATCTCTCGAAGGGCCGTCGGAAACTCCGGAAACTGTTAGACGAGTTGTTGATGTCGAAGAAACAGGAGGCCCTACTCCGGGTGACTTAGGACGTGTAACTGTGGAAACTCGTCGGGCCCGCACGGAATTAGGTCTGGAAGACGGATATGATAATTCTAAGCCGGTGAGGTTTCTCCGTCGTAGTTCCAGAGCTGGAGGTATTCAGTCCCCCAAGGATTGGTTACATATTCAGCAAGAAAATGCTTTGGCTGAGTACGAGCACATGGTTCATGAAGAGCGATCCGTGCCCGTACTTTGGCTTATGAAGAAACTCCCAGGAGATATCCATCTCCTCCCACAACCGTGCGGGGGAGTCAGATGCATGATATCCTTCAAACGAAGAAGTTTCCTGAGAACGATTTTGATAGGAGGAGGCGTGACCGTCCTCGCATGGTCATACGTCAGCCTCCTACAGAGATGAGTATGAAAGCTATGATCCAACATTCCATCCAAGTGAAATCAGTTATATCAGCGGAGATAGCAGGATTCATGGACGAGAGGGAAGTAGTCACCCGCGTGCGGTAGTTCGCCATACTGAATACCATATTGATGCGGAAGAAGACTTCACAAAACCATACCGTCCCACAGCTTTTGCTATAAAAATCAAAATTCATAGAGCTCATTGCAACTGCTCCATTCCTAGTTAATGCAAAAATTCTTATGTCTTTGGGAAAGTACAATGGGATGACAAATCCTAGTGATCACCTGTTGAACTTCGTGGCAGTAGGAGGAGTCAGTGGTTGAACTCTCCCCTACTGGTGTCACATGTTCGCATTAACATTAACCGGGGCAGTGCGTGAATGGTTTGAGAAATTTCCGGATGGGCAAATCAAGAGTTGGGACGACTTGGTAGCCAAATTCTCTCAACACTTTAGTTAACAAAAGAAGTACACCCGTGATCCTTCTGAGATATTAGACGTTGTTAGGCGGGACAATGAGTCTATTGAAGACTTCATTTCTCAGTTTAACGACGAGAGTCTTAACATTGAAGGAATCAGTGAGGACATGTTGAGGGGAGCCTTCCGCAAGAATGTGCGGAGTAACGCCTTGATCCGCACCTTAACTGGAAGAGACGGAATGCCCAAGACTTGGGATGAAATAATGTCTGTTGCAAAACTGTTTGCAAGAACTGAGAAAACATTGGGTTCTGATAGCTCAAAGCAAACTCCAAAAGTGGAATTTCAGAATCCGCGACAAAATAGACAAGCCAAGGGATCATATTGGTCAATGCTCCAACCTTTCGTTGATACATCGAAGTAGTTTGATGCAAGGTCTCTGATAGGCAACAAAAGCTAAGCAAGTGCCTCAACGCAAGTTACCAACAATTGGAATCCATTGACCAAGACCCCCTTGGAAATTCTCACCACTGAAAGCGTGAAGTTTAAGAAACCTCAGCCAATCATGAAACGACCATTCCTCAACCCCAAGAAACATTGCACGTTCCATGATTACATCAATCATAACACGGATGAGTGTTTGGCTTTGAAGGGTGATATCGAAGCCGTGGTCAAGTCTGGAAAGCTTGGACACTTAGTCAAGAATGTGAGACAAAGGTCTGGGAAAGCTTCCTCACAAGACAACCAGGGCCCGCCTATAAAGCAGGTCAGAGACTTGAATGTTCACATGATTCAAGGAGGGCGTATAGTTGGAGGAAAGAGGCAAGAAATTGACGGGGAAGAGTGGAAGAATGAACCCGTAATTTTCCTGCGGGTCCAAGTGGGTCCATGCAACAAAAACCCGCTGATAATCATTGCCCTCATAGGTTATTACCGTTCACATTATGTTTTCTTTGATACTGGAAGTACATCAGACATAATGTACGGATGGTGTTTTGAATAACTTGATGAGGAAAACAAGGTGAGGCTGGAGCTAATTCACCCCCCTGTGTCGGGTTTTGGAGGTGAAATGATGCCCCACAAGGGGTAATTTCTTTTCCTATTACACTCAGTGATGGGACACATTCACGTACTGAAGACGTTGAATTCATGGGTTTACCATCTACGTCGAAGCATGATATTATCTTAGGGCATGAGGCAATTGGTGACTTCAATTATCACCATTCTACAGCTCATGGGGCGGTAGGGGTTCCAACCCGCACCGGGATAGCGATCATTCACATAAACCGCCACTGCTTCACAACGAAAAGTTCAAAACCAAGTAAAGTGCCAAAGCAGATGGACAGTTGCGAACCAGAAAAGTGGGTGTTGAACAAGAAATTTCAGGATCAAACGATAAAAATTGGGCCTGCTATCTCTGAGATAGTAAGGAAATTTTTGAAACAACTGTTAACAAAGAACATGGACATCTTTTCTTAGGAACCCGCATATATGAGTAGTGTTTCACGGAGGA
This sequence comes from Bidens hawaiensis, assembly GCF_021521415.1. Taxonomy (NCBI): domain Eukaryota; kingdom Viridiplantae; phylum Streptophyta; class Magnoliopsida; order Asterales; family Asteraceae; genus Bidens; species Bidens hawaiensis. The sequence continues at coordinate 1,751,530 of NW_027491291.1, read as the reverse complement.
GTGCAGAATACAAGCTGCGGGTGAATCCAGCATTTACACCAATCGTTTAGATGAAATGCAAGATGGGTCCTGAGCAGACCAAAGCTATGAATGAACAACTTCAAGACTTGTTAAACGATGGAATCATCAGCGAAATCCAGTATCAAACTTGGGTTGCTAATTCATTCGTCGTTCCTAAGAGCAACGGAACATGGCGAATGAGTATAGATTTTAAAGATCTAAGCAAAGCATGCCCAAAGGACTGTTACCCATTTCTAGAAATTGATCTTAAGGTTGATGCAGTAACTTTAAATGTTTCCTCGATGCCTACAAGGTCTATCACCAGATCCGCATGACGGAAGGTGATGAGGATAAAACAACGTTCTGCAAACTGATCAAGGCACATTTTTTTACAAAATGATGCCCTTTGGGTTAAAAAACGCGGGTGCTACATATCAGTGTTTGATGGATGAGGCCTTCAAAGATCAGATTGAGCGAAATTTAGAATTTTATATGGACGATCAGGTGATAAAGAGTGTTGAAGAGGATCAGATGTTACGATACCTAGAGGCTGGTTCTAGCATGGGAAGCTGGTTCTAGCAGGGTCTATGCCGCCAGGCGCCTCCACAGATATTTTCAAGGCCACCCCATCAATGTGCTAATAGGGTACAAGTTGAAAAATGTGCTGAGAGATATAATGCTAAATGTTTATGTTTCCCGTGTATATTTTAATTAGTATTATAATAGTTTTTGTTTGTTTTTAGTCGAGATTTTTATACTACTAACACTTTTATGTTTCGTAGGTTCCGGGAGTCGATCGTGATTAAAAAGGACGAAAAACAAGCTAAAAAGAGTCGAAACGGAGATACGGAACGCGTCAGGAAGGGTTAGAACAAAGAACCGGTCAGACCGTGCCGGTCTGTCCAGCCCTCTAAGTGGAGCACGCCGCGCCGTGCGACCGGGGAGGCCAAAGACTGTCACGCGGCGCCTATGCAAAGCTGGAGGATTTTTAATTCGGTTTTTATCACTTGTTGGGCATTGTTTTGGGTATTTAACATCTTTAACTTAAACTTGAACAGGATTTAACCCTATAGTCGATTTTAACAGCCCTCAAACCTCTTTTGCTACTGATTTGAAGAGAATTGAAGGGCTTGGAGGCTTGGATCAAAGTGGTGAAGCGCAAGATACATATACGCGAAGACTACGGGTCTATCGCCTTTAATCTTTCGTTTGCTTGTTGTTTATCATGTCTTGCTATTTTGTTATGTTTGTTTTTGATTATATGATGCTAGGCTAAGCTCTTGAAGCTACCTAGGCTATGAAGAACTTTTGTTTGATTGTCGTTCGATTGGGATTTTTTATGTTATGGATTTTATGTTTTAAGTAAATTGCTATGTTGAACTTGACTGATGCATATGTTTATTTGGTTTTGTTTGTTTAGATTTATTGTTTGACATTACCTTGGTTGATTGTCGCATAAGGCTTGGGTTTTGTTAGGTCAACAACTTTTTGTTATTGGCTTGTTTATGATTCAATCGCGAATAAAATCATAGAAATAATAAACCAAATCAAATAAATAAAAGTGAGCTGCTAGTCTAAAAAGCTGTAAGGTGATAGGCTACTGATAGATCTTTGTTTGTCGGGATTACTAGATTTAGTTCTTCGTAAGGAGTCCATCTAGATTTGATTATCAGCTTAGTCTATTAAGTTATTTAGTCTGCTTTGCTATCTTTGATTTCCGCGCTGTAAGGTAGGATTTCGTTATAAAGATACTTATACATAAATTATTAAATAACCGTAAGGAAGTTTAATTCATAAAACTGGTGAGTCTTAAAACTTGTTAGAAATCCATAAGCGTCTTCTTGAAGTTCAAGGGTCCTGTTCGGGTTTTCTGTCAAGGGTCTATTTTACGATCCCAGTTCCATAACTTAAGTTTCCCAGTTGATTGATTTTCATAACATTGGGGATTCTAGCTTAGGTAGTTGTTTTTATCATCTGAATTAATCTAAGTTTTCTTACTAGTTTATTATTATAATTAAATTAGGGTTAAGTTTAGTATATTTAATTAATTAGTTTTTAAGTAATGATTATGTTGTATTATATTTTAATTAGTTAGGGTTATGGTTAATTATTTAAGTATTAGTTTATTAATTAGTCTATTTAAGTAATAATTAAGTTAATCATTAGTTAGGTTTTAATTAAATAGTTTAAAACTTCCCCTTAAATAATATTATTAAATAGTCTTGTTAGTAAGTCGAGTCTAATTAGCTAGTATATGTAATTTATAGAGTCTCGTGGGTTCGATATCCGGACTTACTTAGCTGTACTAGAGTCGACCGGTACACTTGCTGGTTAGTAGTTTAAGTTAAGTTTAAGAGTCTAGAATTATTACTTAGTGTCTAGATTAGATTATTTTTAGTTAATAATTATTTGACTACTTTTAGCACATCAAGTTTTTGGCGCCGTTGCCGGGGACTCTTGGCAATTGCGTTATTTAGTTTTAATTGGACTTATTTGGTACATTCGTGCTATTTGTTTATTTTTGTTTGAGTCGTAGGAGTCTAATTTAAGTTAGTTTCTTTTTATTTATTTTTAAGTTTTCGAGTCTACTCACCTGGTGTTTTTGTTTTTCAGGTTTACGCCACATCTTCGTTCGCAAGGACCACCACTGGCTGATCTTGAATTTTCTCCATTGAATTCCGAGGCTAGTTCGTCACAAAATTCATCTACGCACAGTTCACCACCTGAAAGTCCTAGAAGTCAACAAGAAGTTCCAATGGCCGACGACAGAACAATTGCTGCTCAAGCCTTCAATGGCTTAACCGAAAACCAGTCATGCATCGTTGTTCCCTAGATCGACAATCCCAACTCATGGCATATTCCGTCATACGTCATGAACAACATCGTTCAGACTAATCAGTTCACGGGGTGTGATGACGAGGATGCACCGGCTCACATTAACCGACTTTACCGCGTTCTTAAAACTTTTAATTTACAAGGAACTACCGAAGATGCCAGTTTCTTACATATGTTTCCGTTTTCAATTGCAGGTAAAGCAGCTACTTGGCTTGACACGCAACTACCTGGCACGTTCACCACTTGGGAAGCACTACGCTCGGCATTTATCAAGAGATACTTCCCACCGGCTAAAGCGGCTATTCTTCGCCATCAGATTCACTCGTTTCACATGGAGCCGGGGGAGCAATATTTTCATGCTTGGGAGTGTTTTCAGAACATGCTAGGTTGTTGCTCACAGAATGGTCTCACACCATGGGATCTCGTGGAAAAATTTTACAATGGGTTGAACTACGAAACCTAAGTTGTTTTCGACACGGCCGCGGGAGGAAGTTTACTGGCAAAGAAGAATGTCTCCGAATGTAACGAGATGTTTGAGAGCTTTGCTCAATCCGATTATGCCAAAGAGCCACATCATGGGAATTCCACTCCCGTCACTAGTACATCATCGCCCGCTTGAGGTGTACACCAGGTTAATCTGGATACCGGTGTGGCTGTTTCCTTGGAATCACTAACCCGAGAGGTGAATGAACTTATGGCCAAGGTGGACTGGTGTGAGTTTTGTAGGGGTGGACATGGCATGTTGGAGTTCCCGGTGATGAATCGACAAGTCGACTTTGTTGCTGGTCAGAATAGGTTTCCGAACAATTACAACAACAATAATCAGAGTTGGAATACCTACAAGAATCCGAATCAGAATAATGCTAATTGGCGTCCGTCGGGTGCACCACCCGGATTTCAATATTCTTATAATCAAGGACAAGGTCAGTATTTCAATAATAATAACACCGATGGTACTAATGTTCAAAACAATGTGAAGGATTCGAACGGCAGAATTAGGCGTTTGGAAGAGATGATGAAGCAAATCTTGGAAAGAGATCAAGTTACACAGAAAAAGTTTTCCGAACACGATTTGCTCTTCAAGTATCAACAATCTTCTATTCTTGATATTCAAAGAACTGTTGGTGATATTGCTCGTCGTTTAGAAGAAAGGCCCCCAGGTCAGTTTTCGGGTATCCCTCAAACTAATCCGGCTGCTCAATTGAAAGCCATCTCCACTCGTACTGGTAGGGTTTTTGGTCCGGAGGTAGTTAGTAGAGAAATTAGGGAAGATGGGGACGATGAGTTGATAGATGAGGAGATAGAGGTAGAGGCTCCAGGTAAGTCACAAAATACAACATGAATCATAGAGCCGCAAGTTAAGAAAAACACCGATAAGAAGCCGGTTGAAGTCCGGCCACCACCACACACCATTGACCTAGCCTATGTCCCATATCCCGCTCGTCTAAGGAATCAAAAGTATACGTAAGATTACGGGTATTTTATTAATAGATTTAGCCAATTGAATGTCAACCTTCCATTCGTAGAAGTCCTTCAGCATATGCCTAAATATGCCAAATTTTTGAAAGACCTTCTTAAAAGAAAGGATAAGTTGGAGGAGCTGTCGACTGTACCGCTAAATGAAGAGTGTTCCGCAGTAGTTCTCAATAAAGTACCGGAGAAATTACCCGACCCCGGTGTTTTTACCATTCCATGCCTTTTCGGAAGTGATATGACATGTCAAGCATTGGCCGATCTAGGATCTAGTATAAACCTTATGCCATATTCTTTGTATGAAAAACTAGACCTAGGAGAGCTCACTCTACTCTTAGCAGATCGTTCCGTTAAGTGTCCGAGGGGTGTCGTAGAGAATTTGCTCGTTAAGGTAGATACTTTGGTTTTCCCCGCTGATTTTGTTGTTTTAGATATGAAAGCCGACGAGAGAGTTCCTATTATTTTAGGTCGTCCATTCTTACGTACTGCTAGGGCGGTCATTGACGTGTTTGAAGGTAAGATCACTCTTAGAGCCGGTGATGATAGTGCCACCTATTTGGCTAAGTCCATGAGACATCTGAGTGATCAAGACGGTCTCATTGATCCATGTCACCCAGTTTACTCGATAGAATCATTTACCTCGGGCATCGATCTTAGTCTTGACGGTTCCCGTTTTGTGAGTTTAATTGTGGGGAAGGAACCAGAGGTTTCAAGTTCTCGGGAAATGGTAAAGTATTTTGGAGAAAGAGGTGGTGGAAAGCGTAAGTTTGAGAAGGTTCGTGGTGTTAGAAAGAAGAAGACCAATATTGACGAATGGTTGGATCATGATTCGGATTCCTTGAGGGCATTAGAGTTATACCGAGGTGGAGGAAGCTCCACTCGGTCCGCCACGTGATTCGCATAGCATGGGTTCTTGAGTGAAAATTCTAGTGTAGAGTTTGTATAATTTCTTTCATTTTATCTTTATTTTCTTTGAGTCACTAACGTAGTTTTTTTGTAGTTCTTCTTTGTTTAGTGTTTTGCTAGGTAAAAGAGAGATTGTTTGAGCTAGAGAGACGATCCCAAGGAAAAAAATTTATTGAAAAAGATAAGTGTGGGGATGGAGCAGCCGGGCCGTATACTTCTTATTTATTTATTTGCTGCTAATTATTGATGATTTATTTGTTGGTTGGTAAAACACTTTAATTGTATAATATCTATCGTCATGATAAGATACATTTTTTAGACATGTTTATTTGTTTTGTTTGGCCGCTTACGTTCGTGAGAGAAGGAGTTACCAATTGCTGAGCACGTTTGTAGTTGGAGGGCATTCATGGAAGAAGACTCTAGCATCATTTTTCACGCATATTACCATCTAAGTCTTTTCCATTATCTAGCTTATTAACTTTTTATTTTGCTTTTGCTTTTTAAGTCTTAGTTTTTGTAGTCCGACTTTATTTTATTTTTGTTAAGTCGTCCTTTTCCTTGCATTGAGGACAATTAAAAATTTAAGTGTGGAGATAGGATATTTGAGTCATGATTTTGTTTTAAAAAAAATTGAAAAAAAAATAAAAAAAAAATTTAAAAATTTGAAAAATGTTTTAAAAAATGTCCCTTGAATCTAGTTTTTTGCGTTAAAGTGGGAAATTATGATATTTATCGGGGAATTGGTTTTTCAAACTACTAATAATATGAGATAAATAATAGAAAACGCACTTAACTTGGGATGTGTCGGTAGGCTCAGCCTTGAGAATGAAAGGGTTTGATAAAATTGTTAAAACGGAAATATTTTGTGGGTAAAGCGTTTTGTCCGTGGAAGATAAGTAATGAAAGGTCTGACCATACTCAAGCCTCAAATTTTGGAATGAAAAGTGGAAATATCATGAGTTTTAAAATCTGAATACGTTATCATATGATGCTTGGGTAGGTTTAACGTTAGAGTATGCCGTGTAGCCTGTGATATAAATCTTAAACTGCTAGTTTAGTGTTTTACACCTCATTGGCGTATGGTTTTATAACCCTTAATCTTGTTTTGATCGGATGCTTCGGGTCCAGAGACCATGGGTCTATATGCAATCTATTCATCTGGGTATTCACAATTCCTAAGTGGGGTTGTGAATATTTAAAATAAAGCCAAAACAAGCAAACCCTTATAAGTCTTTAAACATGATCACAAAAGTACAAAAGTACAAACACTCTACAGACTTGATCATCCACGTTGTTAGCCATGTGGGGTCCCCTTGCTCGCGTCTCATTACCATTAAGAAACGGACCACAAGGGACACGCTACATGTAAGCCCTACAGACGAAATTTTGCATACTCACCTTTGGTGATGGTTTCGGTGTATTGCTTTATAACGGGGGTATGTCATGTTGTGGGAACACTAGCTATAAATTAATTGAACCTTAATCATATCTAATGGCTGCTTGGTAGAATTTGATGCTTAAGCTTAGGAGGATAAACAATACCCTTGATCGTCTTAACTATTCAGAAAAAAAAGCAACAAAAGTTTTAATTCTGCTAATTTAGAGGTTTAAGTCAAGTTGGGGTGGTCTGGTCCGGTAAAAGCTGAAAATAAGCGGGTCTTAATTGTGTAAACCACTGAGTACTCTTATTGTCGGATCTTATTTGTCCGGGTAAAGATTAAGGCATGGGTTTAAATGGACAACAATATCGGTGATCGCGGTTTTTGCGTTTTTCCGAGCTTTAAAAATTAACCTATATGTTTGTAAGACTGTAATTTTCCGATTCTGATCCAACTGCATCAGACTTTTCCAGGAACGAAAAAAGAATAAGTGTGGGGATATTTAATATAATGCTAAATGTTTATGTTTCCCGTGTATATTTTAATTAGTATTTTAATAGTTTTTGTTCGTTTTTTGTCGAGATTTGTATACTACTAACACTTTTATGTTTCGTAGGTTCCGTGATTATAAAGGATGAAAAATGAGCTACAAAGAGCCGAAATGGAGATCCGGAACGCGTTAGGAAGGATCAGAACAAAGAACCGGTCAGACAGGGCCGGTCTGACCGGCCCCCTTAGTGGAGCACGACGCGCCGCGCGACCGGGAGGCCAAAGCCCGTCGCACGGCGCCTAGGCAAAGATGGAGGATTTTTAATTTCGGTTTTCATCACTTGTTGGGCCTTGTTTTGGGTATTTAAACATCTTTAACTTAAACCTGAATAGAACTTTAACCCTATAGTCGATTTTAGCAGCCCCCAAACCTCTTTTGCTACTTATTTGAAGAGAATTGAAGGTCTTGGAGGCCTGGATCGTAGTGGTGAAGTGAAAGACACATATACGCGAATACTACGGGTTTTATCGCCTTTAATCTTTCGTTTGCTTATTGTTTATCATGTCTTGCTATTTTGTTATGTTTGTTTTTGATTATATGATGATAGGCTAAGCTCTTGAAGCTACCTAGGCTATGATAAACCTATGTTTGATTGTCGTTTGATTGGGATTTTTTATGTTATGGATTTTATGTTTTAAGTAATTTGCTATGTTGAACTTGATTGATGCATATGTTTATTTGGTTTTGTTTGTTTAGATTTATTGTTTCACATTACCTTGGTTGATTGTCGCATAAGGCTAGGGTTTTGTTAGGTCAACTACTTTGTGTTATTAGCTAGTTTATGATTGAATAGCGAATAAAATCATAGAAACAATTAGCCTAATCAAATAAATAAAAGTGAGCTGCTAGTCTAAAAAGCTGTAAGGTGATAGGCTATTGATAGATCTTTGCTTGTCGGGATTACTAGATTTAGTTCTTCATAAGGAGTCCGTCTAGATTGGATTGTCAGCTTAGTCTATTAAGTTATTGAGTCTGCTTTGCTATCTTTGATTTCCGCGCTGTAAGGTAGGATTTCGTCATAAAGATACTTATACATAAATTATTAAATAACCGTAAGGAAGTTTAATTGATAAAACTGGTGAGTCTTAAAACTTGTTAGAAATCCATAGGCGTCTTCTTGAAGTTCAAGGGTCATGTTCGGGTTTTCTGTCAAGGGTCTATTTTACAATCCTAGTTCCATAACTTAAGTTTCCCAGTTGATTGATTTTCGTAACATTGGGGATTCTAGCTTAGGTAGTTGTTTTTATCATCTGAATTAATGTAAGTTTTCTTACTAGTTTATTATTATAATTAAATTAGGGTTAAGTTTAGTATATTTAATTAATTAGTTTTTAAGTAATGATTATGTTTTATTATATTTTAATTAATCAGGGTTAGGGTTAATTATTTAAGTATTAGTTTATTAATTAGTTTATTTAAGTAATAATTAAGTTAATCATTAGTTAGATTTTAATTAAATAGTTTAAATCTCCCCCTTAAATAATATTATTAAATAGTCGTGTTAGTAAGTCGAGTCTAATTAGCTAGCATACGTAATTTATAGAGTCTCGTGGGTTTGATATCCGGATTACTTAGCTGTACTAGAGTCGACTGATACACTTGCTGGTTAGTAGTTTAAGTTAAGTTTAAGAGTCTAGAATTATTACTTAGTATCTAGATTAGCTTATTTTTAGGTAATAATTATTTGACTACTTTTAGCCATCTCCGTGCAAACCAGAATTGTCCGAACGATTGTCAAAATGGGTTATAGAATTGGTAGAGCATGCGATTGAGTTTAGACCCAGACTCGCGATCAAAGGCCAAGTTCTGGTGGACTTCGTTACAGAAGTCCCGCCGAACAAGGAAGGAGAGTGCCTGATCGATCAACAAACCCCGATAACTTCTTAGCGAGACCAGGTTTGGTCACTATTCACGGATGGAGCTTCAAGCAACGAAGGATCAGGCGCAGACCTCAGATTGGTTAATCCCTGAAGGCCATGAATTCATTTATTCCATAATGTTGGACTTTAAAAGCATCAACAATGAGGCAGAGTATGAAGCTTTCTTAGCAGGCCTGCGGATAGCCAAAAAGCTTCGGGTAAAACATTTGGAAGCGCGGGTGGACTCAATGCTGATCGCAGGACAGATCAATGGGACATATGAGGCAAAGAACGATGTGATGGCTTCATACTTATCGCAAGCAAAGGACTTGACCCTTCAGTTTTTATATTGCAATGTCATCCACATCAAGCGAAGTGAACACAAGTTAGCGGATGCTCTTAGCAAATTTGCTTCAAAAAATTTTGAACATTTTGCAAAAGACATTCGTGTTGAAGTCCTTGATCGGCCATCTGTCTCGCAACATCAAGTGCTGGTCATACAAACCGGTGTTGAATCCTGGATGACACCGATTATGGCTTATCTAACCTCAGGGGTTCTCCCGGAAGAAAAAGCTGCGGCCCGGAAGATCAGACCCAAAGCCCTGAATTACCAAGTTAAATATGGTACCCTATACCGCAGATCCTTCCTCGGCCCACTCCTGAGATGTGTGGATGCTGAGGATGCAAATTATTAGATAAGGGACGTTCATGAGGGTATTTGTGGTCTTCATGAGAGTCCAAGAATGGTTGTGGCCAAACTCATGAACGCGGGATACTATTGGCCGGGGATGCACATGGTCGCAGTGCAAGAAATCAAAAATTGTGACTCATGCCAGCGCCATGCGCCCAATACCCTGCGTCCAAAAAATGAGTTAGTGCCGTAACATCCGCTTGTAATTTCAAAAGTGGGCAATCGATATCATGGGTCCATTCCTGGAAGCCCCGGGATGTGTCAAATTTCTGATTGTGGCAATTGATTATTTTTCCAAGTGGGTAGAAGCTAAGACGGTTGCCTCCATCGCTGCATCCAACATCAAGAAATTTCTGTGGGAGTTCATCATCTGCCGTTTCGGTCTTCCGCAGGAATTGGTCAGCGATAATGGAACTCAGTTCGCGGATAGTGGGCAACAAGCGTGGCCGAAAGAACTTCAGGTCACCCAAGTGTTCACTTCTATAGTTCACCCACAGGCCAATGGTCAAGTCGAAAGATGTAATGATTACGGCAAATTCAGGTATACCCTAGCCGGTATATACTATTTACGTGTTATTTAATACCGAATATATGAATTATAATGTGTTTATACGAGTATATAAGATTCACAGTACGAATTATACTCGAATGTATAGCTAGTCGTATTGGAATTACGATTAACCGATGAACGATTATTGAAACCCGATCGAATCGGGGATTACATTATAGACGAAATATATGATGTTTAGTAAGGTTTACGAAGTATTAAGGCTACGGGATAAGTGAATTATAGCACAGAAAAAGGATTTTGATTTATTGGTACGTCGGTACGATAAATGAAACCTTTAACATCAAACCAAGCAAGAGAAGATCGATCAAGCCGAAAAAGATGCACAATGACCGACAATATGATGTGTTGAATCAATAAATGTCATGGTTTAAGTTTTTAAAGTTTTTAAATCGGTTTTATATAAATTTTATTTTTAAGCCGAAAAACGACCGTTTTAGCCTCGTTTTAAGCCGAATTAAGTGTTTAACCGAAAAACGAACTGAACCAGATTATCCACAACGTTATCCGGATTACACAATCCAATTGTGTGGCCAAGGTTTAAGATGTGGGCCCCACCCCACACCATACATGGACCGATCGGTCCATATGGTGCACACACACATATCATTTTCTTTTTTTAACACTTCAACTCCACATTTCTCTCAACATTCTTCAACATTCATCCAAAAACCCAAGTTTTTAAGCAAGAATCATAAGGTATAAACATGTTATTATGGTTTAATCTTGGTTTTTAATTCCAAAATCTTGAGAAAATGAGGTTTCAAGTGAAAAATGGGTGAAAACCCGAGATGAAACCGATTCTTGCATGATCAAGTGATGCATACAAGTTATACAAGGGATCTTGGTCCAAGAAAGGAGTTAAAAGAGTCAAAAACGAATTTTTACTGTTAAAATCTTTGTTTTGATGTCTTAACCGAAACCATGAAAGGAATGGCTTGATTGTGGGTATAACTTGCTTGGTGTGGTGTTACTGTGCTTGTCGGTGTTATATCTAGTTGCTAGCAAAGGCTAGAAAGCAAGATCTTTGCGATCTAAAGCTAGAAACACAAGGTAGTTCGGTTTTTCGTATGATTTGTGTGATTTGGACTGATTGTGGTAGACTTAGAGTTGGGTCATGAAATTTCACAGAGATGATCTACACATGAAAATATGAGATATGTGAAATTTTGGTAATTTTTGGATAAAGGATGAATATTTGGTGAATTTAATGCTCAGTTTTGGCTAAAAATGGTGAAAAATAGGTAAATATCATTAAAAATTCTGGAAAAATTCAGATAAGCTTTTTATAACATATAAAAGTCACACACAAAATTTCAGGTCCATTGGAGAAGTCTAAGTAGGCTTTTCGGTAAAACGAGATCTAGGGTTTTCTAGCTCGGTTTTGGTGAAAATGGCATGAAAAATGAGTTTTTGGTTCTGTAAAACTTACTTCGAACTATGTGGATGGCAGGAGTCATCCCAGAAAAATTTAGGATTTTTCTATGGTCGTTTGGTATTTTCGACATATTTGGTGTTTAAATGACGTTTTAAAATAGATAAATAAATGTTAAATATAAAAATTAATTCTGGAAATATTTTTATAAAATTCCTTACTGTCAAAAACTGATTTGTGCAAAATTTCAAGATCCGAGACTAAACGGATAATTATTTGTGCTAAACAGAACATAAAAACAAACTTTTAAAGCTTAAAACGCGTAAACCGGCAAAGTTCGCTTAAGCGAGCTGACTGGTGTATAAAAACCCTAAAAATGGACTATTTTCATGAAACTAAGTTAATCAAGTAAAAATAAATCATCCGAAAGTAATTCGGATGATTTGGGTAATTTTACCCGATTTAGCAGTTTCCGGTATACTAAAGACGGAAACGGGCCCCGCGGCCAAACGGGGTGTCTAAACCGAGCTCTAATTTCACCACTTTAATTAAAATATTAGTAACAACTATTTTCGGGTCGTATGTGACCAAACTCATTTTTTGAAAACATAAAGACGGTTAACCGTGCTAGGCACGCAAAACGAGAAAACAAACTAATGGTAATTTTGACTAAAGAACTCTAAGGGATATCACAATCTAAGTCCTGAGAAGTGTTTCGGGGTTAACATTGTCCCCGGATCGTGTACGGTACTGGGTTAACAGTGTCCCCAGACGTACCGGTTAACACGAATCTAAGTTATATTAATATAAATTGTGTAGTAACGACATAGGGATCGTATTACAGATCCGGACCGGTAGCTGTGCACAGTATTACATCTTTGCTCACAAAAAGGTGAGTTTCACGAGCCCCTTTTTATTGAACTGTTTTAAATATTTTCCCGGGGCGGAAAGCATGTTTTTATCAAAGTGTTTAGTACATGCCGATCGCATGGAAATGAATGTATTTATATAATGTTTATTCTACGGGAATCGTACGGTAATGTATTAAGATGGTAATTGTCTGAGTTGTTAATATTGTAAGACCCGAAACAGTGCTCTGGGTTAACAGTGTCCCCATAGGTTATTAAATGTATTTCTGGGTTAACAGTGTCCCCAGAGGTTATTAAATGTGTTTATGGGTTAACAGTGTCCCCAGAGGTTATTAAATGTATTTCTGGGTTAACAGTGTCCCCAGGGGTTATTAAATGTATTTCTGGGTTAACAGTGTTCCCAGAGGTTATTAAATGTATTTCTGGGTTAACAGTGTTCCCAGAGGTTATCAAATGTGTTTCTGGGTTAACAGAGGTTTCACTTGTATGCTCAGCATAATTACATCGTTCATTTATGATTATTAAAATGATTTGTCACGGTTTATTTAAATTAGTGAAACTCACTAACTATTCGTAGTTGACCCGTTTTCTTTACATGCTTTCTAGGTACACCCAAATTGGAATGAGTGATACGTGCCTGATGATGTGTGCTATTTTGTGGAAGCTTAAGGGTCTATATTTTGTTTTAAACATGTTAACGTACTATTGGTAAAACTTATGTGATAACGCCTAGTCGGTAACGAAACTCGGAACAATGTAATACGTTTAAATTATTGTAGTGGTGTTTTCTTTATAAGCAATGCTGTTGATATCAGATGTGTCTGTTGCATCCCGTTTACGTTTCCGCTGCGGTTACGGGGTGTTACAGAACTTGGTATCAGAGCCATTGGTTATAAAGAATTAGGATGTCTTTAAAAGATACCTAAAATATAACCAGTAGCTCAAGTGTTATAGGATCTGAATATTAACTAATAATTTATTGTGACAAGGTCTGGATGAACTTGGATGGACAAGTGAGTTATTATGGTCCGGAACATAATAACAGACTTGTCCGCAAGAGGGAATTCAGGGGAAGTCACGGGGGACTTTAATAGGTAAAATTGGCAACATATGTGCAAATATATGATAATATAGTTATGTGGTCAAGTTGTATAAGTAAGTGCATATTAATTTGATTATGATTTACACTATGGAAAGAACTACATGTTTGTTAACTTGTGTGCAGGAAGGAATGTCGAGAACTCCTAGTTTGTCGATGGAGGAGGACCCGCAGGAAGTCAGCTCCGGGAACTCTGGGAGCATACGCGTATCATCCAGCTCTGAGCCTAGCGAGGCTAGTCGTAGGAGCTCTGCCCAGTCCTCCCCAGTCAGGATTGTCAGATCCCCTACCCCGCCCGCACCACAGGCCATCCCTGTCCCGCCCGGATTCGGACCCCGCCTCACGGCGTGGATCAGTGTCCCATATGTCCCACCTACCTCGCCCCCACCCAGACCTGCTACCCGCAGGGGCGAGTCCTCCCGCTCCCAGCCCGAGCCTGTGACTCCACCCGTGTGGGGCCTCCCTAGGCAGGAAAGGGATGCGGCTGCATGGCTCCGAGTGCTCACCGAACAGGTGAATGAGCACTCCGCCGCCTTGACAGTGGGAGTGCAGAGGCGGATGTACCTGGGGGATTGCATACTGGACCACCAGTATGCGATTTCGCAGCTGAAGAGGGAGTGCTCATACTCCCAGTGGATGATCGGCCGGATGGAGACGCGGATCCGGGTTATGCTGGCTGTGATGGTGGTGTTGGTGGCTGTTTTGGTGGGGTTGGTATACCACCGTGTTTAGTTGTGTTAGGATGGGAGTAGACAGGGACCGCTTTTTGATACTCTGTGTAAGCAGTTAGTGGTGATGCTAACATAGAGTGAATCTTGGGTAGTTATAATACAACCACTGGCCCGTAGGGGGTCTCTTTTGGGGTATATCGTAATAGATACTTTTGGGTATCATTCAAGCACTGACCCATTGTGGGTTATGTCGAGATGATGCCGACATAGGCCCCATGTTGGAAAACTTAACTTATGTAATGATGACAGGAAAAGTATGTGAACTGACATGGATGTAATATGTACTAATGTTTGATAATGAATGGAATGTTTGTTGTGTTTTATGATTAAAACTTGTATTAATTATATGTATATTCTGATGATGTGTAGAATGGCACCAAAACGATCAGCTCAAATGTCGGAAGTAGATGTGAGCCGTTTGATTGCTAAACAGTTGGAGGCGGCGATACCGGATATAGTATCGCGCATCGCCGCCAGTATTAACAATTCGACCAATCCAACCCCTCCGAGCAATCAAACGACCACCAATAATGACGGGGAACAAAATGTTAATCCTCCACGGAATGATGACACGATTCCGAGTAATGACGCACCGCCTAGAGTGGTCGTTATGGACAGTAATGGCCCTATACCAACTGTAGAGATGAACCGTACTGAAGCAATTCCTGCATCCAGGGGATGTTCGATCAAAGACTTTATGTTGTGCAAACCTCTAGAGTTTAGCGGGTCTGAAGGACCAAATGGGTTGGTTAAGTGGATCGAGAAAATAGAATCAGTTGTGAACATCAGCAACTGCCCCGAGGACTGTGTTGTAAAGTACGCCACCTGCACATTCACGGACTATGCCTTGACATGGTGGAACACAATAGTGCAGACCCGGGGTCAGGCGGCGACAAACCGCATGACCTGGACAGAGCTTAAGGCTCTTGTACTGGGGCATTTCTGCCCGAAAAACGAATTGCAGAAATTAGAAAATGAATTGTGGAACCTGGAGATGCAGGGGGCAGACCATTTGGGTTATACGAACCGGTTTAATGACTTGTCGCGATTGGTGCCATGGCTGGTCACCCCAGAGTCGAAGAGGGTTGAGCGTTATATTTGGGGGCTAACTCCTGTTGTAAGGAGTATAGTCAATTCTGGGGGACACCAGACGTATGAGGGTGCGGTGACGCAGGCTGGTATCGTCACATATGATTTCGTAAGGAGCGGTTCACTGAAGGTGGCAGGAGAATACGCTGGGGGAAAGCGGGGTACACATGACCATAGGATCCAGGAAAAGCAGCAAAATAAACGTGCTAGGCCCACTGCCCAAAACTACGCCATGACTAGTTCAGGCGGAAGACAAGAACCGCAGAAGGGAACGTTTCCTAGGTGTGGGAAATGCGGTTACCACCATGGTGGCGTGTGCAAAGAGGTGGTGTGCCACCGGTGTGGCAGGATTGGGCACTACGCACCAAGTTGTAGGACAAACCTGAACAACCTGAACCGACAACCGCAACCTATCCGTGCGCAGCCATTTAAGACCCAACCAGCCCGACAACAAAACCCGCAAGGAAACCAAATGGTGACCACCAGCCGTGCTTGCTATGAATGCGGCAGCACGGATCACTTCAAAAGACACTGTCCGAAACTGAACCAGGGAGGAAACGGAAGGCAACCCACGGGTCAGGCATCGTCGTCCAATCCGGCGCGAGGCTGAGCATTTGTGATGGGGGCGAACGAAGCACGCCAGGACCCCAGCGTAGTGACAGGTACATTCCTCGTCTCTGATCATTACGCTTCTGTATTATTTGATACAGGCGCCGATAGAAGTTTTGTTTCTGTTAAATTCCTATCGATTGCAAACCTTCCAATTAGTGAAACCATAGAACCTTACACCGTAGAAGTCGCTAACGGTAAAACCATGATAGTTAATCAGATAATTCAGAATTGCCCTTTTATTCTGAACGAACAATCCTTTCTGATTGACTTGTTACCGGTAGAATTGGGTAGTTTCGACGTGATAGTGGGAATGGATTGGTTAGCACGTAACAAGGTAGAAATAAACTGTGAAAAGAAAATCGTCAAGATCTGGGTGTCGGATGAGGAAGAGGTATTAGTGCAGGGTGAGAAGTCGGGCAATATGATACCGTTTATATCCCACCTCAAGGTGTTAAAATATATACGCCAGGGATGCGTGGCATACCTAGCGAGCCTGACGGCCACGGATCCTGAGGAAAAACGGGTGGACGATATCCCAGTGGCACGCGAATTTCCACAAGTTTTCCCAGAGGAACTTCCTGGATTACCGCCAACCCGACAGGTCGAATTCAGAATCGTTCTATTACCTCAAGCTGGCCCTGTTGCTAAGGCACCCTACCGACTTGCACCATCAGAGATGCAAGAATTATCCAACCAATTGCAAGAATTGTTGGATAAAGGATTTATACGTCCTAGTTATTCCCCGTGGGGTGCACCGGTACTATTCGTGAAAAAGAAGGACGGAAGCCTTAGAATGTGCATTGATTACAGGGAGCTGAACAAGTTGACAATCAAAAATAGGTATCCTCTCCCCCGAATTGATGACCTGTTCGACCAACTGCAAGGTGCGAGCTATTTCTCAAAAATTGATCTTAGATCGGGATACCATCAGGTTAGAATTCAGGAGGAGGATATCCCAAAAACCGCATTCCGGACTCGCTACGGCCATTACGAGTTCTTAGTTATGCCTTTCGGGCTAACAAATGCGCCAGCAGTGTTCATGGATCTCATGAATCGTGTCTGTAAACCCTACCTCGATAAATTCGTCATCGTATTTATTGACGATATTTTGATATACTCGAAGAGTAAAGAAGAGCACGAACAACACTTAAGATTAATTTTAGAGCTTCTAAATCAGGAGAAGTTGTATGTAAAATTCTCCAAGTGTAACTTCTGGTTACAAGAAGTGCAATTCCTTGGTCACGTTATAAACCATCAAGGAATACACGTTGATCCAAGTAAGGTTGAAGCAGTTAAGAATTGGCAAGCGCCTAAATCGCCAAAGGAAATCCGCCAATTCTTAGGCTTAGCTGGATATTATCGTCGATTTATAGAGAACTTTTCCAGCATCGCCCAACCTTTAACCCTTCTGACCCAAAAAGATCGAAAGTATGAATGGGGTGAAGAGCAGGAAACGGCGTTTCAAACGCTAAAACAAAGATTGTGCCAAGCGCCGATCTTAAGTCTCCCCGACGGGGACGATGGTTTTTTCGTGTATTATGACGCATCCCGGAGAGGGTTAGGATGCGTGTTGATGCAAAATAATAAGGTTATAGCCTATGCTTCTCGACAGTTAAAAATACACGAGAAAAATTACACTACTCATGACTTAGAACTGGGAGCAGTTATCTTCGCACTTAAAATCTGGAGACATTATCTCTACGGTACAAAGTGCACCATCTTCACCGATCATAAAAGTTTGCAACACATATTCGATCAGAAAGAACTGAATATGAGGCAACGAAGATGGGTCGAGTTGTTAAGCGACTATGACTGTGACATCCGTTATCACCCCGGCAAGGCTAACGTCGTAGCCGATGCCCTGAGTAGGAAGGATCGGGTTAAGCCATTGCGAGTGCGAGCACTGGAAATGATAGTCCAATCGAACCTTTCGGACCAGGTTCGAGTCGCTCAACGCGAAGCGTTGAAAGAGGAACAATTGGAAAAAGAGGGACTTTACGGTAACTAGAAGAATTTCGAACAGCGCGTGGACGAAATTCTCTATTTCAAAAATCGGATTTGGATCCCGACCCTCCATGACCTTCGAGAACTAATCATGGACGAAGCGCATAAATCGAAATATTCCATACATCCGGGATCGGATAAGATGTACAAGGATGTGAAGGAGTTCTACTGGTGGCCGGGTATGAAAAAGGATATAGCCACATACGTTAGCAAGTGTACGACGTGTGCGAGGGTTAAGGCGGAGCACCAGAAACCCTCGGGGATGTTACAACAACCGGAAATTCCCGAATGGAAATGGGAGCAGATCACGATGGATTTTGTGACACATCTCCCTAAGACGTCCCGTGGACACGATGCAATTTGGGTAATCGTTGATCGACTAACCAAGTCGGCACATTTTATTCCGATTAGAAATAATTATAACACCGAAAGACTTGCGCAGATTTATATAAATGAAATTGTGTCTCGTCATGGGATACCCATCTCAATCATCTCCGATCGAGATGGCCATTTCACCTCCAATCTTTGGCAAGCTGTACAAGAAGCGCTGGGAACGCGTATCGATCTAAGCACAGCTTACCACCCTCAGACCGACGGTCAGTCTGAGAGGACCATCCAAACACTGGAGGATTTGCTTCGTGCATGCGTACTGGATTTTAAGGGAAATTGGGATCAACATCTCCCACTCGTTGAATTTTCCTATAATAACAGTTACCATAGCAGTATAAAGGCAGCACCTTACGAAGCATTGTATGGACGGAAGTGCCGATCACCACTCTGCTGGACTGAAGTGGGTGACACACAGATTATTAGATCAGATCTGGTCCAGGAAACGACCAGCAAAATCCTTGAAATTAAGAACAATCTGAAGGCAGCACGGGATTGGCAGAAGAGTTATGCCGATACCCGTAGAAAACCGTTATCATTTGAGAAAGGTGATAAAGTGTATTTGAAAGTATCACCTTGGAAATGAGTAGTCAGATTTGGAAAGGCGGGGAAGTTAGCCCCTAGATACATTGGACCATTCGACATTACTGCAAAAATCGGTCCTGTAGCATACCGATTAGAACTGCCTGATGAATTAAGTGCAGTTCACAACGTGTTTCACGTGTCGAACTTGAAAAGGTGTCTGTCGGATGAGACATCGGTGTTACCCTAAGAGGGTGTCCAAATAAGTGATCAGCTTAATTTCGTAGAGGAACCCATAGAAATAGTGGACGGGAAAATCAAGCAGCTTAGACACAATAAGATCTCGTTGGTCAAAGTTAGGTGGAACTCGCAACGAGGCCCAGAATATACATGGGAACGAAAAGACGAATTTCGGAAGAAATACCCCCACCTATTTCCTCAAAAGGAAGTAGTTGACGCGTAAAATTTCGAGGACGAAATTTTTGTAACGGGGGGAGAATGTAACGATTCCGTCAAATTCAGGTATACCCTAGCCGGTATATACTATTTACGTGTTATTTAATACCGAATATATGAATTATAATGTGTTTATACGAGTATATAAGATTCACAGTACGAATTATACTCTAATGTATATCTAGTCGTATTGGAATTACGATTAACCGATGAACGATTATTGAAACCCGATCGAATCGGGGATTACATTATAGACGAAATATATGATGTTTAGTAAGGTTTACGAAGTATTAAGGCTACGGGATAAGTGAATTATAGCACAGAAAAAGGATTTTGATTTATTGGTACGTCGGTACGATAAACGAAACCTTTAACATCAAACCAAACAAGAGAAGATCGATCAAGCCGAAAAAGATGCACAATGACCGACAATATGATGTGTTGAATCAATAAATGTCATGGTTTAAGTTTTTAAATCGGTTTTATATAAATTTTATTTTTAAGCCGAAAAACGACCGTTTTAGCCTCGTTTTAAGCCGAATTAAGTGTTTAACCGAAAAACGAACTGAACCAGATTATCCACAACGTTATCCGGATTACACAATCCAAATGTGTGGCCAAGGTTTGAGATGTGGGCCCCACCCCACACCATACATGGACCGATCGGTCCATATGTTGCACACACACATATCATTTTCTTTTTTTAACACTTCAACTCCACATTTCTCTCAACATTCTTCAACATTCATCCAAAAACCCATGTTTTTAAGCAAGAATCATAAGGTATAAACATGTTATTATGGTTTAATCTTGGTTTTTAATACCAAAATCTTGAGAAAATGAGGTTTCAAGTGAAAAATGGGTGAAAACCCGAGATGAAACCGATTCTTGCATGATCAAGTGATGTATACAAGTTATACAAGGGATCTTGGTCCAAGAAAGGAGTTAAAAGAGTCAAAAACGAATTTTTACGGTTAAAATCTTTGTTTTGATGTCTTAACCGAAACCATGAAAGGAATGGCTTGATTGTGGGTATAACTTGCTTGGTGTGGTGTTATTGTGCTTGTGTGGACGTCGGACCATGGTGATGCGGATAACATTCTCCTCCAACAAAAAGAATTTGGTGCTCCAATCGTACGAGCAGCGGGGTGGCTCGGTTCCAATGACCCTCTTGGCCATCGAGGCCCAGTTATACCACCCACCGCGTCTATGCATATTGTAAAACACGGAGAATTTGTCAACCTTGGGTACGATATTGTTTGCCCGACATACGAATTCGAAGTGACGAATTCGCATGAGGCTAAACAAGTGCACCTGAGATAGGTGTATCCCGTGGACAGTCAAGATGTTCCCTAGGAACTTGGTTATCGGAAACCGAAGATTCCCGTGGGAGAAGAAATTGGCGTACACCGCCATCTTGCCGGCCGAAGGCTTTTCGGAAGTAGACCCGGCGGCTGGGAACTCCGGTTCCCATTCCGGTGGAATCTCGTACGCCGTAATAAGTTTCTCGTATTCTGGACGCTTCCCACTTATTGCAGTGTTCTCCATGGTTCGGGAAGACGATTTCTTTTCCCCGGCCATTATTGGTAAAGGAAAACACCGAGAAATTTTGGGAAAGATATAATGATCAATCGGAAATCAGAAAGAAAATGGAGAAGGACACAAGAAATCAAAGGCGATAAAAGTTTCGAAAGAGGGATAACTACCCCATTTATACTCGTCGCAATTAATGCGATGGGAGTTTCTCTAGTGGAGAGAGAAGAAACGGTCCACTCAGCATATGACACGTCACACGGGAAAACCAAAAAAGTAAAAAGGTGAATAGTCGGGTACAGTGACAGCCGAAATTAATGTCGCATCAACTGTTTACAGCCTGTAGAACGTCCCTTCGTACTCTTTCATCGTTATCCACACCAACAAAAAATATCTCCACAACAACTTGAAAACTTAAAAATCCCCGAAAATATCCTAAGTCCAAATATTCACCGGCATAAAAACATCACGCGGAATAAACAATGGACTGGGGTACTTATAGAGGTAGGTACCATAAAGACCCAAATACCCCTAAAAACCACCCGCGGGTAAGAGGGGACCTCCTCACATGTCACCCGCGGGACATAAAAATCACCCGCATAACTCAAAAACAAAGGAAGAACAACAATATAGCCTGGAGACTATGTGCGGGAGGATCTAGACGCCCTCAGAAGTCATCCACAGGGTACTGTTCCCACCCGCAAGGATGGCCAGAAGTCAACGTCATAGGACACCTGTAATTAACTAACTCTCTTCTAGAAGATTTACAAAGATCCTTTATGGGAGAGCACGTGACCCGTCAGCCAATAAAAGAAGGACAACTAGCCAGGTTGTTATAACCTTTCACATGGCCAAGTTTAGCTCATCCTATCATAGAGGGACACGTGTTTAGGTTGTTACAACCGTGCGCATGGGCCATATAGTTCAACCTATCATATAAAGACATGTGTCTAGACGGTTACAAGAGCATCTTCTAGAAAGGGATAGCTGGGCCAATCACATTCCCACATCCTTAGGCTATAAATACTTCACAATTTCCATGAGGTATGGATATTCACTCCCAAATATCTACTCAAAATACTTAAGTATTTTATCTCTACCGGAATTGCACTTATCCTCATGCCGGAGGGTGGTTACGGGAAGACCCCCCTCTTGTCCTTCCCGTAACGAGCTCATGGTGGTTGTATTGCAGGTTTGCATCACTGGACTTTGGGAGATCAGACTCATCTCGTTAGTTGGATTATACTTGACCCATACCATGTGGACTCATCGAATATAAGCCCTTAGGGGATTAGGTCCGTGTTTCTTCACTTACCTTACAGCAAAAAAACATTAGTTTTTATTGTGTTTTATGGATCACGAGCTTAACTTGGATCCCGTTGTTTCCAATCTTCTTTAAGATTGCCTCATATGAAACGACCACTTTAAGTTGTCGAATGCAAGCTTTCCGATTGCCTCCTTATATTTTGATGTTAAGACATAAAAGCCACGGTGATACGTGGACTAGTGTTATTAACATCTCGTTGTATCTCAAATTTTATTGGTTGTTATTATCGTGATTTGAGTCGAAAACATGAAAGACACGGTGATACGTGTGCATGTTCGACTCCACATTTTATCTCATTTTTATTTAACATTTATCGTCGGGACGTCAAGTCATGGTGGTTCATCAATGATTTTTCCGCCTTTAAATCTTAAGACATTATTACAAATTTCATGGATTTAAACAGTTTTTTCCTTTTATTTTGTCATATTAATTCTCATGACAAATTCTCATTTATAAATTTTATTTTTCATTGCAAATAATTCGTTTATATCTTGATTTCACATGGTAAAGTGTCTACACAAATTTTCTCATTTTGATTTCACACCACGATTCTTATTACAAAATTTTTTTTATTGTGATTTCTTCAATGTAAGTTAAAAATATTTTGAACTATTCATAATGATTTTGTTAGTGCACGGTATTGTCGTCTTGAGTCTTTGTAGTTATCGTTTGTATTTATTAATAATTTAATGTTAAGGGCATTTATGTAATTTACTTTAGTTCGTTAATGTAAGGCTAATTCATTAAGGATGTTTAACAAATTAGGCAGTTCGTCTAATGTAATGTCTAGTTCATTATGTATATTCCCATTCGTCATGGAAGGTTGACTAATGGGGGCATAACGAATCGAAGATTCGTTATGCTTTCCTTTTGAGTCTGTAAGTTAACTAACTGGATCCAATTCGTTACAGGATGTGCAACGAATTGGTTCCATCGTCTATTTATAGGGGTTTCCTTCCCTGTTAATTTAAGTTTTGATTTTGAGTAACGAACCGCTGTTAATATATTCTCTCGATCATCTTTTCACTTAAACTATTACTAATATACATAACTAATCATTAATACACACACACACACACATATATATAGAACCTAATTAAGAGTATTATCAACAACAAGATTCGTTTAAGGTATTAGATCTATTAAGGTGTTCGTTATCGTATTGATAGATCTGAGGTGTTCATAAGTGGTATCAGAGCTTTCGGTCGTTCGATTGCTCTTGATTTAGTGTTATTGATTCGTTAATTGAAGTGTATCCAATTTGTTTTCGGTATTGTTAAGGTTACTTGAATTTGAGTTAATTAACAGTTGAATCTGTTTGATTATGGATTGAATTTGATTTGGTTGGTGTTCGGTAAGGATTAAGGAAGGTCTGCGAGAATTGAATTATGATTTGGATTGGTTTTGGTTTGGATGAAGTTTTGTAGGAAATAGGGGATAATTATGGTGACAATTGATGAGTGTTTGATTGGTTAAAGTTTACGAGATTGATTGATTTGGATTCGTGAGGTGTGTATGAGCATTTTGAGTTATAATTTAGACGATTTGGTTGGGTATTGAGTTGGTATTACAAATTTGATATTGGTTTTGGTTGTTCTTAATTCTAGAAATTTTCCAGATTTCTGGAAAAAACACCTTGAAGATTTGAAGATTCAATAATGGTGTTAATTCATTATAGTTGATTCGTGACACGAGTTAATTCGTTATACATGTGTCCTCTGTTAAACAGATTCGTTACCTTTTTCTGAACTTATTCGTGCCACGTGTTAGAGGTTGTTATAACTTTCTAACAATTTGATTCGTTAGTTACTGTAGGTGATTCGTTATCGACAGTAATTAGTTTGTGTTCGTGAATTCGTAATTGATTCCTCAACTTGAATAGTCATCTTGATTTGTCATCTTGATTCATCAACTTGGTTCGTCATCTTAAGTCGTTATTTCAATTAGTCAACGATTCATCAACATTCTGTTACTGATTCTTTAGGGACGTGTCCTTGATTCGTCTCTAATTTGGTATAACCTGATTCGTTACCTCATCTGATTCGTTACTAAAGTTTCCATACTGATCATTGATTTTGACTTTTTGGTCAAATTTGAATTTGTTATTTACAATGGCTGGTTTTTATGCATTGGCATCTCAGAACGTGCTTATGCAACAGATGTTGCACTCAGATGCTGAAATTGGATCTCATTCCAAATGTCCTCTACTGATGAAATTCAGTGATTTTGCAAAACGGGAACCCCGATTTCGAGCACATCTTGGTTCTGTGCATCCTGATTGCTCAAGATGTCTTGATGATGTTTACACTGTACCAATGATTGGTGATGAGACTACTGGCTTTACCCCTAAAGTTGTTTCATAATATTCTCAAGAGGAGAAGAAGGCTTTAAAGATCGAGACAAAATCGTATTCGACTCTTACTATGGCATTAAAAGATAATGTATTCCATCAAGTTGGAAGTATCAAAATCAATGCTTCTTTGTTTCAACACATCAATATGAGAAGAATGGGTAATACTGAGGAAAGCAAGAAAGTAATGTTAACGTTCCAATTCCGAAACTTTAACTTACTCAAAGGTGAAACTTTTGAGGAAATGACTAGTCGTTTCAATCATTTAATTGCTGAAATGAACAAGTAAAAAATGGAACCTTATGAAACTGACAAGATTGATAAAGTTAAACATGCTTTACCTAGTTCATACTCAACATTCCTGATGGTGTGAAGGAGAAAAATTATTTCAAAAATAAAGATTTGACTGCTTTTGAGTTTATGCAAAAGATTGAAGATCGGGAATATGATTTGAAGTGTCAAAAGTCATCAAAAGAAAGTCAAGATCCATCCTTATATGGTGGATGTATGCCTTTGAGCACCATAGTATCTCCGATCACTGCATTTCTTACTCAGAATGCAAATGAAAGTTCAACAACAACTTATAGTGCTCCAAGTGTTTGCTTTTTGGCATCTAGAGGTTCTGGAACTTCTGGAGGTTTGGGAACTTCGGCTACAGCAAATCAATTCTCAGCACCATCTAACGGAACATGAAAGAAGCTTAACAAAATTTTTCCTTTTTGTGTGCTTTCATGACTCGTTTGAGAACTTGGTTGGTAGTAAAATTGCCACGAGTGAGTTAACCGATGAAGATTATGACCAAATCGACCCTGATGATTTGGAGCTCATGGATTTAAAGTGGAACATAGCAAGGATAGTAAGAAAACTGAAGAAGTTCATGCAAAGAACTAGTAAAGATCTTCCATCATTGAACAAGAGGGTTGGGTTTGATAAGCTGAACGTTAAGTGTTATAACTACCAAGAGTTTGGACACTTTGCTAAAGAGTGTGACAAACCAAAGAAAGAATATACAGGACCTCAAAATCAAGATAGAAGTTCTTCTGTGAAAAAGAGTAATGATGTAAATAAGCCTTCTAGAAGTAAACCGTCTGCTTCGGGATCACAAGCTTTGTTATCTACTTTTGATGGAACTGATTGGACACAATGGTTGTTGTGCAACGACAATCAAGCTAACTTGGTTATGTTCGTGTTAAATGAGAGTTTACAAGATGAAAGCGGGAATTAGCTATATTCTGACAACGACACTGAGTCTGATTCTGATGATTCATATCAAATGCATCCAACTACATTTGCTTGTATGGCCAAAATTGACGAGGTTAGGTCTTCTGTTTCTAACTCTGTTAATCTATCTACTAATGTGCCTTGTGTTGATTGTGAGAAAATTAAGCCTAAGTTAGAATCATTGAAAGATCATTATGCCCGTTTAGTGAAAGAACTTGCTTCACTTAAGGATACTTATAGAGAATCTTTAGAATCTCAAATGAGATCAATGGAGAAAATTGAAGCATTGTCTACAAACCATGATCTCAAAGCTGAATTAACGGTTAAAATGACAATTAATGTTCAACAATTTGAAGAAATCTTGAAACATTGATCTAAGATAACTGAGCTTGAGAATTAAGTTCTTGAGTTGAACAATAAGTTGGGCAAATTTAGAAACTCATCATTTTTGCTAAATGAGATAATTGAAGTAACTCGCAAGCAAAAAGATTCTAAAAAGGGTGTAGGTTTTGTTGAAGTACCACCACCTTTTCATAATGACTATACTGCAAATCCTTTTGCTGGAAAAGAAGTGGTTGCTAATGAACCTGTTGTTACAGAAAACCTAAACCAGTAAAAACTGATAATGTTAAAGCCCAATCGTCAACCCAAAAACATCACGTTGAAAGTAACAAAGTCTTTGTTGAGAATGTTGCGAAGGTTATCATTGAGGATGTGTTTGAATCCAAAGTGATACACAAAAATAGAAACATTCCATGTTCGAATCACATTCTATGTGAACCTCAAGAATTTGAGGAGGCGGTATATGGTTCAAACACATATCAGGTGAAAAAGGAGAAAGCTGTTAAACTAGTGAAGGATAAGAAATTAGCAAAGCCTAAAGTTTTTGATGAGGATTTAATGCGTTTTATCAATCCTGTTGCTTCTAAGCTATCAACTGGTCGCGTTTTTAAGCTTAAAGGAATAAGCACAATGTTCACTGCGAAAGATTTTCCGCTTGATATCATCAAATCCGAATTGACTGAGAGTGTCTTTCACAATGAAACTTCTAAAATACAAGACCTTGAAAACAAGTTTGTGAAATCCAAGACATCAAAAGTAGTAGATCCGTTGATAAAAGATAAAAATTTGTTAAAATATGCTAAAAATGTTCAGTTTGTGAAGTAAAATGGAACTGATTCTTTACAAAGCTTTTCGAACTGTTCAAATTTGGATTTCTACATGAAACGGAAATCTGTGACTTTTGATAACTTGGATAAAGGTCCCATTACTTGAGTTTATAATCAACCTTCGGTTGCACATGTTTATGCTAAACCATCACATGAACGTGTTGACATGAGAACATGTTTTCTCTGTGGTGAACATGGTCATGTAGTCAGAAATTGTGGTCTAAAGAAATCCAAAAATCTTCACCCATTCATTAAGGAACAACCCAAACCCGTTCATGTGATCAAGGAGATTTTGAGAACACCAATGTCTTTCAATGATGAAACTCACATTATGTTTTCTGATGTGAATCCTCCAAAGGTGATTCATGTTAATGAAAATGTAAGTAACGTTAAGCCCAAATTCGTTCCTACGGAACCTATTTGTAAAAATGTGAATAAAAATGTTGTTCAAGCTGCATACTTACGACGAAAGTCTAAATGTCCTGCCACTTATTCAAAAGCGGCTAAGCAACATTTGGATTCAATTAATGTTAAAACTTCGAGAGAAACTCAAAAGGTGCCCAAGACTGAGGCCTGGGCTGCCATTTTGAATTGATCATTTTCTTTTCATATGAGGGTTCATCCAAGACTATTTATGGTGAAAACCGGATAATGGATAGTGGATGCTCTCGTCACATTACCAGCAACATCAATCTTTTAACAAATGTCAAAAATATACAAGGAGGTTATGTTGCGTTTTCTTGTAATTCGAGAGGTATGATCACTAAAGAGGGTGATGTGTCAAATGGGTGCATCAAATTTGAAAGAGTTAACTATTTTGACAAAGTTTACCACAACCTGTTGAGTGTGTCACAAATATGTGATAAGAAATACGCTACTATCTTTACTGTTTAAGAGTGACTAATTTTAAAACCGGGATACGTCATTCTCAAGGACATGATTGTCATGAGATCTCCTCGTTCGAATGATATTTATGTGTTGAACATGTCTTCTAAACTATCGACTTATGTGGAAACGTGTTTTGTTTCAAAGGCAACTGAAAAGGACACGATTCTTTGACACAGAAAAATGGGTCATATTCATGACAGGAAAATGAATTATTTAACGGAAAATGACATGGTTGATGGTATTTCTTTGAAGCATTTTAAGTTATCTAACAACTGTGTTGCTTGTAAAAAGGGCAAACAGAAGAAGAAGTCACACCCATCTAAGTTAATCAATACCATTGATACTTCTCTTGAACTACTTCATATGGATTTGTTTGGTCCTAAGAATCATGCAAGTATTGCTGGTGATTGGTATTGTCTAGTCATCACTGAGATTATTCAAGATATTCATGGGTATTATTTATGACTTCAAAAGATCAGACACCCATTCTGGTTCAAAATTTAATCACTAAGATCGAATCACTATACAAATTGAAAGTGAGACATATTCGAAGTGATAATGGCACGGAGTTTAAAAACATTGTATTGGATTTCTTTTATGTTCAAAAGGGTATTCATCGAGAATACAGTGGTCCTTACGTACCACAACAGAATGGGGTGGTTGAAAGAAAAAAACAGAACATTAATTGATGCAGCAAGAACAATGCTTGCAGATTCTAAGCTTCATGTTCAATTCTGGAACGAGGCTGTGAATACTGCTTGCTACACGCTCAATCGTGTTTTGACTGTGAAGAAGCTTTAGAAGACAAGTTATGAACATCTGAACAAGCGTAAGCCTAATTTAAAGTATTTCGAACCATTTGGGTGTCCATGTACCATGTTGAAGAAAGATGCGGGAAAATTTGAAGAAAAAACAATTGAAGGCTACTTCTTAGATTACGCATCACCTAAGAAACGTCTATTTAACTTTACCTCGGGCTGTGTATAGGGGTGGTACCGTGTTGATTGTTAAAAATATACCACACCTTCCCAGGGTAAAGGACCTGACTGGATGTTCGACTACGAGAGTTTATCTAATTCATTCACTCAAATAGTTGACCAACCAGATGAATACTTGGTGCGTGTGTATTTAGAAGACCAATACTTACCTCTGAGATCTTCTGTTTCTAATTATGAATAAGCTCTACAAGATGATCTCCCTGATGTATCCGATGTGATTTCTATATCTTCGGATTATAGTCAGTTTGTTGATTCTTCTTTGGCTCCATTTCCTAAAACACATGAGATTGGTGAATCGTCTCATGATGCTGAGGAGAATCTCAATAATTTAATATACAATGTTGTTGTGCCTGAGAATCCTGTCCTTCAGATTCATAATTATCATCCACAGGACAACATCATTGGGGAACTTGATGTAGGTATGCAAACACATCATCAAGTTGCTACTTCTAGTGAGTCTAACATATTGTGTGCTTATGCGGATTTACATTCTTTGGGAATCATGAATCTCGCCAAATACACTTGCTTTCTATCTCAAGTGGTGACAATGACAACTCATATGGCTCTTGAAGATCTTTCTTGAGTTGAAGCGATGCAAGAGGAATTGCAACAGTTTAACCCACTGGGTGTATGAGATCTCATTGATAAACCCGCTAGAGTTAAGAAGCCGATCCCTACGAAGTGGGTATTTAAATGTAAAAAGGACGATCGCGGGGTGATCGTTCTTTTTACAAAGCAAGGTTAGTGGTACAAGGTTTCCATCAGTAAGAGAGAATAGACTACACTGAAGTATATGCTTCGGTTGTAAGATTGGAAGCCATACGTATATTTCTGGCTTATGCCGCTTACAAGAACATTAAAGTCTATCAGATGCATGTGAAAAGTTCTTTTCTCAACAGAGAACTACATGAGGAAGTGTTTGTTTTGCAGCCTCCTGGCTTTGAAGATCTTGATTATCCGGACTGAGTTTACCGCTTAAACAAGGCCCAGTATGGTCTACACCAAGCGTTCGAGAGCTTGGTATGGCATGCTTGCCGACCATCTTACTGATAACGGCTTCAAGCGAGGAACTGTAGACTACACTTATTTTATAAGAATGTTGGTGATGATCTGCTTCTTGTCCAGATTTATGTCGACGACATTATCTTAAAGGATTTCGAGAAGTCAATGCAAACAAAGTTCGAAATGAGCTCGATGGGAGAGATGAACTTCTTTTTAGAGTTGCAGGTTCATCAGTCTAACAAAGGAATCTTCATTCATCAGACGAAGTACGTGAACGATGTCTTGAGCCGATTCAAGATAACTTCCGAAAAATCCCTTCAACGCCTCTCCCCGTGGGTCACAATTTATCACCAGATGAATTGGAGGATACCGTCAATCCTACCCTTTATCAAGCGATGATAGGTTCTTTAATGTATCTAAATACTTATCGACCTGACATAATGTTTGCATTTTGTATATGTGCTAGGTACCAAGAAAGTAGCTGAGTGACTCACCTGGAAACGGTTAAACGCATACTTCAATATCTGAGGGTAATCCTGACATCGGGTTATGATACCCCAAGGACGATAGTTTTGATTTCACTGCGTTTTCCGATTCGGATTATGGAGGGTGCAAGATCAACTTTAAATCGACCACATCGGGTTGTCAATTCCTAGGAAGACAGCTTGTTTCCTGGCAGTGTAAGAAGTAGACAACGGTCTCCACTTCAACCGTTGAAGCCAAATACGTGGCAACCTCGAGTTGCTGTTCACAGGTTTTATGGATCCAGCAACACTTGCGGGATTACGGGTTGAAGTTTCTTACTACTCCCATTTATATTGATAACTCTGCTGCTATTAGTATCACCAACAATCCCACGCAACACTCAAAAACTAAACATATCGATATCATTTTATACGAGATTTTTTTGAAAAGAGATTAAATGATATTGAGAAAGTGCATAACGATTTTCAAGAAGCCGATCTGTTTACCAAGGCATTGGATAAAACACTTTTTAAATTTCTGCTTGGTTTAAATGGATTAAAATCTCCTGCTGATATCCTGAAACAAGGATAACTATCTAAATTTTCTGTTTATTTTCCTTTCATTTAATTTTTTATGTTTTGGGTTACATGGGTGAAATATAGAATACAAAAAAAGTGCTTTTAGTATGTATAGAGAAAATCCAAAAACATTAAAAATTCTGAAAAATACAAAAATATTGTGATTTGTGTTTAAAATATTTTGAAAAATCTAAAAACATTGAAAATTTGAAAATTCAAAAATATTATGTTTTTAAGTTTGTAAAGAAAAATCCGAAAAGACAAAAAAGATGTGATTTTAAAGTATGTGCAGAGAAAATCCAAAAAGATTTTTGCATAACTTTCCCTTAAAGTTATGCCATTTACTCATGTTTTAAGGACATATACTTGTATATGTTTGGTCCTGATATTTTCTTGTAAATGTTCGGGTTAGCCATTTACCTGATAATGGAAAGTGATTGGGGCAACTGTTATGTGTTTTTAATTAATTCTCTCGCTGAAAATTATGCCTGTTATTTAAGTTTGTGGAACATGTTTGCATGTTTTGGTCCTGGCATCCACTTGTGGATTGATAGGATAGCCATTAATCTATAGACTAAAAGTAACTGGGGCAATTGATTTTTTTATGCTCCTAAAAAATTTTGAGTTTTGAAGCAAAAGAGAAAATGACAGTACATTGATCATCTGGTCCCATATCCAGAAAGAAATAAGCTTAAAAGGTTGATTGCTTAATTGCATTGATGCATGGATAGGTCTTAAACAAGCCGTTAGAGTAAAGTAAGTGATATAAACATAAAGATATGCCAAATTGAAATAGGTGTTAGTATATACCAAAAGTCTCGGTAATGATGGTAGAAATGTAATAGTCTGTCATACTCAAGCCTTATGTCTGTTTGATTGACAAAAACAAAATAAGTTTGATAAAAGGCTTGTGGATTCTGGACACTGTGAGTCCTTACGCGGCTTAATTATATGGGTATTCATATGCATGAATATTTCAACCGTTTTTAGAGCAAACTCAAAGTCATTAAACTTGATCGCTGCTGTACATTGTACAATTTGAATTACTGACTTGATCAAAATCCACTGTTAGTCATACATTGTTCATCCCTTGCGTGTGTCTCAATAACAATAAGAAACGGACTCCAGGGGACACAATGTATGTAAGCCGACAGATGGACTCATGCATACTCACTCATAGTAAAAGAATCTTAGTTCATCAAACAAAAATCTATAAAATCAAAATTTTTGATCAACAACATAATGGTTTAAGTCAAGTTGGGTTGATACGGTAAAAATCAAATTAAGCTTGAACCTAGATTAGAGGCTGATAGTTTCTGATATTCTGTGCTTTAATTGAACCAATTAATCATATCACAAAAAAGCTTGAAAGCTTGTTATAGATTTAAGTGGACAAAAATATCAATGACCGACTTAACGCCAGTCATAATATCGCTGAAATATAAAACTGTGATGGAAGGGCAATTTGGTCAATATGATTCCCTGCTTAAACTAACAAAAAATACAAAAATATGTACTGCTTTCGAAAACATACAAAAATATTTTATGCTTATTTTTATGGATTTGAATGTAAATATTTTGATGCGAAAAAAAAGGAAAAAAAAAAACCAAAAAGTTTATATATTTTAACTTTTCCATATTATTGAATCATTTTTAAGTTATTTTAAGTTACGTGTTTTAAGTGTGAAACACATTAAGGTATTTTATCTTCTCTCGTTGGATAAGATTCATAAGGTATAATATCATTGGGACACGGGTTTCAGTGAGTTATTTATTTATTTATTCATATATTTAATTGATTTAATTATTTATTTGATTTTTAAATTAAATAAAAGAAAATTTGAGAAAGATATCAAACTTGATTCGTTATTTATGATTAACGAATAGGGATTTGATAACGAATTATTTCAATTTGTTACCAATCTAATTCGCTTCCGCCACACTGTAACGAATGACCCCAATTCTTCATTCATCATATAACAAATCAAGCACGAGTTAATACTCGTTAGTTACTGATTCGTGTTAAGTCTTAACGAATCACTCATTCGTTTGCCACACTGGTTGACACGTGTCACAAATGTGATAATGAATTGGCTAATTCGTTAATTCAAAATTAACGAATCAGCTGATTCGTTGCCTTGAAAACTGTGCCAATTCGTCCTATATAGGGAAATGTGTTGACCGATTCGTCTTCATTCACTGTTTTCATTTCTTCCACACTAAGAATACTCTCGCAAATTTTTTCAAGAAATTTCGACCTTCACTATATTCGTTTTTTTATCATTATTTTCATTTTGTAAGGTAATGAGGATCATAACGTGATGTTTTTCGTCAATTCTTATGACCATTTCAGGGGTCTTTTGATCGATTTTCTAATCGGTTTTTAACCTATAAACATTAACATCAATTAACCTAAGTTATACTAAAATCCAATCGAAATGGAAAACACAAATCGATTGTCAAGGTGTTTCCGAGATGATTAGGGTCATTTGTAAGGTTTTACATCGTGTATTATGGGGTAATTGATTCTGGGTTGAAACGTTTGACCTTCAATGTTCTTGTGAAGTTCGACTTTGACGCCAGATAGTCAAAACTGAACATTATTGGTGCCAATTCGTTATAGTCTAATGAATTGAAACTCATTAATGCTCAATTCGTTACGGTAACTTAACGTATCAACCTTCTTTGTGAAAAATTGATAACGAATTACTTCACATTCGTTCTTTAATTCGTTATCTCTTCAATTGTGATTCGTTATATCTAGTTCGTGTTCTATCATGATAACGAATTAACCAATTCGTTATAATGAAGCACCTAATTCGTTATAGCGAATCGGAAAATAAAACGAATTATAATTAAATTTATTTTAAATATTTTAAAACAAAAAAAAATTATTATAATCATATTTATATTATTTGTTTTTCGTTTTACTAAATCTCGGGTTTATATTTTTCAGTTATGGCTGACGAGATTGTTTAAGATATCCCTGCTGCTGAGCAACAACCGGTACCACAACAACAAGAGCTGGAACTCCCGTTGCTGCCGTTCGACAGGAAGCATAACATCTGCTCTTTTGTTGGAACAAATTTTGCTGATGAAGTTATTTTTGGGGATATGCTAGCTTTTACACGTCGTTCACGTATTAACTATGCTGTTACTGCGAACCCTGAGATTTGTTTTAGCATTATCCGTCCGTTCTGGAACTCAACTCGATACGTGGATACTGAGGATCATAGAGTTGCTGAAGTGAATAGGATACCGGTTGTGATATGAACCGAGGTAATTCGAAGGGTGTTGAGGTCTGGTGACAATATGGACAACCTGTGTGAGTTTGATAAAGGATTGATCCGTGGTCTGTTCAGCCGAGTCTTTTATGAAGGTGAACTGGACAAGTCCATGTATAACAAGGCAAACTTGTGCCCCACGTGCAAGTATTTATTGCACGTACTCATTCATTGCCCTGGTGGACGAAAATGTGGATTTGACGAGTGCCGGATTATGCTTCAGTCGGCATTCGTTGCATTGATATTGAACAAGCCGTTCAATTTCTCCGAGATGATTTTCTATCATCTCAAAGAAAATTGTTTAGTCAAGCATCGACGAAACAAATTTCTTATGTATCCACGGTTTCTCCAATGCTTCGCAACGACGTGTTGAAGCTTGAACATATGAAAGCTGATACAATGAGAGGAATGAAGTTGCATCTGTTGGAATCAGTCTGCCCAACACACATATTAGAGTTGATGTGGCTAGTACGTTATGAGCCAAGTAGGGTCATACCCAATGTAAAGACACGGATCTAACTCATATCTATTAACGATTAACACCTAGACCTAATTCCATGAGGATCTAGTTCATGATTACTCTTTAATTATGTATTATATTGGTTGTATTTATGTGTATATATTATTGTAATACGTTAATTGGTTGAAGCTTTGATTGAGAGAACAATTGGACAGAGGTTCGATAATTTATCTCAAAACTTAAATTAAACAGTGGAGAAACACCAATATATAGAAGACAGGTCTAGTTCGTTAGGCATTGCGTAACGAACTAGACACCTACTTCATTACATTACAAACAAGTAATAAACCTTAACGAACTATCCCCTGATTCGTTAACATCCTTAACGAATCAGGAGGAAACTTAACTTAACATCTAGTTCGTTAAACATCCTTAACGAACTAGAGACTTCTTAACGAACTAGATTATATAATAATAATTATTTCATTAATAAGTACAAAACATAAACACAAAGACTCGAGACGCAAAACCGTGCACTAAGAGACACCCCCTCGTCTTGAGCTCTTTGTCTTTGAGTTATTTGAAATGCTTGGACTGCCAGTCTTTGCAGCTGGTCATGACACACACGAACAACACGTTGAAATTGCATTGCTGGTCATAGTCTTCACGACGCTCTATCAATATTTTATTCTTGAATAGCACGTCATTGTCGGTCTCTGTGAAGCTCACGAGCCACATCGAATCAATGATCTTTATCAGCTCGGTCTTTAAGCCCTTACCTAAAACAATAATGGCCTCGCCAGTTCAATTTTCATAATACCAGCGGTGAAAGATAAATACATGTGTTGATTCAGCGTCTTGACTGGTACACGCTTCATAGTCCTTGGCGGCTTTACTTTAAGCACTAGTTTCCTACAACCCGTTCTTGGATCGATCTCATCAATACGCTTTCGAATTGGGATCTGTGGCTTAAAGAATTTAAATCCGTGGTTCACCTCAAACATCAAATGTGAGAACGTCAGTAATGTTTTCATAATACTGCACGCCGTTCACCCATTTGATGATACATACTTTCAAATCAGAATAAAAAAGCCATGAAATAATATCACCTCGAACTTTTGAAACGACCTTGAAAGAAGTCATCTGATTGGCTTTGGCACGTGCAGCGGCTTCCACTTTCAACTCTTGATCGACATATCTGTATGCATCGATAACTTACGAGCCCTCTTGTCTCTAAAAGCCAACCAACCTCAAATATATATTCAATTGATGGATCAGTCTTCGAATCAAATCATGTATGAACAGTTTTTCCCTTTGATTCCTTCTCCAACTGATCCTCGGCTGCTTTGACAGTTTCTTCAGTAAATAGCGGAGCACCCTGATCAACGTTTGAGTGTTGAAATAAGTCAGGATACTCCTCAGCTGTTATATCTTCAACCTCAACTTCCTCGTCTTCATAAATGAAAGACGTGTTCATCTGAATGTTCAGATCATCAAAGACCTCTTCATCATTCTCGACCTACACATCCTCCTCAGCCTCTAACAAGGTTAATTCATTTCATTTAGACCAAGTAGTATAGAAATATGCTCTCGTGTTAAGGACCGCCCAACCTCGATCTCATCAGCAATAACAATGCTTCTTATCACCCCCTTATCATCAACGAATATAATAGTTACAACCTTGATCGACTCAGTCGGCTTGACATTCGTCGAATCATGATAAACAACCACACGCTTACTCGAATCACCAGCACCAGCACTAGTGCCTGCACCAGATGATGGGTCGTGAGTTTGTTTCATCTCACCTCCAGCACCAGACTCGTCAAAATCTTCCTCATCGTTTCTGAGCTTCTTAAGCTCATCGTCTTTGCATGTAAGCTGCAAAATTATATCCACTTGTTCTTTTATCTTCACCCCTGAGACGTTACTCAACAACTTCTTTTGATTCTCCATCAAACGTTATTGATTAAGATGATCAGCAGCCATCTGATTTTCATACAGATGAATTAAGCTCAACAGCATATTCGTCTGTTGATCCTGTGTCATGGCATGAAATGATGGAGGAACCGGTTGAACAGGACCCTGAGGACGATTGAGCCTCATAAACGAAATATCCATCGGCGTTGGAGGCATCATCATCGGTGTCGGTGAAACCACCGAGGTAGCAATTGTAGGCATTGGCAATGTGGATAGAATTGACTGTGGAATCGTGCCAAGCCTAGGATCAGAAGTAAGAGTGGTCGTTAACGTGAGTTCCGGGGTGCTAGTAGTAAGCGGCACCGCCGGGCGTTGAATAATTGACAAACTTGGAGGCTGGACTCCAAATGAAATTCCTGCTACAACAGTCACTCGATGTTTCGAGGACCCTTCACCTGCCACCGCTTTCCCTTTTCTCTTGTGTTCAGCAGCTTCAACAACAGCTGCCTCAGCCTCAACACGTTGTTGTTGAGCTGGATCACCATCATTACCACCATCACCACAATCATTATCAACACCCTCATCACCATCGCTCCCATCTGGTCCTTCCTCACGCTCAGAATCCGAGTCATCATGGATCCAGCGATCATTGTCAGGACATACATAATCTGGATTGGATACGTGACCAATCAAACGTTTGAATCGTGGAGAAGGAGTTTGATGATATGACTTCATCCTCCGTATAGTATCAGCTGTCATATTCTCAAATTTAATTTATCATCGAGGCGTGTTGGATCGAGCACCAAATCGTGGATTGCATCTTGAACATACAATTGAATGAATCGAGGATACATTAAAAACTTTGTGCGTCGTTTCACAACAATACAATTCTCTTTGAGATGATCAAAGATCATCTCCGAGAAATTGAACGGTTATTTCAGTATTAACGAAACAAACAATGAATTAAGCATGATACGACATTATTCAGAACCCCTTTCCGTCCACCAATGCAGTGTATAAGAACCTGCAATAAATACTTGTATGTGGGACACAAGTATGCCTTGTTATACATTGACTCATCAAGCTTACCAGAATAAAATAATCGTCCAAACAACCCTTTGATTAGCTCTTTGTGGAACTCACTCTGGTCATCAATAATATCATCGAACCTCAGCACCCTTCGAACAGTCTCAGTTGATATCACAACTGGTCTTGTATTCACTTCAGCAGCAATGTGGTTCTTAGTCTCCACATATCTATCAGTATTCCAAAATTGACGAAAGATGCTAAAAGGACGTCTATATTTGCAGTGACAGCATAATGAATACGCGAGCGATGTATGAACGCTAACATCTCTCCAAACACATTTTCGTCAGCAAAATTTGTACCGACGAAGGCACAAACGTTATGTGTCTTGTCATATGGGAGTATCTTGTGCCTGTTGTTGTTGTGGCGCTGCGGCGGGAGGATCTTGCTCCATATTATCAGCCATTATACTATATAAATAAAAACCAAGAATTAATGATAATGAGTAACTAAAAGATTTAAAATTAAACTAATTTATAAACTTTTAATTTTAACATAAATTATAAATGTCATTCGTTAAATATTTTGATTCGTTATAACGAACTGGTAGTTCAGTATAACGAATTAGCTACTTCGCTATCAAGTAAATAATGCGAATTAAATCTAACGAATCAGGATTTAAAGTATAACAAATTATAGTCTGATTCGTTATAAATAACGAATTAAAGTATGATTCGTTATAATTAATGAATTAGATTCTGATTCGTGTGATTTATGTAACGAATTGGACACGAAACAGTTCCAATTCGTTACAATATAACGAATGCCCCTTTAAGCTTAATCTTTGACTAGTTAAGTCAATGTCAAAATTAATAAGAACATCAACAGTCAAAGATTGCAAACTGAAGCAATTCAACAATAATCAACGATGTATAGCCGAACAGATGATCATAGAGATCTCGGAAACACGTTGGGAATGTAATTGTATTTCTCTTTTGTACCAAATCGTGGTATAGTTAGGGTAAATTAAGGTTTATCAAAAACTTGAAAACCCGATCACTTAATCAACAAATTAACCCAACAAATTATCATTAAATGTGATGAAAATCATCACGCTATAATCGTCTCTACCTTCTGATTCTGGAAAACTGATTATTATCAAGAATAAAGAAGATCAAATTTCAGAGAAAAATTTGGCAGCGTAACAGTTGGAATGTGAAGAAGAAAGTGAATAGTGGAAACAAAGAGGTTCACGAATCCCTATATACTCTGACATTGCACAATTTCCAAGGAAACGAATCATCTGATTCATTTGAATTTTGAAATAACGAATTAGGTGATTCGTTACACGTGGCATAACGAAATGGAGTTAATTCGTTAAAGTTTAAGACGAAACAATAACGAATTAGATGTAATTCATGTTTAACGAATTATATGTCATTCGTTACAGAGTGGCGGAAGCAAAATAAGTTAACGAATTAGAAATCAATTCGTTATGAAGGACTCTGATTCGTTATACAATACTAACGAATTACTTTTTTGTAAATTTAAATTAAATAATTAAATCAATTAAATTAAAAGAATAATTAAATATTGATACCAATTGAGTAAATAAGTCATTCAAAGAAATCCCGTATCTCGATGATTAAATACCTTAACGTGTTTCACGCTTAAAACACTTAACTTAAAAAGAATTAAATAATATGTAAATGAGAAAGCAAAATCTTTTTGGTATTTTGAATTTTTAATGAAAGATATTTACAAGAAAAAATATCTGAAAATTAAAATGTAAAGCAGAATTTATTTATTTATTTTTTTATGTTGTTGTATTAGTTTTTCTAAAGCAGTATATATTTTTGGATTTTGGTGAGTTTGAGTAGAGAATCATATTGACCAAATTGCCCTTCCATCACAGTTTTATATTTCAGCGGTATTGTGACTGGCTTTAAGTCGGTCATTGATCCACTTAAATCTTATAACAAACTTTCAAGCGTTTCTATGATATGATTAAATATTCAATTAGAGCACAGAATATCAGAAACTATCAGCCTCTAATATCGGTTCAAGCTTAATTTTATTTTTGCCATATCACCCCAACTTGACTTAAACCATTATATTGCTGATCAGAATTTGAATGTTAAAGAAATTTGTAAGCAATGCATGATTTTCCTTTACTATGAGTGAGTATGCACAAGTCCATCTGTTGGCTTACATACACTGTATCCCCTGGGGTTCGTTTCTTATTGGTATTGAGACGCGCGCAAGGGAGAAACAAATGTATGACTAACAGTGGATTTGATCAAGTCAGTAGTTTAAATTTGTACGAAGTACAACAGTGATCAAGTTTAATGACTTTGGGTTTGCTCTAAAAGAGAATGAAATATTCATGCATATGAATACGCAGATGATTAAGCTGCATAATGACTCACAGTGTCTAGAACCTCAATGCTTGTTATTTGCTTTATTTTATTTTGGTGATCAAACAAATATAAGGCTTGAGTATGACATGTTATTACATTTCTGCCATCCTCACCGAGATTTTTGTCAGAGACTAACACCTCTTTCAATTTGACATTTCTATAAATTTTTATCACATACTTTACTCTAACAGCTTGTTTAAGACCTACCAATGCACCAATGCAATTAAGCACTCAGTCTTTTAAGCTTACTTCTTGCTGGATATGGGGTCAAATGATCAATGTACTATCATTTCTCTTTTTGTTTCAAAAACTCAAAATTTTGTGGAGCATAAAACAAAAAGAATTTAATCGCCACAGTTACATTTAGTCTATAGA
This sequence comes from Bidens hawaiensis, assembly GCF_021521415.1. Classification (NCBI taxonomy): domain Eukaryota; kingdom Viridiplantae; phylum Streptophyta; class Magnoliopsida; order Asterales; family Asteraceae; genus Bidens; species Bidens hawaiensis. The sequence continues at coordinate 1,711,112 of NW_027491291.1, read as the reverse complement.
TTAGTGGCTATCCTATCAATTCACAAGAGAATAATAGGACCAAGACATGCAAGCATGCTCCACAAACTTAAATAACCGACATAATTCTCGGCGAGAAAATAAAGTAAAACGCATAACTAATGCCCTAACTACTTTCCATTATCAGGTAAATGGCTATCCAGAATATTTACGAATAAATCTCAGGACCAAACCTATACAAGTATATGTCCTTCAAATATGAGAAAATTGACATACTTTTCAGCGAACGTATGCAAAAATATTTTTGGTTTTTCTCTTTAAATACATAAAACACAGTTTTTTTTTGTCTTTTCAATTTTCTTATAAAACATAATAAAAAATTTAAAATCTTTTTGGTTTTTCGGATTTTTCTTTACAGACTGAAAACACAATATTTTTGGTTTTTCAAGATTTTAATTTTTTTTGGATTTTCAAAATATTTTAAAACAAGAAAACACAACTTTTTTGTCTTTTTCAATTTTTCAAATGTTTTTGGTTTTTACCTATACAAACTGAAAGCACAATATTTTTGCATTTTCTATTTTTCACCCCATAAAATCTAAAACCAAAATAAAATTTAAAAGAAAAATTAAACCGAAAATAAAGATAGTTATCCTTGTTTCAGGATGTCAGCAAGGGTTTTCAATCCATTTAAACCAAGCAAAAATTTAAATCGAGTTTTGTCAAAGGCTTTGGTAGAAAGATCGGCTTTTTGAAAATCGGTATGTACTTTCTCAAGATCTATTAATTTCTTTTCAAAACAATCCCGTATGAAATGATATCGAATTTAGATATGTTTCGTTTTAAAGTGTTGTACGGGATTTTTGGTGATGCTAATGGCAGCAGAGTCATCAATTAAAATTGGAGTAGTAAGAAACTTCAAACCATAGTCGCGCAGATGTTGTTGGATCCACAAAACTTGGGAACAACAACTCGAAGCTGCAACATATTCCGCCTCATCGGTTGAAGTGGAGACCGTCATCTGCTTCTTACACTGCCAGGAAACAAGCCGGCTTCCTAAGAATTGACACCCTCGGGGAGAGTAAGATACATCAAAGACACACTGCCAGCGGTTGAAGTAAGATACATCAAAGATCCAATCATAGCACGATAGAGGTTAGGATCGATGGTATCCTCCAATTCATCCAGTGATAAATTGTGACCTACAGGGAGAGGAGTTTAAGGGATTTTTCTGACTGATATCTTGAATCGGCTCAAGACATCATTCACATACTTAGTCTGGTGAATAAAGATTCCTTTTGCAGACTAGTGAACTTGCAACCCTATAAAGAAGTTCATCTCTCCCATCGAGATCATCTCGAACTTTGTTTGCATTGACTTCGAAATCCTTACATAATGTGTCGTTTGTTGACCCAATGATAATGTCGTCGACATATATCTGAACGAGGAGAAGTTAATCAGCAATATTCTTATAAAATAAAGTGCAGTCGACAGTCCCTCGCTTGAAGCTATTATCAGTCAGATGGTCGGCCTCCAATCTTGCAACCGGAGCATATACATCAGTGTAGTCAATACCCTATTGCTGATGGAAACCTTGCACCACTAGCCGTGCTTTGTTTCTCACGATCACCCCACCATCGTCCTTTTTACATTTAAATACCCACTTAGTCGGAATAGGCTTCTTGACTCTAGCAGGTTTATCGATAAGATGCATATCACCCATTCTGTTAAACTGATGCAATTCCTCTTGCATTTCTTCCACCCAAGAAGGATCTTCAAGTGCCTTACGAGTTGTCTTCGGCTCAACTTGGGATAGAAAGCAAGTGTATTTGGCAAGATTTACGATTCCAGATGAATGTAAATCAGCATAAGCACACAATACATTATTTTCATTGGAAGAGGCAACTTGATGACGCGTTTGTACTCCCACATCAAGTTCCCTAATGATGTTTTCATTTGGATTATAATTATGAATCCTAAGAGTGGGATTCTCAGGAACAACAACATTGTCAAATAAATTAGTGTAATGTTCTCCCAGCTGATATGAATTATCACTTTCAACTGCATCAGCAACATCAGGTTCAATAACCTGATCAACAACTTGAGTATCATCAGAAGAAGTAGAAATATTATCAGAAGAAGCTGGAGGATCATCACGTGGATCTTCAGTTGGAGCTATAGTTGGAGCTTCAACATCATTAGAACTTGAAAACCTCGGAATGAGCAATTGATCTTCAAAATATGCATGAACCATGTCTTCATCTGGTTGCTCAGTTGATGGAGTAAACGAGTCAAATAAACCATCATAATCAAACATGCAGTCGGGACCTTTTCCTTGAGGAGGTGTGGTGTACCCATGACAATCCACATGGTTCCACTCCTCCACACAACCAGAAGTAAAGTTAAATACCCTTTACTTCGGAGAAGTGTAACCCAAGAAATAACCCTCAACGGCTTTTTCTTCAAATTTACCCACATCTATTTTCAACATCGTACAAGGACACCCAAATGTTTCCAAGTATTTTAAATTAGGTTTTCGTTTGTTCAAAAGCTCATAACTCGTCTTTTGGAGTCTCTTAACTGTCAGAACCCGATTAAGTGTATAACAAGTAGTATTCACAGCCTCGTTCCAAAATTGGACAGGAAGCTTAAAATCGGCTAGCATAGTTCTAGCTGCTTCAATCAAAGTTCTGTTTTTCCTTTCAGTAACACCGTTCTATTGTGGTACATAAGGGGCACTCTATTCTCGGTGAATTCCTTTTTGAATGCAAAAGAAATTCAATACAGTGTTTTTAAATTCAGTACCATTATCATTTCGAATTCTCCTCACTTTTTTCTTGTATAGTGATTCGATCATATTGACTAACTTTTGAACCAGACTAGGTGTTTGATATTTTGAACTCCTAAATAAGATCCATGAATATCTTGAATAGTCATCAGCAACCACAAGACAATACCATTCTCCAGCGATACTTGCATGATTCACCGGACCAAAAAGATCCATATGAAGTCGTTCAAGGGGAGTATCAATGGAATTTAATAACTTAGCTGGATGTGACTTTTTCTTCTGTTTGCCTTTCTTGGAAGTAACACAGTGGTCAGATATTTTAAAATTCTTCAAAGAAACACCTTCAACCAAGTCATTTGCCATTATATAATTCATCTTCCTCACATGAATATGATCCATCCTACGATGCCATAGAATAAATTCTTTTTCAGTTGCTTTAGAAACGAAACACATTTCCACAGAAGTTGACGCCTTAGAAGACATATTCAAGACATAATATCATTCGATCGATGGGATCCCATGACAACCATGTCCTCGGGAATGACCTATCCCGGTTTCAAAATCAGACATTCTTTATTAGTAAAAATTGTTGTGTACTTCTTCTCACAGATTTGCGACACACTTAATAAACTATGATCGACTTTATCACAGTAATTGAATTTCACAAACGTAATATGCCCATTTGAAACTTCACCCTCTTGTGTAATCATACCCCCAGAATTCTCAGCAAATGCCACATACCCTCCTTGAATATTTCTAACAATTGTTAAAGGGTTGAGATTTCCAGTAATATAACAATACCATCGCCGTCCATTATCCAATTTTCACCAGACACGGTCTTGGATGTACCCTACACACAAATGAAAGTGATTAGTTCAGAACAGCAGCCCAGGCCTCAGTCTTGGGCACCTTTTGAGTTTCATGAGAAGAATCAACTTTAACAGAATTCAATTGTTGTTCAGCAACTTGAGAATAAGTTATAGGCCTCTTAGACTTTCGTCATAAATAGGCAGCTTGAACGATATTTGAGTTCACGTTCTTACAGATTGGCTCGGTTGTAACAAATTTGGTTTTACTTGACCATATGTTTCATTCACATGAATCACCTTCCGTGGATTCACATTTGAAAACATGATGTGAGTTTCATCATCAAATGGAAATGGTCGTTTTAGAATCTCATTTATCAAAGGAACCGGTTTCGATTGGTCCTAGACAAATGGATGAAGATTCTGAGATTTCTTCTGTCCACAGTTTCTTACCACGTGACCTTGTTGTCCACACAGAAAACAACTTCTCATGTCCACACGATCATGTTGAGGTTTGGTAAAAACGAATGCAACAGAAGGTTGGTGACTCATAGTTCTAATAAAGTTCTTGGCCAAACCATCAGACGATAAAGTTTTCTTTTTCATATAGAAAGCGAGATTAGAATAGTTGGAAAAACTTTGCAATGTGTCAGTTCCTGTTGATTTCACAAAATGAACCTTTTTAGCAGTTTTTAACAGTTGCTTAGCTTTAATCAATTGGTATGATGTGTTTGATGTTTTGGCACAAGCATATTGACGTTCAAGATCTTGTACCTTGGAAGTTTCATTGTGAAAGACACTTTCGATCAGTTCAGGTTTGATAATGCTAATCGGAATGTCTTTCTCTGTGAACATTGTGTCTATTCCTTTCAACTTAAACACACGACCAGCTGATGGCTTGGAAACAGTAGGATTGATAAAACACATAAAATCTTCATCAGAAATTTTAGGTTTTTCTGGTTTCTTGATCGTCACTGGCTTGATCTTCACTTGTTCCTCCTTTATCATTTGAGTTGTGTGTGAACCATACACAGCCTCCTCAAATTCATGAGGTTCACATAAAATGTGATTAGAACATGGAATGTTCTTGTTTTTGTGTATTACTTCAGGTTCAAACACAATCTCAATTATCACCTTCTCAACATTTTCTATAAACACTTTATTGCTTTCAACATGATGTTTTTGAGTTGGTGGTTGGGCTTTAGCATTTTCAGAGTTTATTGATTTAGGCTTTTATGAAAGAATAGGTTTATTCACAATCACCTCTTCTTCTTTCCTAGCAAAAGGATTTGCTCTATAATTATTTTGAAATGGTGGTGGTATTTCAATAAAACCTATTCCCTTTTTCGAATCTTTTTCCTTACCAGATACTTCGATTATTTCATTTAGCAAAAAGGAAGAGTTTATAAATTTGCCCAACTTGTTCTTTAACTCAAGAACCACATTCTCAATCTCAGTTATCTTAGAACGATGTTTCAAAATTTCTTGAAACTTTTGATCGTTGATTGTCATTTTGACTGACAACTTAGTTTTGAGATAATGATTACTTGTCGACAATGCTTCAATTTTCTCCTTAGATCTCATTTGAGATTCTAATGATTGTCGATAAGTATCTTTAAGTGAAGCAATTTCTCTCACTAAACAGTGATTGTGAGTTTTCAAATACTGTAACTTAGGCTTGTTTTTCTCACATTCAACACAAGACACATTAGCAGACACATTAAGAGAAATAGGAGCAGAAGAACTAACCTAATTAATTTTAGCCATGCAAGCGAAAGTGGTTGGAAGCTTGTCAAATGAATCATCAGAATCCGATTCAGTATCATTATCAGAAGAAAAATCACTCCCACTTGCCTCTTGGAAATTTTTAGTTGACTTGAACATGACCAGATTAGCTTGATTATCGTTGCACAACAGTCTTTGGGACCAATCATTTCCATAAGCTAACATAGCTTGTGACCCAGAAGCAGATGGTTTCTTATCATCATCATTGCCTTGTTTTGCTGAAGAACTTTGATCTTGATTACGAGAACCAGTATACTCCTTCTTTGGTTTATCACACTCCTTTGCAAAATGTTCAAACTCTTGGCAGTAATAACATTTAACCTTCAGTTTATCGAACCCAACCTTCTTGTTTAAAGCAGGAAGATCTTTGCCAGTTCTTTGCATAAACCTTTTAACCTTTCAGACAATCATCACCATGTACCATTTAAAATCCATGAGCTTTAACTCATCAGGATCAATTTGATCGTAGTCTTCATAAGTTAAATCACTCGTTGCAATCTTGCTACTCACCAGATTCTCATATGAGGTCATGAAGGCAGACAAGAAGGCAAAGTTTTGTTCAGCCTCCTTCATGTTTACATTCGGTGGAGGTGAGAATGGATTTGCAGTGGATGATTTTCCAGATCCACCAGAAGAACTAGAAGCACCAGGAGACCCAGAACTTCCAACAGTGTAGAAGCATGCTCACGGATCACTATAGATAGTTGTAACATTATCACTTGCATTTTGTGTAAGAAGTGCGGTGATTGGAGAGATGGTTGAACTCAAGGGCATATTCCCACCATAAAAAGCTGTATCTTGACTATCCTTATAAAAATTTTGACATTTTAGATCATATTCTCGTGCTTCGATCTTTTGTATGAATTCAGATGCTGTCAGATCTTCATTGTTGAAGTAATTATTCTCTTTCAGCATCATTAAGAAAGTCGAGTAAGAACTCGGTAAAGCACCCTTAATTATGTCTATCTTATCGGATTCAGAAGGTTCGATTTTCATCTTGTCTATTTCGGCTATCAGATGATTATACCGTGTTGTCATCTCTTTGACAGTCTCACCTTTATGTAAGTTAAAGTTTCTTAGTGGAAACTTTAACATCACCTTCTTACTTTCAACAGTGCTACCCATACTCCTCATACGAATGTGTTGAAACAACGAAGCACAAATCTTGATGCTACCGAATTGATGAATGATGTTTTCAGTAACACCGTTGTAAGAGTAGAGTATGCTTTTGTTTCAATCTCCAACGCTTTCTTTTCTTCTTGAGAGTTTTGTGAGATGGCTTTAGGTGTAAATCCGATAGTCACATCTCCAATCATCGGAATGGTATATACTTCATCCAAGCAATAAGAACAATCAGGGTGAACCGATCCTAGATGAGCACGGAAACGAGGTTCCCACTTAGTAAAGTCACTAAAATTAATTAAACGCGGACACTTGGAATGAGATCCAATTTCCGTGTCTAATTGTGACATTTGCTGCATAAGTTCATTTTGGGAAGCTAACGCGTACAAACCAGCCATCTTCAAGAGGCTTGTTCAAGGCATGGCACCAAATGAGAAGGAGCACTTCCACAGCAAGGACTCTTCACACAAGACGGTCAAGCTGACCCAAGGGATCAATAAACAGGGACTTCTTCCTTACTAAACTTGAAAACATGTTTAACAAACTTGGAACAGTAAATATAACGAACTGTGAACAGTGTTTTAACGAACTAAAATAACGAATCAATCTTAACGAATTGAAAGTTATCTGAGTAACGAATCAGGAACAGTGTCACACGAATTAGGTTATAACGAACTAAGTCAACGAATTAGATCAAATTGACGAAGTAGTTTAACGAATCAGATTAACGAATCTGAATTCAATATAACGAACCAAGGTAACGAATCACTAAGAGAAATCATAACGAATCACAATGTCAACTTAACGAATCAAAGTAACGAATCTTTGATTCAAGGTAGCGAATTAAAATAACAAACTTGCTATAGTTGATAACGAATCAACTATAACGAGTCAGTTTTTTAAAAACGGTTATAATAAACTCTGACAACTTTTGCCACGTGGCAAAAGTTTTTTAGATTTAAGGTTAACGAATCAGACCACGTGTCTGAAGAATTAGATAACACGAATCAGATCTGTTAACGAATTGTGTAATGAATTGATCAAAACTAACGAATCACTGTGACGAATCAGGTTAACGAAGAAGAATCTTCAACAGATGATGCAGATATTCAAATCTTCATCATCATTTTCCAGATTTCTAGAAACACAAAGAACACCATGTAAAGCACCAAATCCGTAATTCAAAGTCGTTACTACACCAAATAAAACATATAATAGCTTAAATTACTCGGCAATTCATCGCGAAACCAAATCGTACCAATTCATATCCCAAATCAATCACTAACCAATCCGATTAACCAAAAAACAATCCCCTGTTTTTGGTCAATCTCATATCCAAACCAGATTAACAGATCCAATTCAAATCAGAGTTCCAGTCACTTAAACATTCCCATTACCTTAACAAACAAAAATTCAACCAAACTCAATCCATATCCGATCAATCCAACAGAAAATTTTATCGAAATCAAACCGAAACCAAAATATAACAAAACTTTTACGATTTAACATTTAATTAACAAATTAAATCAATATATCAAGAGCAATCGAACCCCAAAAGCTCTGATACCACTTGTAAAGACACGGATCTAAATCAGATCTAATAACGATTAACGCCTGGATCTAATTCCGTGAGGATCTAGTTCATGATTACTCTTTAATTATGTATTATATTAGTTGTATATATAATAGTAATACGTTAGTTGGTTGAAGCTTTGATTGAGAGAACAATTGGACAGAGGTTCTATAATTAATCTCAAAACTTAAATTAAATAGTGGAGAAGCACGACAATATATAGAAGACATGTCTAGTTCGTTACACATTCCATAACAAACTAGACACCTGCTTCGTTACATTACAAACAAGTAATAAACCTTAACGAACAATCCCCTGATTCGTAAAACATCCATAACGAATCAGGAGGAAACTTAACTTGACATCTAGTTCGTTAAACATCCTTAACGAACTAGAGACTTCTTAACGAACTAGCTTATATAATAATAATTCTTTCATTAATAGATACAAAACATAAATACAAAGACTAGAGACGTAAAACCGTGCACTAACACCCAATAACAAGCTAGAAAAATACCATGATATTTATTTATGATATGATCTAACAAATAAATATCAACACTTAGAATATTTAGAAATGGGTTTCTAGATATTTGCACTTGTGGTTGTTTATGCTTGCATGGTTGATTTATATATTTTTTTTCTTATTTGGATAAGGATAATTAACAAACTTAATATCAACAACTTGCATAAATATGGTTCCTTAGAATCATTAGGTAATAAAATTGGTTTTATTAAAGGTTAATGATTTCACAATAAAATGGGTGAGAGAACCGAGCCCCGGTGCGGAAGCGTGAATAATCGTTATTAACGAACTAGCCTGATTTGATTAACAATCAATAATAGGATGAACAATTGTAATCAAAACACAAAAGATAGAAATGGTAGTATGATATATTAGCCGAATAATTCTCATTTAGATGAAACACTCATACATTCATACATACAATCAATTAACAAATATCAGCCGCCACCAAGGGAGCTTATCCTGGAGGCGGAGACTCTCTCAAAGGGATAAAACCCTAGATCTCCCTCATACACAATACAAACACTTATACTAGACAAATGATTAAAAACATCTATTTATACTAGTCTAGCATGACTTGGTCTTCAAGACATCCACCCTTGGTTGAGAACAAATAATATATTTTTCACCCACAAATTAATTCGATGCATCGGTCTAAAACATAAGTTCCAACAATCTCCCCCTTAGAACGATGCCATCGAATTTCTTCCATGATCACCTCATAACTCGTTGTCTTTCGTTGAAATTCTCCCCCTCACGTTAAGCTTCTCCCATTGTTCATTTCGAATTATCACTCTTATACCACTTCTGGATATAGTTGTATAGGCATATGAACAAGGCTTTGAACTTCAAAGATCAACTTCAAGTAATAAGGTTATCACAAAAAGAAATAAAATCAATGTGATCATCAAATAATCTTCAACTCTTTAAATTTGTCTCTTCCCTTGTAAATCATCTTCAAACCATTCGCTGAATTAAGATAGCATTCAAGTCAACCATAACCCATTCTTGACTGTTCAAGTGACTATTTCATAGGAGGTTAAACTCTACTGATCATCCTTTCAATCATTGTTGCTCAAGATGACTCTATCTTCTCATCCGTACTAGGAAATCTGAAAACTTACTGAAAACTTACAAATGATGAAACATTTTTGAATAAAACCTTGGATTATTGATCTTCGTCAGCTTTTCCTTATATTGAGTCTTTTACTTGATTTGAAACTTCCATTTGCAATGAAATTCAAAGAATTTTACTCCCCCAATTTCGTTGAAATTGTCTTTAAAGAACGTGTCTTTAAATCAAGGGTGGGTGAAACAATCTTGACCATCCTTATCAAGATTGTAAAAATCGGAAAATAAACACATTCATATGTTGGTTGACACTAAAAGTGATTAAATCCTTAAGCTTGGTCAACACTTGTTCTTGTACAGCTTTTGATGAAGTCGTGAAATTGGATGAGGTTTGAATTCCATAAGCTTGTTGATGATTGGAGAAAAATTACCAAAATACCCCTGAGTATATATCTTCCATAGAGAACAGCTTGGTCAAACGGTCAACGGTACCAAAAATCTCAAAAGTTTCTCTAAAACTTTGAAATGTTTCACAAACTCTATTTCCTAGCACACAGTGTGCTTGGGATCACTTTCCTAGCACAAAGTGTGCTTGGGAAAACTTTCCTAGCACTAAGTCTGCTTCGGAGCACTTTCCTAGCACAAAGTGTACTCGGAAGCACTTTCCTAGCACAAAGTGTGCCCGGAAAGCAAAACACTTGTGATTTTTTAATTTTTGCACTAGCACAATGTGTGCTCGGAAGCACTTTCCTAGCACAAAGTGTACCCGAGTCTTTCCTAGCATAAAGTGTGCCCGGAGTACTTTCCTAGCACAAGTGTGCCTGGAAAGCAAAACACTTGTGATTTTTTTCAATTTTTACACTATCACAAAGTGTACCCCGAAGCACTTCACTAGCACAAAGTGTTCTTGGGACTTAAAGATAGTTTTCTTGAGAAGACCAAGGATATGCAAAGGGGTTACTCGACACTGGAACTTGATGTGCCCGAGATAAGATGTGCCTGATATAAAGTGTGCCCGAACCAAAATTTGTGCTTGGGCAAAACACAAACTGTGCCCGGAGCTACACTTAACCATTATCATTACTCGAGATCAATCTTATATGTTCATTGTGTGCCCGGTACATAAAAAATTCATTTCTACAACATCAATCACTGATTTTCCCTTGCAGAACCTGCTTGAATATTCACTTTGCATTTTCTACAACAAACATTGATAATATTGCTTTCAGTACCTGGTCATTCTTGACTTGTACCTTCTTCATACCAGTTTGTACCAACGACAACGTTTTTCAACAAACCATATCCTGTTTGTGCAGCACATTTATCAAAATCAATATCGAGCAAACAAAACCCTAATTCTTTCAGATCGAAAAAGTAGTTCCGAAATCTGAAAAAGAATCGATGAGTAGTATCCAGGTCATCTTGAAATAAACAAAATAAATCTATCTTTATCCACAACCTTTTCAGATCTGTAAATCATCAAATGAACAGAGTTGCCCCAAAATGAGCCAAATAACACTGTTACATCAGATCTGGACCGTTCTGACCAAATAACCATGAAATTGATGTTGGATCTCCGAAATAATCATCAAACCAAACATCAATCCATAAAATTTTCTCCGAATCATCAAATAATTTCAAAACCCCCAAAAATAATTTCAACGAACTTCATCGTTTAACGTCCATAGTGGATTCAAGAGCGAAACGAAGCAGTTCAGCGGTTAGTCTGAAGGATTCGGTAACCCCGCTCTGATACCAATTGAGAGAACCGAGCCCCAGTGCGGAGGCGTGAATAATCGTTATTAAACAACGGTGTGGAGCTTGGGTCTAGGGTTAGGATCGAATCTCACTCAGACTCACTCTTGAAAGATGTTTGGAAGGATGAGGTGTATTGGGAGAGAGCCTGATTTGATTAACAATCAATAATAGGATGAACAATTGTAATCAAAATACAAAAGATATATATGGTAGTATGAAATATTAGCCGAATGATTCTTATTAAGATGAAACACTCATACATTCATACATACAATCGATTAACAAATATCAGCTGCCACCAGGAGAGCTCATCCTGGAGGCGGAGACTCTCTCAAAAGGATAAATCCCTAGATCTCCCTCATACACAATACAAACACTCATACTAGACAAATGATTAAAAACATCTATTTATACTTGTCTTGCATGACTTGGTCTTCAACCCATCCACCCTTGGTTGAGACCAAATAATATATTTTTCACCCACAAATTAATTCGATGCATCGGTCTAAAACATAAGTTCCAACAATGGGTTTTATTAAAAGGAACTTTGAAAATTGGTTTTCAAACAAAGTACCATACATTATACATGCAAATGCAAGGTACATATATAGTGTTCCAATCTAGAATTTAGAAAACTTAAATCCCTTTTAAAACAAATTTAACACCATCCTTTTATACAACACTCGAATCACTTGGAAACTCGATGTGGGATAAAGGTCACCTAACCACATTGGAGAAAACTTGTGAGTTTGAGGTGGGTTTTCCGAATTTGTTGGATAAAGGTCACCTAACCACTTGTATATGCAAATTCACATGTGTGTGTAAGTAGGACGACTTGATTTGGAAACCATGTGAATAGGGTCACCGAAGCATGGCGTACAAATGTAGTGATGGGATTAAACATGCCAACTAAACATATGATGTTTAACTGATCCCATAAAACTAGAAGTTGCAAAGGGTTGCAATCGTCAAACGTTGACTACCTTGTTGATTCAATAGTAGGATAAAGGTCACCTAACTACTATGTGAATGTAACGTTGGGTTCTAGATTTTAATCATTAATTGTCTTAAAGACATATAGGGTATTAAAGATTAAAATTAGTTTAATGATATCGAAAATACTAAAATTGAGCGTTGTTAAATTATGTAGATGTCCGCAGTCAACCATCCACCAAATACAATTATCCCACATGTGCATAACCTATCACTAAGAGCTATACTTGATAAGGATCGTCTTAACTGTGACAATTTAATGGATTGGTATCGAAATTTGAGAATTGTTCTGAAACAAGAAAAGAAATCCTACATATTAGACGATCCTATTCCCGATGAACCAAACATTGACGATTTAGATGCCTATAACGATTGGTTGAAATACACCAAAGATTCGGTGAAAGTTTCTTGCCTCATGCTGGGAACTATGATTCCCGAGTGTTAAAAGGATTTTGAAAATCATGGGGCATATGACATGATCACCCAACTTAAGGAAATGTTCCTTACTCAAGCTAGGGAGGAACACTTCGAAATGGTTCTAGCAATTCATGCATGTCGTATGGAAGAAACCCAATCGGTTTCATCTTTTGTGCTTAAGATGAAAAGCCACATTGATCAACTCGAACGGCTAAATTGTCCCGTCTCAAAAGATTTAGCCATGAATATGATCTTTAATGGCCTAACCAAAAGGTTTGAGACTTTTGTTATGAGTTATAACATGATTGGATAGGACAAGAGCATTGGTGAGATTCACGCAATGCTTAAAATGGCCGAAGCGGGAATGTGTAAAAAGGTTTTACCGCTTCTCACGATCAATGAAGGTGGCAATAAGAAGAGGCATCACCCAGAACCTAAGGCAAAGGTTGCCAAAGGTAAAGGAAACGTCAAAGGTAAGTTAAAAGGAAAGGATAAAATGGAACGAACCAAACCAAAGGAGAAGAAGCAAAAGGTTAGCTCGGAGGACCCATGCTTTGGTTGTGGTGAGAAAGGACATTGGATGAAGAATTGTCCAACCTATCTCAAAAAGTTGAAAGCAAAGAGGGATGCGGGGCAAACCTCGGGTACAACTTTCATGATCCATATTGATCTTTATGTTATTTATTTTAACACATGGGTATTGGATACCGGATGTGGAACTCATATTTGCAATTTGTTGAAGGAGTTCAAAAGAAATAAGCACTTTAAGAAAGGAGATTCAAGTCTCTTAATGGGCAACAAAGCAAAGGTTGATGTCAAAGCCCAAGGAGACTATATTTTGAAGCTTCCAAATGGCTTGAAAGTTGTTTTGAAAAACATTTTGTATACTCCTAGTTTGACTAGGAATATTATCTCCGTTTATCTTTTAAGACAATGTGGTTGTGATTTGAAGTTTGTAGACAACAGTATTTGTGTTTTCATGACTGATGTCTTTTATTTTAAAGAGATGTCGTCTAATGGCATTTATGAATTAGTTCATTATAACCAATCCTTTGATAACATGTAGTACCATTCTAGCACAAAGAAACTCAAAGTGGATTTGAGTAAGACTTATCTTTGGCATTGTCGCCTTGGTCACATAAAAAAGGGTTGCATACATACACTTCAAAAGAATGGTGTTTTGAATCAAATGATGATTCATTTAATAAATTTGAAACTTGTTTACAAGGAAAGATGATCAAGGAACCATTTAGTGGAACTAACGAAAGGGCAAACGACTTATTAGGTATCATACATTCGGATGTATGTGGTCCTCTTAAGGCAATGACAAGGAATGGTTAAAGATACTTCATTACCTTTATTGATCATTGTAGTCGTTATGGGTATATGTACTTGTTAAGACACAAAGATGAAGCTTTTGAAATGTACAAAGTCTTCCAAAATGAAGTAGAAAATCAACTCAATAAAACCATCAAAGTACTTCATTCAGATAGAGGAGGTGAATACCTTAGTGATGCTTTTCAAGATCATATTAGGAGTTGTTGAATCATCTCACAACTCACTCCACCCGGAACACCACAACATAATGGTGTGTCCGAAAGGAGGAATCGAACTATATTGAATGTGGTTCGATCTATGATGGCTAGAACCACATTGCCTCTATATTTTGGGGTTTCGCATTGCTCTTGGTATCCCGTATTCTAAATATGGCACCAACCAAGAAAGTGGATAAGACACCATTTGAATATAGCATGGAAGGGTTCCATCATTATCATATTTAAAGGTATGGGGTTGTAAGGCTTATGATAAGCACAACACCCAAAACAAACTTGAAAGTCGATCCACTAAGTGTATCTTTGTGGATATCCCAAAGACTCTATGGGATATTATTTCTACAACCCAACAGAGCAAAAGGTGTTCATTGCTCGAAAGGCCGAGTTCTTGGAAACTAAGTTCCTTATGGAAGGAAATAATAGAACGGTGGAACTCGAGGAGAATCGAGAACCAAAAGCCGATACACGTTTGGTTGATACTAGCACTCAACAAGAGGTTGTTGAAAATGATCATATGGTTGATCAAGACACAAAAAACGTTCAAAAATCTAGTAGAATTAGTAATCCAGCCAAAAGATATGGATTTTTCATTGATGGATGCTATGTGGTAGATTCAGATGAAACCATCACATACCACGATGCAATGTCACAATCCGATTGTGACAAATGGCCTAAAGCTAAGAACGTTGAGATGCAATCCATGCATGACAACCAAGTATGGGATTTAGTTGTACCACCTCTTAACTCCAAACTGGTTGGAAGTAAGTGGGTTTTCAAAAGGAAAACCGATATGCATGGAAACTTGGATACTTATAAAGCAAGACTTGTAGCAAAAGGTTTTACTCAAACTCAATGGGTTGATTATGATGAGACATTTTCGCCCGTGTCAATGCAAAAGTCTATTAGGATATTATTTGCTATAGCCCCATATTATGACTATGAGATTTGGAATATGGATGTCAAAACCGCTTTTCTAAATGGACATTTTGAAGAAGATGTCTATATGGTTCAGCCCGAGGGTTTTTGTCGATCCACAACATCCTAATAAAGTATGCAAGTTAAAGAAATCAATCTATGGATTGAAACAAGCATCTAGAAGTTGGAATCACCGTTATGATGAAGAGGTCAAGAAATTTGGATTCATCAAGAACGCTGATGAGGCTTGTGTGTATAAGAAAGCTAGTGGGAGCATCATTACTTTCCTAGTATTGTATGTTGATGACATACTATTGTTTGGGAATGACATTCCAACCATAGAAGGTGTAAAAGCCTGGCTTGGCAGTTGTTTTTCCATCAATGATCTTGGTGAAGCCGCCTATATTTTAGGAATAAAGATCTATAGGGATAGATCAAGGCGGTTGATAGGTTTAAACCAAAGTGCATACATTGATAGAATCTTGAAAAGGTTTAAGATGGGGAACTCTAAGAAAGGTTTGGTACCAATTCAAAGAGGAACGATATTGAGTGCGACTTAATGTCCAATATCAAAGGATGAGCAAGAGAAAATGAAAGGAATCCCATACGCTTCGGCTATAGGATCCATCATGTATGTCATGATATGCACTAGACAGGATGTCATGCGCTTTGAGCATGACAAGTCGATACCAACAAAATCCGGGAAGTAGCTATTGGATGGCGGTTAGAGCATATTGAAATACCTTAAAGAGACTAAGGATATGTTCCTAATATATGGCTCTGGTGAGGAGGAACTCGTTTTAAAGGGTTACACGGATGCGAGTTTCTAAACTGATCGAGATGATTCTCGATCACAATTGGAATATGTTTCGTTATGAATGGTGGGGCTGTGTCTTGTATGTGCGCAAAACAAGACGTAGTAGCATTGTCCACCACTGAATCGGAATACATCGCCGCCTCATTAGCAGCTCAAGAAGCTACGTGGATAAGAAAGTTCATTGCCGATCTATGGGTGGTCCATACCATTCGGGACCCTCTAGAGATCTTTTGTGACAACGAGGGTGCGGTTGCACAAATCAAGGAACCCCGTGCACATCAAACGACAAGGAACATTGAGCGGATATTCAACTACATAAGGGATGAAGTTGAAAAAGGAAAGATATGTATTCGCAAAGTTCACACTGATCAAAACATTACGGATCCACTCACGAAGCACCTTGAAAGGCCGAAGCTTGAGGGTCATACTTGCTCCTTAGAACTTCGATATTCTAGTGATTGGATTTGATCAATTTTGTATTTGGATATTGGAACAATTGTTATTTTGATTCATTCATATGATTATGGTTCATGATTATGACATTTTGAGTTATGTTCCATTTTAGCGTGATTAAATCCATGAATAAGTTAATTATTCTAAATGTCCGTAGTCATTCATATTTGTGGGAACAAATATGAAGGTAAGACTATTAAGAACTTGGATTGGTGGATATTCATAAGGTAAGAATATAGAGCAAGGGTTTGCTGTCAGGGTTCATAGATATTTATGGGATATAAATATTGGACTGACCGGCCCTCAAATGTTACTACGTGGAATCCTTGTGATTGGTGATCATAAGTAAATTCGAGTAAAGGCGAATATCATAGTATCCTCCAACCTGAGATACATTTTGGGTCTTGATATTCACCAAATATTATTCTTTGACTTAGTTCTTCGCTCCTCTGAAACATGATGGTACATAAGGCTAATATTATGTATGGTACGAGGTGATTGTGAGAGATGTATGTAGTCAATAGGGGATTTTTCCCTCTTATTCATTAAGAGTAAGATGTCTAAGGTCTGTTAAGTTAAATCAACAAAGAACGATCACTCTGTGTCTTTGTGTAACACCCCGCAACCGCAGCGGAAACGTAAACGGGATGCGACAGACACCTCTGATATCAACCACATTGTTTATAAAGAAAACTGAATGCATTAATATACTTCAAAATTACATTATCTCGTATTTCATTACCGTCTAGGTGATACACACATCATACCATACGATACATAACTCTATTTGTTATAATGTATCCTAACATCCCGCACGCAAATCTTACACACATCAAGCACTTAGCACGTAAGCAATCACTTTATCTTAGTTGTACCTGAAAAGCATGTGAGAAAACGGGTCAACTACGAATAGTTGGTGAGTTTCACAATTTTAGTAAACCATGAAAAATCCATATCATAATATAATATTATCTGGGGACACTATTAACACAGTACTGGACTAACTCCGGGGACAATGTTAACCCAGAAATACTTTTAGGAACCCCTGGGGACACTGTTAACCCAGTACTGTACTCACTCCGGGGGCAATGTTAACTCGGAAACACTTCTAGGAACCCCTGGGGACACTGTTAACCCAGTACTGTACTCACTCCGGGGGGAATGTTAACCCAGAAACACTTCCAAAGACATCTGGGGACACAGTTAACCCAGTCCTGTACTCACTCCGGGGACAATGTTAACCCAGAAACACTTTTAGGAACCCCTGGGGACACTGTTAACCCAGCACTGTACTCACTCCGGGGGCAATGTTAACTCAGAAACACTTCTAGGAACCCCTGGGGACACTGTTAACCCAGTACTGTACTCACTACGGGGGCAATGTTAACCCGGAAACACTTCCAAAGACATCTGGGGACACTGTTAACCCAGTCCTGTACTCACTCCGTACGATTCCCGTACAATCAAATATTTATAAATACACGCAAATCCATGCGTTCAGTATGTATTTAAACATTTCAATAGTAACATGCTTTCCGCCCCGGGAAAATATTTGAAAACAATTCAGAAAAAGGGGCTCGTGAAACTCACCTTAGCACATGCAAGCAGGTAACAACAATCATTATCAATTAACACGTCCAATCTGTAATAAGATCCCTACGATCGTTATTATACAATTATTGATTATATAATCTTTAACCTTATCAATCGGTACATCTGGGGACACTGTTAACCCAGTACTGTACCTGTTCCGGAGCCAATGTTAACCCAAAAACACTTCTTCGGACTCAGATTGTGATGTCGTTTAGAGTTCCATGGTCACAATTACTATTAGTTGTTTTTCTCGTTTTGCGTGCCTAGCACGGTTATTCGTTTTTTTTTTTTATGTTTCAAAAATGAGTTTGGTCACACACGACCCGAAAATAGTCGTTGACTGATAGTTTAAGTAAAGTTGTGAAATTTGAGCTCGGTTTAGACGCCCCGTTTGGCCGCGGGACCCGTTTCCGTCTTTAGCGTACCGGAAACTGTTAAAATATGTTAAAATTACTCAAATCATCCGAATTATTTTCGGATGATTTATTTTTACTCGTTTAACTCATTTATATGAAAATAGTTCATTTTTAGGGTTTTTATACACCAGTCAGCTCGCTTAAGCGAACTTCACCGGTTTACGCTTTTTAACTTTAAAAGTTTGATAATTAGCACGATTAATTATCCGTTTACTCTCGGATCTTGAAATTTTGCACAAATCACTTTTCAACAGTGGGGAATTTTATAAAAATATTTCCAGAATTAATTTTTATATTTAAAATTTATTTATCTATTTTTAAACACCATTTAAACACTAAATATGTCGTAAATACCAAACGATCTTAGAAAAATCCCAAATTTTTCCTGGATGTCCCCTACCATCCACATAGTCCCCTGTAATTTTTCCAGAACCAAATCTTCTTTTACATGCCCTTTTTACTAAAACCGAGCTAGAAATCCCTAGAACTCGTTTAACCGAAAAGCCTACTTAGACTTCTCTAACGTACCTCAAATATTTTTTGTGACTTATACATGATATGTAAAGCTTATCTGCAATTTTCCAGAATTTTTTATGATTTTTAACTATTTTTCACCATTTTTGGCCAAAACCGAGCATTAAATTGACCAAATATTCATCCTTTATCAAAAAATTACCAAAAATTCACAGAACTCATATTTTCATGTGTTTAACACCTCTGTAAAATTTCATGACCTAACTCTAAAGCATCAACAATCTGTCCAAATTTCCCAAAACAGAACATAAACCGAATATACCTTTCGTTTTCCGCCACTACAAGCTACAAACTCGCCTTTCCGCCTTATCTACCACTACACACAGAGCCTACAACCAACATACCACAATACCAAGCAAGTCACACTCACGATCAAGCCTTTTTCACTATAGCTTCGGTTAAGATATCAAAACAAAGATTTAACCGTAAAAATTCGTTTTTGGCTCGTTTAACTCCTTCCTTGGACCAAGATCCCTTGTATAACTTGTATACATCACTTGATCATACAAGAATTGGTTTCATCTCTGGTTTTCACCCATTTTTCACTTAAAACCTCATTTTCTTGCAAATGAACTCAAGAAACGAAGATGGAAACGTAACTAACTCGATTTTTACCTCGGTTTTCTTGCACATTTTTCTGGATTTTTGGCTTATAGCATTGAGAGAATTGTTGGATTGTTGATAAGTTGTAAAGAAAAATGAAAATGTAAGGGGTATAACACCCCTATATTCCGATCGGCCCTCATGTGGGGGTGGGGTGGGACCCACAAGTTCATTTTTGGCTACTCATTTGGATATCCGCAATCCGGATAATGTTTTGGATAATCTGGTTCAGTTCGTTTCTCGGTTAAACGTTTAATTCGGCTTAAAACGAGTCCAAAACGGTTGTTTTTCGGCTAAAAAATGAAATTTATATAAAACCGATTTAAAAACTTAAACCATGACATTTATTAACTCAAAACATCATATTATTAATTATCGCGCATCTTTTTCGGCTTGATCGATTGTCTCTTACTCGGTTTGGTATTAAAGGTTTCGTTTAATGTACCGTCGTACCATTAAATCGAAATTCTTTTTCTGTGCCGTACTTTACTTATCCCGAAGCATTAATGCTTCGTAAAATCACTAAATATCATATATCTCGTCTATAATTAAACCCTCGATTCGTTCGGGTTTCAATAACTATCAATCGATTAATCGCATATTCAATACGATGAATTATTTATTCACGCACAATCAATACAGTGAACCATGTATTCTCGTATAATTACTATGGTAAGTCATGTACCCGACATTACATATGACGTAACTAACGTCTACCGGTTAGGGTATACCTGGTTTCGTCGGAATCGTTACATTCTCCCCCCGTTAAGAAATTTCGTCCTCGAAATTTTACACGCCCACTATCTCCTTTCGAGAGAACGGTGGGGGGTTTTTCCTTCAGAATTCACCCTCGCGTTACCAAGTATAATCTGGTCCTCGCTGTGAATTCCACTTAATCTTAATTAATAAAGCTTGGTATGTCCAAACTGTTTAGTTTTCCCGTCTACTATCTCTACGGAATTAGTTATGATATCAAGCATGTCTTCTATGAGTACCTCTATTACTAGTACTTTCGTTGCCTCATCGCTTAGGCACTTTTCAATCCGTATACATGGCAAAATATCATGTATAGTACTTAGCCCCTGGAGTACTTTAATCGATAAACTAAATGACCAACCATGGAGATAGTTCTCATGGGATCCAATATATTAAGAAGCTATTTTCGGTTTTGCCAAACCTCATATCACCTCTCTCTAAGGTGATGCCTTAAAATGCGTTGTCACCTCTATTCAGTGACAATGGTTTCCTTTGAACGTTGGCATAAATCCTTTGCCAACCTCGCGCTACTTTCAACTTCTCTTAAACATTATAAATCCGATTGGTTGTTTCTCGAATCAATTCAAATCTTATGCCTTGATCGACGCCCATTTTCAATTTAACAAATTGGTGATAACTACTTCACCCATAGAAAGCTTCCAGCTCTCGATGCTTCCTTCCCCTCCTTCCAATAATGGAAGTAGGATGACTATTTCGATCTGAGATCATTGAAAATGGTACTTCACGACGAGTTACCATTTCATCATCAGGAATTTAGGCAAGAATTCATTGTAATTTATTCCCACTATCATTGGCGAATTTTCTGTCGTTATGGCGTTCCCTAGGGTTTTCGGTGTGCAGCCTTATCTCTTGCATAACTCAATATTCACCAACACACGTAACCATATCTTTCTCCAAACTCGACCATTAATAAAAATCCTTTCAGGTATCCGTATCATCAATAGTCAAATCCGATCCCGGATGTATGGATTATTTCGATCTATGCGCTTCGTCAATGATTAATTCACGAAGGTCATGGAGGGTCGGGATCCAACCCGATTTTTGAAGTAGAGAATTTAGTCCACGCGGTGTTCGAAATTCTCCTCATTGCCGTAAGATTCCTTCTTTTCCAATTGTTCCTCTTTCAACGCCTCACGTTGAGCGACTCGAATCAGGTTCGAAGGTTCGACTGGACTATCA
This sequence comes from Bidens hawaiensis, assembly GCF_021521415.1. Taxonomy (NCBI): domain Eukaryota; kingdom Viridiplantae; phylum Streptophyta; class Magnoliopsida; order Asterales; family Asteraceae; genus Bidens; species Bidens hawaiensis. The sequence continues at coordinate 1,689,475 of NW_027491291.1, read as the reverse complement.
TCCCCAGCACTCGCACTCGCAATGGCTTAACCCGATCTTTCTTACTCAAGGCATCGGCTACGACGTTAGCCTTGCCAGGGTGATAACGGATGTCACAGTCATAATCGCTTAACAACTCGACCCATCTTCGTTGCCTCATATTCAGTTCCTTCTGATCAAATATGTGCTGCAAACTTTTATGATCGGTGAAGATGGTGCACTTCGTATCGTAGAGACAATGTCTCCACATTTTAAGTGCGTAGATAACCGCTCCCAGTTCTAAGTCATGAGTAGTGTAATTTTTCTCGTGTATTTTTAACTGTCGGGAAGCATAGGCTATAACCTTAATATACTGCGTCAACACGCATCCTAACCCTTTACGCGATGCGTCACAATACGCGACAAAACCATCGTCTCCATCGGGGAGACTTAAAATCGGCGCTTGGCACAATTTTAATGGTTTCTATCTTATTTAGATCTTTGTGAAATCTTTGTTGCTTTACAACATGACCAAGGGATTATGCCTTCTTTATTCAAAATCACATTTTGAAAACTTCGCGTATAGCTCTTCTTGTTTTAACACTTCCACAATTTTCCTTAATCGTCGTTCGTGCTCTTCTTTACGTTGCGAATATATCAAAATATCATCAATGAATGCTATGACAAATTTGTCAAAGTAAAGTTTACAGGCTCGATTAATGAGTTCCATGAATACTGCCTGCGCATTTGTTAACCCGAACGGCATGAATAAGAATTCATAATGGCCGTAGCGAGTCCGCAACGCTGTTGCTGCAACGTCCTCCTCTTGGATTTTTCATTTGGTGATAACTATATATAAGATCAATTTTGTAAAGATAAATCGCCCTTTGCAGTTGGTTAAACAGATCATTTACTTCGAAGAAATGAATACCTATTCTTGATCGTCACTTTATTCAATTCTCCCTAATCAACACATATCCTAACACTTCCGTCCTTCATTTCCCAATTAAAACTGGTGCACCCCATTGTGACTAACTAGGTCGTATAAAATCTTATCCAACAATTCTTGTAACTGATTGGATAATTCTTGCATCTCGAACGGTGCAAGTCGGTAGGGTGCTTTAGCAACAGGGCCAGCTTGAGACATTAAATCTATTCTGAATTCGACCTGTCGGGTTGGCGGTAATCCAGGGAGTTCTTCTGGGAAAACTTGTGGAAATTTGCGTACCACCGGGATATCTTCTATATGTTTTCTTTTAAATACTTTGGCAATCACGTTTGTTAAATACACCACGTCTTCTTGTCGTAAATATTATAACATCTCAAGATGAGATTTGAGTGGCAACATAATACCGTACACTTTTCTCTGTATTTAATCGCTTCATCGTCCGAAAGAGAGCTTTTAATCATCTTCTTTTCATATTTGATTTCTGCTTCATGTTGAGTTAGCCAATCCATGCTAACTATTACGTCAAAACTTCTTTGCTTTACTGGTCGTAGGTCAATAAGGAAAGGTTAATCGTTCAGAATAATAGGACAATTCCGTACAATTTAGTTAACCATTATGGATTTACCGTTAGCGATTCTACAGTATAGGGTTCTATAGTTTCACTAATCGGTATCTTTCCAAAGGGTAGGAGGTTAGCAGGAACTAACTTCTATCGACGACCGTAAAAATAACACTGAAGCCTATTGATTTAAAACTACAACGTACTTAATACCACTTTTGGATCATTACGTGCTTTATTTGAATTACTCACAAAAGCACGGCTCCTTGCTTGATCAGAGGTTGATGCTTGTCATGAGGTTCATCTTCCACGACACCTTGGTTCAACTTTGGGCAATCTCTCTTGAAACGTTCTGTACTGCCACATTCATAGCAAGTAAAACTGTTTGGCATAATTTGATTTCTTCGGATGGATTGTTATTGAAGTTGTTGGGTTCGGAGTGGTTGTACATGAATGGGTTGGGGTTGCCGGTTCACATGGCTTCAGTTGGTTCTACAAATGGGGCATTACGTCCATCTTTACCACACCCGTGGCCTACTATCACTCGACATTCTTCTTCCTGCCGATAACCATATTTTCCACAGTTTGGGAAGGACCCTTCATGTGGTTCATGTTTTCACACCAGAACTAGTCTTAGTATAATTCTGGGTTGTAGGACATACCTACTTATTCAAAGCCTATCTTGCACTATACCTTTATCATTTCTCTTCTTTATTACTCGACGTCTCACCTAACGTCCTTCCAGTCCACTTCCCATAGAGTAAAATATATCAATGCTGGCTTGCGACACAACCCTTTGAAAGGTTGTATATTTTACAGGATTGACTATACTCTTTATCGATGGAGTTAGTCCCCAATATTGCGCTCACTTCGCTTAGTTTCAGGAGTAATTAGCCATGTTACCAGACATGACAATTCCTTCAAACGATTAGCGTGTTCCAAGTGATCAGCACACAACATTTCTACCTTTCATATCTCAGTTTCCAATCTCTGAACTTAATTACTCGAATAAAAGTGTTCTAGCCCAAGATTTTTAAATTCTCACCATAACATCTGAGTAACAATTTTCTAACTATAATTTTGTACCATCGTGTTCCATCACGATACAACATAATCTACCAACATATATGTAGCATATTTCACTACACAATGTTCTAGACTCATACCAATATCCTTAACCATTTCGATCTTTTCTATCCACTCACTAATCTATTCCTCCCTTTACCATCAGTAAACTATTAATAATTTCCTTAACACAATCAACAGACAAATCCTTCATACCGGATCTAATTCATTACGACTACTATTCATGTTTAGTTTATAACTAATACTTGTAGTCATAATAGTATTCGGTGGAACATTATCACTTTTAGTAATACCACCAAGAATTGAAATATTCATATTCATGTGATTGCTCGATCTACAATCTTGCGATCACATTTGCATCAACACTAGCAGTGATCTATGATACGACATTCGGTATCATCATCTGCCATCTTTGAGCAATCAACTGAATCATATCAATCTCCATCATTGGAGTTACTCTTTTTATGTCATTCTGCCGTACTCATCCCGTACGCAGTAATCAATACTAATCTCACCGTATAACTCGTTACCAGTTCAATCATAACAGCAGGTACACATACACACCAAATATTATCATACATATTACACATACCAGTATCTAGTATATATGTCCCACAAGTATAATAACATATGGACTTAACCTGACGTCGGTTAACTTTTAAATACGTTTCATAACCCTTGTCACCAACTGACATAGAGATCTTCTCAACAAAGATCAATGTTTAATATGCTTGATTTCAATATCCGTCTGCATGTCAGCATAACCGATACATGCTCACCGTGAGCACCAAACGATTATATACCACGGAGTTATAATATCCGTGTTTATTCGTATATCCGGCATACACAGTATACCTCCTACGAACGAACAACCAACTATGCTATAATGATTCCAACACTTCTTTGTATATAGGTAATCATTCTATTCGAGCATACATGGGTGTAAACATCTAACGGATGTAAGGATAACATAGGGAGTTGCAAGGTTCAAGGTAATTGCGCAACATGGGTTGCCTTCAAATATTATTAATTACTATTATGGGAAACTCTACACTTGCTCAGTCAATGTCCTCAGGCGTTCTAGGTTTGCTAAAATCGGTAATTCTCGATCTGAAGTTGGTCTGTCTCATATGTTTGTGAGTGAGCAATACATATATATATATATTTCAATATATTATTTTATTTTATTTTATTTATTTACTCCTTTACCTTAATGGAATAAGAATGGGTTCAGGTACAGGTCCATCTGTACGTGAGGGTCGGCGGTGCGGGTGAACACAGGGGGTTGTTAGGATATACGGTACCGGTGTTGGTAGGGTAAGGGATTCATCAATTTTGGTTGGGAGTGACGGTTACTACATATTTCGGGTTAATGTCAAACGGGAGATCTAACTTGGTACTATCATAATTATGACCCGATAAGTCAGACTCATCATCAACCGATGCTCTTAGAAATTTCGGCATCCTCGGTACTTATATTATTTCATCCCCCGGTTCCTTATCCGGGTCCCATTTCTCAATACATGTACCCACAAGATATGCACGTATATATATATACACATTAGCACACATAAATAATATTATATACTTTACACATATGTTGCCATTTTTACCTATTAATGTACCCCGTGACTTCCCCTGAATTCCCTCGTGCGGACAAGTCTGTTATTATGTTCCGGACCATAACAACTCACTTGTCCATCCAAGTTCATCCAGACCTCGTCACTATAAATTATTAGTTGATATTCAGATCCTATAATACTTGAGCTACTGGTTATATTTTAGGTATCTTTTAAAGACATCCTAATTCTTTTATAACCAATGGCTCAGATACCAAGTTCTGGAACACCCCGCAACCGCAGCGGAAACGTAAACGGGAAGCGACAGACACCTCTGATATCAACTACATTGTTTATAAAGAAAACTGAATGCATTAATATACTTCAAAATTACATTATCTCGTATTTCATTACCGTCTAGGTGATACACACATCATACCATACGATACATAACTCTATTTGTTATAATGTATCATAACATCCCGCACGCAAATCTTACACACATCAAGCACTTAGCACGTAAGCAATCACCTTATCTTAGTTGTACCTGAAAAGCATGTGAGAAAACGGGTCAACTACGAATAGTTGGTGAGTTTCACAATTTTAGTAAACCATGATAAATCCATATCAGAATATAATATTATCTGGGGACACTGTTAACCCAGTACTGTACTCACTCCGGGGACAATGTTAACCCAGAAACACTTTTAGGAACCCCTGGGGACACTGTTAACCCAGTACTGTACTCACTCCGGGGGCAATGTTAACTCGGAAACACTTCTAGGAACCCCTGGGGACACTGTTAACCCAGTACTGTACTCACTCCGGGGGCAATGTTAACCCGGAAACACTTCCAAAGACATCTGGGGACACTGTTAACCCAGTCCTGTACTCACTCCGTACGATTCCCGTACAATCAAATATTTATAAATACACGCAAATCCATGCGTTCAGTATGTATTTAAACATTTCAATAGTAACATGCTTTCCGCCCCGGGAAAATATTTGAAAACAATTCAGAAAAAGGGGCTCGTGAAACTCACCTTAGCACATGCAAGCAGGTAACAACAATCATTATCAATTAACACGTCCAATCTGTAATATGATCCCTACGATCGTTATTATACAATTATTGATTATATAATCTTTAACCTTATCAATCGGTACATCTGGGGACACTGTTAACCCAGTACTGTACCTGTTCCGGGGGCAATGTTAACCCAGAAACACTTCTCTGGACTCAGATTGTGATGTCGTTTAGAGTTCCATGGTCATAATTACTATTAGTCGTTTTTCTCGTTTTGCGTGCCTAGCACGGTTATTCGTTTTTTTTTTTTTTATGTTTCAAAAATGAGTTTGGTCAGACACGACCCGAAAATAGTCGTTGACTGATAGTTTAAGTAAAGTTGTGAAATTTGAGCTCGGTTTAGACGCCCCGTTTGGCCGCGGGACCCGTTTCCGTCTTTAGCGTACCGGAAACTGTTAAAATAGGTTAAAATTACTCAAATCATCCGAATTATTTTCGGATGATTTATTTTTACTTGTTTAACTCATTTATATGAAAATAGTTCATTTTAGGGTTTTTATTCACCAGTCAGCTCGCTTAAGCGAACTTCTCCGGTTTACGCGTTTTAACTTTAAAAGTTTGATAATTAGCACGATTAATTATCCGTTTACTCTCGGATCTTGAAATTTTGCACAAATCACTTTTTAACAGTGGGGAATTTTATAAAAATATTTCCAGAATTAATTCTTATATTTAAAATTTATTTATCTATTTTTAAACACCATTTAAACACTAAATATGTCGTAAATACCAAACGATCTTAGAAAAATCCCAAATTTTCCTGGATGTCCCCTGCCATCCACATAGTCCCCTGTAATTTTTCCAGAACCAAAATCTTCTTTTACATGGCCTTTTTACTAAAACCGAGCTAGAAATCCCTAGAACTCGTTTAACCGAAAAGCCTACTTAGTCTCCTCCAACGGACCTCAAATTTTGTGTGTGACTTATACATGATATGAAAAGCTTATCTGCAATTTTTCAGAATTTTTCATGATATTTAACTAGTTTTCACCATTTTTGGCCAAAACCGAGCATTAAATTCACCAAGTATTCATCCTTTATCCAAAAATTACCAAAAATTCACAGAACTCATATTTTCATGTGTTTAACACCTCTGTAAAATTTCATGACCTAACTCTAAAGCATTAACAATCTGTCCAAATTTCCCAAAACCGAACATAAACCGAATATACCTTTCGTTTTCCGCCACTACAAGCTACAAACTCGCCTTTCCGCCTTATCTACCACTACACACAGAGCCTACAACCAACATACCACAATACCAAGCAAGTCACACTCACGATCAAGCCTTTTTCACTATAGCTTCGGTTAAGATATCAAAACAAAGATTTAACCGTAAAAATTCGTTTTTGGCTCGTTTAACTCCTTCCTTGGACCAAGATCCCTTGTATAACTTGTATACATCACTTGATCATACAAGAATTGGTTTCATCTCGGGTTTTCACCCATTTTTCACTTGAAACCTCATTTTCTTGCAAATGAACTCAAGAAACGAAGATGGAAACGTAACTAACACGATTTTTACCTCGGTTTTCTTGCATATTTTTCTGGATTTTTGGCTTATAGCATTGAGAAAATTGTTGGATTGTTGATAAGTTGTAAAGAAAAATGAAAATGTAAGGGGTATAACACCCCTATATTCCGATCGGCCCTCATGTGGGGGTGGGGTGGGACCCACAAGTTCATTTTTGGCCACTCATTTGGATATCCGCAATCCGGATAATGTTTTGGATAATCTGGTTTAGTTCGTTTCTCGGTTAAACGTTTAATTCGGCTTAAAACGAGGCCAAAACGGTTGTTTTTCGGCTAAAAATGAAATTTATATAAAACCGATTTAAAAACTTAAACCATGACATTTATTAACTTAAAACATCATATTATTAATTATCGCGCATCTTTTTCGGCTTGATCAATTGTCTCTTGCTCGGTTTGGTATTAAAGGTTTCGTTTAATGTACCGTCGTACCATTAAATCGAAATTCTTTTTCTGTGCCGTACTTTACTTATCCCGAAGCATTAATGCTTCATAAAATCACTAAATATCATATATCTCGTCTATAATTGAACCTTCGATTCGTTCGGGTTTCAATAACTATCAATCGATCAATCGCATATTCAATACGATGAATTATTTATTCACGCACAATCAATACAGTGAACCCTGTATTCTCGTATAGTTACTATGGTAACTCATGTACCCGACATTACATATGACGTAACTAACGTCTACCGGTTAGGGTATACCTGGTTTCGTCGGAATCGTTACACTTTGGATTTGACATGACATCTGTCGCAAAAGGATAAATGATAGATTAACCTAAAATCATTTTAAGTAAGGGACTTGAAGGGGATGATGTTATTGAATGGCACTTCGTCATACGTATTAGGGGTAATAAACCGTTGTTAGGCGGTATTTACTACTTGCATAAGTCTTCTATGTATCTTGTGCAAGTGGGAGATTGTTGGAATCGGTCTGCCCAAGAAAACATATTCGAGTTAATGTGGCTAGTACGTTATGATCCAAGTCGGGTTACACCCAATAAAAAGCTAGACAAACACCTTGATATTTATTTAAGATATGATCTAACAATTAAATATCAAAATTTTGAATATTTAGAAATGAGTTTCTAGATATTTACACTTGTGTTACATATAAATTATATGGGTAATTTATATTTTGAGAGAAAGTACTTTATGTTGTTGTTTAAGTTGGTTAAATAAAAAACATGAAAGACATGTTACAATATACATGTTCCTTTCTATGTTATGTTGCATTATAACATACATAAGTAACAAAAAATAAAGTTTGAGTTTGAAAAATTGGGTGGGAACCCAAGGGTGGCCGTCCCCCTCCCCTTTCCCTCCTTTCTCTCATCACTTTATTACACCTTGTTATTATCAAGGACATGCAATGCATCTTGTTGGTAGATGAGTTATATTGAATCTCACATTCTCTCTCACACACACAAGAACACTCTCTCTTTCTCTTCTCTCTTGGAGTTAGCCAAGAAGAAGAAATACATGGAAGGAGCTTCCAAGTGCAAGTTTGATAAAAATCCTAGCAAGCAAGGTGTTTGTTGAAGGCTTGGAGGGTATACAAGCTTGAGGCGCTTCTCCATTGAAGGATAGCCATTCATACCATCATCTTCTTCATTCTCCTTGCATATTGGAAGGTTGTGTTACATAAACCCCCTGTGGTTGTTGATTTTTGTAATCATGTACTTTCGTATATGGATCCGGGGCTTGGGATTTAAATATAAAATAGGTTTTATATTAATCTAAATAACAAGATTTAAAACTAATTTATCCGCTGCGTTTTTTATATAAATGGGTTTATGTGACTTTTGATAATCTTGTTAAAACCCAACAATATCATCGGGATATGCCGAGGACCAAACGCTTGATTGGTCGCATTTCAAATTCGGCGTATGTCTGTACTTATGATGATCGTTGGATCCACGATGATTCTGATTCCGAACGTAAAGAGGCTCTAGGTGGGAACGATGATGAAGGTTATGATGGAGATGATGGTGGACGTAGGGATCCATATGTAAACATAGTTTCGAAATGGTGGAGATGGTGGTCAAGGGGGTGACCAGTATCATGTTGAGGTTGTGGTGACAAGTTCATCTGCTGCACCACATAAACAAAAGGGTAAAGAGATTGCTTCTGGCGACCCATCCAAACGTCGTATAACACAAGGTGCTGGGGTTTCATTTGGTCCTCAAGTTCAAAGGTCGTTTGGGTCTCAAAGACCGACGATGCAGCTTAGTACTAGCAACTCGGTAATGTAGATAAAACAGATTGAAGGATCATACCAAGCCTAGGATCCTAAGTAAGTGTACTGCTGCTACATCAGTGGTTTCTCCAACATCGATCATGATGCCGACACAACCTATGAACTTTTCGTTCATGAGGCTTAATCGTCCTCACGTACCTGTGCAGCCGATACCTCCATCTTTTCATGATATGCCCTAGGAAACTCAAATGAACATGCTCTTGAGTTTGATTCATCTGTATAAGAATCAAATGGTGGCCAATCGTCAAGCTCAAGAGCAGATGTTAAACAATAAAAGACGTTTGATGGGTTTTGTCTAGTACATCCAGAAGGAGACAAAAGAGCTGCGTGAAATTGTCACGGCTCCGAGGGTTAAAGTAAGGAATAGGAGGATCTAATTCATTAGCTCATATGCAAAGACGATCAACTCAAAAAGCTGAAGAATTATGACGATGATCCTGATGCCTCGGGTGCTGGAGGTAATGAGCCGAAACAAGCTCATGGCTCATCCTCTGGTGCTGGTACAAGTAGCGGTGTTGGCGGTGATAAACAGTTGGTGGTTTATTATGACAAGACTAACGTTTAAGCAATTGAGTCGATCAAAGCCAACACCATCCTGTTCATGGATAACAAGAAAGACATCGTTATGTGTTCTGCCAACCTTGACGATATTGAAGAAGGGTAGTTTGTTGACAGTCCCTTACACGTCAACAAATTGCTTTATCGTTGGGACTGAACGATGATGAACTCGATGTGCTAGAAGCTGAGGAAGATGTGGAGGTGATAAACTATGTAGTAGTCTTACAAGATACGATGATTCTTGAGATAAACACATCCGTTATTTCTGAAGATGAAGAGATCGAGATAGAATATGTGATAGCAGAGGAATACCCCGGCCTTTACCAACAATCCAATGTTTATGAGGGAATTCGTACTTTCAACGAAGAAAATGTAAAAGCTGCTGAAGATCATTTAGAGAAAGTCTCGAAGGGCAAGGGAAGAAGTTTGATTGGAATCCTGATCCGTCGGTTGAAGATATTTAGGGTTGGTTCGCGTATCAAAGCAAGCGAGCTCGCAAGATTATTGAAGCATATCGGCATATGAATGACGGGTAGAAGCAAGATGCATTAGCAAACGCTAAAGCCAATCAAAAGACAAAGTTTAAAGCTGTGTCGACTGTTAATGGTGATATCGTGATTCTGAGCTTAAAGTATGTATAATCAAATGGGAGAATGGTGTTCAATACTATCGGAACATCACTGACGTTCTCTCAATACCGCGTTGGGATGTACGTACCCTCGCGAGTCGACCTTTCATCAACCGCGGTGGAAATCATCAAGCAGAATGGTTTCATCAACATTTCATTTTTGAGGTAAACCGCGGGTTTAAGTTCTTTAAGCCGCAGATTCTGATCCGTAAGCGTATTGACGAGATAGATCCACGTACGGGATGGAGGAAGATCGTGCTTAAGGTAAAACCACCGAAAACGATGAAGTACGTACCTGTGAAGACTTTCCCGCAGGGTCTTCACCTAACGTTCAATCGTTGGTATTACGACAATCATACTGGTGAGACCGTCATTGTCCTTGGGAAAGGTTTGAAGACAAAAGTTATTAGAGTTCTCGATCCAATGTGGCTCGTTAACTTATCAGAGACTAACAATGACGTGTTGTTCCAGAATAAGATATTGATAGGGCGCCAGGAAGAATATAACCGAGCTATGCAGTTCCAGCATGTCGTACGTGTATGTCACGAGTTCAGGATTCATAGTTGTATAGATTGGGTGTCAAAGCGCTTCAAGTAAAGTAAAGACAAAAAGATCAAGACGAGGGGGTGTTTGTTAGTGCACGGTTTTGTCGTCTCGAGTCTTTGTAATTATCGTTTGTAATTTATTAATATTTTAATATTAAGGGCATTTATGTAATTTAATTTAATTCGTTAATATAAGGCTAATTCATTAAGGATGTTTAACGAATTAGCCAGTTTGTCTAATGTAATGTCTAGTTCATTATGTATGTTCCTATTCGTCATGGAATGTTGACGAATGGGGGCATAACGAATCGAAGATTCGTTGTGCTTTCCTTTTGAGTCTGTAAATTAACGAACTTGATCCAATTCATTACGGGATGTGAAACGAATTGGTTCCATCGTCTATTTATAGGGGTTTCCTTCCCTGTTAGTTTAAGTTTTGATTTTAAGTAACGAACCTCTGTCAAAATACTCTCTCGATCATCTCTTCACTTAAACTATTACTAACACACATAACTAATCATTAATACATATATATAACTTAATTAAGAGTATTATCAAGAGCTAGATCCGTTTAAGGTATTAGATATATTAAGGTAATCATTATCGTATTGATTGATCTGAGGTGTTCACATATCTTTAATATGCCATCTTTGCTCATTACGACTTTTTATAAACAAAATTTTATCACATAAATTTTATCGTATTGATAAATTTTACCTTGATTTTTCAAGTAAATTCCCATTATATAAATTTTAAATATTTTATTTTTCAAGTAAATTTTACCTTGATTTTTCAAGTCCTCATACAAGATTTCATAAAATTTTTTTATTTTTTTATATATAACAATCTTGTTTGTTTTGAACTATCATTTTACAATATTGATTATTTAAATTTCTCACGACATTTTAATTACACTATATACCCAAATTTATTCTCGTAACAACTTTCATTATGAAATTTTTGGTTCATTATAACTTTTCACAAATAAAATTCTCATTATACAATTCAACTCGTTTAAATTTTTTATGATAGTTTTACCTTGAATTTTTCAAGAAATTTACAAACTTATAGCTTGTAATTGTTTTTAAATCCTCGTGTAAAACCTCATAGAAATTCTATTTTAAAAAAAAATCGTTTATTTCAATTTCTCAATTCACAATGCCGGTAATTTTAACTTACCATGATATTTTTATTACACGATATTAAATAACGAACTTGGTAAAAACTTTCATTTCACAAATTTTTATTCCCAAAACAACTTTCATCATTCATATTGATACCTTATAACAAATTTTGACATTCAATTCACTTATTTTAATTTTCTCATAAGCGAAAATTTTATTTTAATCATTATAAAAATCTATTTTGCTTCCTCATGACAATCGGCTTTTATTTTTATTTTTTCTTCAATAAACTTCAATATACAAACCTTATTATCTTAGTTTTCTACCATATTTTCCACTACTTAATTTTAAGCATTTCAAGAACGATTTACGTTACACAGGTTGGTTTATTTCAAATTTTCTCGTAAATTATTTTACAACTTAAGTCGACCCAACGTATCGTAACAACTCTCATTTTAGTGGAAGATTTTTAGCAAAGAAATTGTTGCTATTCACAAGCTTGAATCTAATATTTTTATAAAATCTTTTCCTTTCAAACATTTGTAGGAACCTCCGAAATAACTTTCTTTAACTTTTATAACAATCTTTCCACGAACATGAGTTTTCTAAAACGCGGACGTGGTTCTCGAAAATTCCGTTTTCGCACAAAAAAAATTTTTAACTTGCAATTTTATTATCAAAAGTGTTTTGAATGTTTCAATCATTATTTTTAAATAATGTTTTTCTCAATTGAAAACTTATTATTAGTCAAAATTTCCCTAAACGCAACCACAAGTTTTCAAACACCCGTATTACAACTCACACTACCACCTTAAATCAAACCATCCTTCTACTTCAAAAGTTTCCCACACAATCAAATCTTTCCTCAAAATGAACGAAACCTAACATCAAAAGTTATACCCTCACCAACTCAAATACCATGCAAATCCAAGATGTACAAAATCAACCCAACAAAAAGCCCTAAATACCGACACTTTTACTCCATGAAAACCTATCAAACTCACTATTCTGATACTTCGAAGACACCGAAAAACACATCTACAAATGCCTTGAACATATACAAACCAAAGTTTACCCAACTATGACTCAAATCTTTCGACCCATGCTATGTCAAATCACAAATCATATCACCACACCATTTCCATCCAACCATAGAGTTTGATATCACAATTGTAACCCAAACAATCCTTGCAAAATGCATGTATAAACCTAATCTCAATCCAAACTAGTCAAGGTTGACTTATCCAACCCATTAACTTAACCCGAATTCAAATAAGTGAACCTCATATAAAATGCCCAACCTACTCACACAAGTCATCTAAGCCTAACCCACTCAAACAACCTAAACTCAACATACCCCATCAATCCAATGCAAGAAAACCCAACTACGCTGTAAGGCCCCGTTACCGGTGCCTCACATCTGACGTTGGATTTTAAACCATAATTAAAACATAACTTGTCTTTATACAAATATTCATAACTACGCTGTAAGGCCCCGTCGACCATTCATTACAAATATTCATAACTTGTCTTTTTAAACCATATTTAAAACATAGTATCAAAACATCATGACAAATATTCAGATGCCATCCTCTTCAATCTTGCCATTTGTCCTGCTCAAACCAGCTGTCTCAATCTACTAACCTGCGTGCATACTAAAAGTCAGCTACATTGAGTGAGTTCTAGTTAATCAGACGACGTACAATACATCCACATACTTACATATGCACCCGAAGGTACATACCTTCATATTTACTTACATACATACATATGTACTTTCATTCTTTCTTTCACACTTACATACACACTTACATTCATACATATACGTTTGAAAGAGCATTCTGCCCTATAACCTTCGTTGATAATATTAGGGTCGGTTCCCCTACAATCGCCGATATTATTAGGGTCGGTTCCCTACATTCGTTGATATTATTAGGGTCGGTTCCCTACATTCGCCGATATTATTAGGGTCAGTTCCCTACATTCACCGGTATTATTTGGGTCAGTTCCCTTTTTGAACTATGCCTTCCATACCTTTCTATACATTCATAATTATAACTTCCCTACGTTCATACATCACTTATATGTCATATATATATATATATATATATATATATATATATATATATATCAACCATATCTTTAAACTATCCCTTGACAGTACATGCAATATCCGAAGATCTATCACGTACTATCAATATAACATACATACATCATTCATACATCATATATATCAATCATATATTTAATTACCACGTGGCGTTACATGCAATATCCAAAGATCATTCACGCACCGTCAAGCATTCACCATGCATGAATCATACAAGGCATACACTTACCACTTAAAGTAAGTGTATTAGCTATCACATCGAGTATGCACACAGCCCCAAAACATAACAAGGAAGTGGGGCTAGAAACTCACCTGAACTAAGTTACGTTCACCGTTTATGGTTATTCCTTTCTTGAGCTATGCATGACTAACTGTATAACAATTACGCGTATCAATTAACTATCACTACCCATGTCATGTTTCTAGTTTAATTTTTACCCTCAACGAGTGGGGGTCCGGGGGCAGTGCCCCTGGAAGCGGGGTTCTAGGGGCGGCACTCCTAGCGGGGACAAGGGGCAGAGCCCCTGGCTGGGGTTAAGCTGCCAGGTCAGCTTGGAAAACTTTTATTTTCATTAACTGTCTTAACACACTTTCCATTAGGATTTCATGATAATATTTTATTGTTAACCTCTCAATCCTTTAAGGTATCTTCTATAAATTATAAAAGTCCAAAGGCTATTATGTAGATATATCATACTTTTCTAAGTCCAGGGACTGTTCTTATCATTTATCAAACTTCTAGTTCGTTACTTAGTTCTTAACGAATGACCCATTCGTTACTGGTGCTTTGACGAATTGGACCTTATTATGAACTAGTCCTTTGACGAATTGAACTTCATAGCGAATGACCCCTCTGTAACGAATTGAACATTCTAAATCGTTATCTCCTTTTAACGAATTATTATAACGAATTGTGGTTAATTTGTTATCTTTTCCTTTTAAAATTTGGATATGAACTAAGGCATGTTCGTTAAGCTTCCGTTAACGAAACACTTGACGAATTACCTCTAGTTCGTTAACACTCCGTTAACGGATTAGGGTTAGGTCAGAGAATGTCAGAAACATTCTCTGACGCCTTAACCTCGTACCTGACTTTTCCAGCGCCGCCATTGCAGGAAAATCGGGATCTCGCCGGAAAAGCGAGATCTCACTTATTTCACCACCGTTTCCACTGTTTTTCGTCCCTTTCGATCCAAATCTGATCTAGGTTTATACCTGATTCCACCCGGATCTCGTTACTTTAACGGTTTAATGGTGTCGCCTCGTCGTTTTGTGACTTAATCTAACAGGTTTGAGTTCATACGATATCATACTATCATTACCTTGGATCGGGATCGGTTTTCCTTCTTAGTTCGGCTTGAGAAAAGAGAGAAACTAGAGACAGATCTTAAGTGTGTGTTTTGGGTGGTGTATGGAATTTGTGTAAATGAGTGGATTATTTGGTAATTAAGGTTTATATATCTATGGATCATGGGCTTAAGCCCATGGTGTTTTGGGTGGTGTATGGAATATTTTATTGTTAACTTCTCAATCCTTTAAGGTATCTTCTATAAATTATCAAAGTCCAAGGGCTATTATGTAATTATATCATACTTTTCTAAGTCGAGGGACTGTTCTTATTATTTATCAAACTTCTAGTTCGTTACTTGGTTCTTAACGAATTGGGTTCATAACGAATGACCCATTCGTTACTTTATAACTAATTGACTATTATAACGAATTGGTCCTTTGACGAATTGGACCATATAACGAAATGTTCCTTTGATGAATTGAACTTCATAGCGTATGACCCCTCTGTAACTAATTGAACCTTTTAATTCGTTATCTCCTTTTATTGAATTATTATAACGAATTGGGGTGTTAATTCGTTATCTTTTCCTTAACGAATTTGGATACGAACTAAGGCCAGTTCGTTAAGCTTCCGTTAACGAATCACTTGACGAATTACCTCTAGTTTGTTAACTCTCCATTAACGAATTAGGGTTAAGTCAGAGAATGTCAGAAACATTTCCTGACGCCTTAACCTCATACCTGACTTTTCCGGCGCCGCCATTGCCTGAAAACCGGGATCTCGCTGGAGAAGCAAGATCTCACTTATTTCACCACCGTTTTAAACTTTTTCCGTCCCGTTCGATCCAGATCTGAGCTAGGGTGACTCCTAAGCTCATCTTAGGTTCGGTTTATACCTTATTCCACCCGGATCTAGTTACTTTAACGGTTTAAAGGTGTCGGCTCGTCATTTTGTGACCAAATCTAACGGGTTTGAGTTCATACAATATCATACTATCATTAACTTGGATCGGGATCGATTTTCCTTCTTGGTTCGGCTAGAGAAAAGAGAGAAACTAGAAAGAGAGCTTAAGTGTGTGTTTTGGGAGGTGAATGGAATATGTGTAAATGAGTGGATTATTTGGTAATTAAGGTTTATATAATTATGGATCATGGGCTTAAGCCCATGGTCTTTTTCTTCTTTCCAACATAATCTAAGTCCATAATCCCATATCCATTTAACCCAATACTAGCCCAACTCTTAATAACTCATACTTTCATTTTATTAACCGAAACGAAAGAAAGGGATGTTACAAGTCTTCCATCCTTAAAGAGGTTTCGTCCCAGAAACCTATCTATTACATAAACAAAATCGGATAAAACTTGCGCATCTCATCCTCAGCTTCCCATGTAGCGTCGGATATTTGCGATGCTTCCATATTACTTTCACCAAGGGTATAACCTTGTGACGGAGTTGCTTTTCCTTGCGACCAACTATCTTTATTGGTTGCTCAATGTAGTTCAACTGTTCATCAACCTCAGTGTCCATTAATGGCACATGAGACGTGTCATCAGCCAGACATTTTCTCAGTTGAGAAACATGGATGGTTGAGTGAATTCCTTCTAACTCCTCGGGCAACTCCAGCTTATAAGCTACTTCACCTACACGATCTATAATCTTAAACGGTCCAATGTACCTCAGACTCAACTTTCCACTCTTACTGAAACGAATGATTCCTTTCCAAGGCGAGACCTTGAGCATCACATAGTCACCAACGGTAAACTCAATCCGTCGTCGCCGCTTATCAGCATACGACTTCTGTCTGTCTTGAGCAGTTTTCATTCTTCCCTTGATCTGATCAAAGTTTGAAGAAGTTTCTTGCACTACTTCTAAGCTTCCCATCTCTTCTGACCAATCTCTCCCCAACTTACTAGGGTTCTACATCGTCTACCGTAAAGCATCTCAAACGGCGACATACCAATACTTGAATGGTAGTTGTTGTTATAGGAGAACTCTTCCAGATGCAGATGATCGTCCCAACACCCTCCAAAGTCTAAAACACAAGCACGTTGCATATCCTCAAGGGTTTGGATCGTCCTTTCAGACTGTCCATCTGTTTGAGGATGATACGTCGTACTGATGTTCAATCTTGTTCGCATGGCTTCATGGAACTTCTTCCAGAATCTCGAAGTTAACCGAGAATCTCTATCAGACACGATCGATAACGGCATTCCATGCTTAGATACAACCTCCTTAATGAACAAGCTTGCTAACGAATCTGACGAGATAGCCTCTCGTATATGCAGAAAGTGAGCACTCTTGGTCAAATGGTTCACTATCACCCAAATGGTATCATGTTTCTTAGCTGTACGAGGTAGCTTAGTTATGAAATCCATTGTGATGTGTTCCCATTTCCATTCAGGTATCTCCATAGGTTGCATCTTTCCTTAAGACTTCTGATGCTCTGCTTTTATTTGTAAACAAGTTAAGCACATACTGACATAATCTACCACATCATTCTTCATTCCTGGCCACCAGTAGTCTCTTTTCAAATCCTGATACATCTTAGTAGTTCCTGGATGAATTGAATACCTAGACTTATGAGCTTCGTCTAAGATTCGATCTCTAAAGCCTCCATGGCTGGAATCCACATACGGACAAACCTAGTCTTAACACCATGTGTGTTCTCCATAAACTCGTCTAGCTGACTGAAAATCCTTTCTTTCTTCACTAGCCCTTCATCCACTAACACCTCTGACTGCACTTTGATGATTTCTTCAAAAAGACTTAAATTCATAATCAGCTGGTATGACTTCGCTGTTGTAATGACTTCCTCATTCTCACGTCTTAGAGCGTTGGCGACAACGTTAGCTTTACCAGGATATTATTTAATGTCGCAGTCGTAATCCTTTATCAGTTCCAACCATCTCCTCTGTCTCATGTTAAATTCCTTCTGCTCGAAGAAGTACTTTAAACTTTTATGATCTGTGTAAATGGTACACTTACTACCATACAGATAGTTTCTCCATATCTTGAGATCGTGCACTACCGCTGCTAGCTCTAAATCATGCGTCAGATAAGTACTCTCATGGAGTTTCAACTGTCTAGACGCAGAAGTTATCACCTTTCTTTGTTTCATCAACACGCAACCTAACCAACGATGCGAAGCATCAGTACAAACAACCAAGTCCTCGTCACCATCAGGTAAAGCAAGGATTGGAGCTTGCGCGAGTCTTCTCTTTAATTCCTCAGAAGCATCCTCTTGAAACTCTCCCCAACTGAATACTACCGACTTTCAGGTCATACTTGTCAACGGTGGGGCTATCTTGGAGAAACCTTCGATGAATCTCCTGTAGTAGCCAGCTAACCCTAAGAAGCTTCGTGTGTCAGTAGGATTCTGCGGAGTCTTCCAAGTTATCGCCTCAATCTTAGCTGGGTCCACGGTAATCCCTTCAGGATTAATCACGTGACCAAGGAATTGCACTTCTATCAATCAAAATGCGCCTTTCGAAAACTTAGCGTACAACTTTTCTTCCTTTAGAACCTCCAATACTTCTCTTAGATTCTCGGCATGATAAGACTCACTCTTTGAATAAATCAATATATCATAAATGAAAACGATAACTTACTTATCCAACATCGGTTGACACAACCTATTCATCACATCCATAAATGTTGCAGGAGCAGCTGATGATAGCCTGATCTAAGATCTATTCGTGAGAACCAACTTTAACCTTGCAATTGGTCAAACAAATCATCAATCCTTGGCAAAGGATACATATTCTTTACTGTAAGCTTGTTCAACTCATGATAGTCTATGCACGTCCTCATACTTCCATCCTTCTTCTTTACGAATAACACTGGTGCGCCCCACGGGGACACACTAGGTCTTATGAAACCTTTTTCGAGGAGTTCTTGCTGTTGGGACATCAATTCTTTCATCTCGGACGGCGCTAGACGGTAAGGTGCTTTTGCAACGGGCTGGGCTCCTGGTATTAGATCTATCTGAGATTCTATCTCCCGCTCCAGTGGCAACCCCGGAAGATCCTCATGAAATACTTCTGGGTAGTCGTGCACGATAGGAACGTCTTTCATTACTTTTGTCTTGGCCGTAGCATTGACAACATACGCTAGGTAGGCACCGCACCCTCGCCTTAATAAACCCTCGGCCTTTATTATCGAAATGACATTAAGCCCTGAATTTTCTTTATCACCATAAACCGTCACCGCACTACCATCAAAAGACTTTAATTTTACTATCCTATTCTTACACACTATCTAAACTTCATACTCGGACAACCAATCCATTCCCAAAACTACATCAAACCCTCCTAAGGTCATGACGTACAACGTAACAAAGAACTCATGTCCCTCTAACTCTATCTTACAATCGTTAGCCACCTTCAATATTAGAACTGAGGTCTCGCTCACAGTTTCTAGTTTAAAAGTTTCAGGCACACGATAACATTTCATTTTTGCTAACTTACTAAATGTCTTAGCCACAAAGCTCCTATTCGCGCCCAAATCAAAAAGTATAGAAGCGGAAATATCATTTACTAAAAACATACCTGTCACAACATCAGGAATCTGTCAGGCCTGTTCTTGAGTCTGCATATAGGCCCTAGTCCTTGGTCTCCCTTGTTCAGCATCTTTCTTTTCACTCCCTCCAGCTTCACCACTCGTACATGTCCTCGCCAAGTGACCTGTCTGCCTGCACTAATAACAAGCTGGCTTTGCATGGAAATCTTGAGCAAAGTTCCCCATATTTCCACATTTGTAAGAGCCATTTGACCCTGATCTACATTCCCCGCCATGGGACTTTCCACACTTACAGTATACATCAGACCCAGTGCCCCACTTGCACTCTCCAGTGTGCATCTTCCCGCACGTCCTACATGACCTCTTCTCCCACACTCTCGGCTGCTTGTTCTTAGGGTTCCACATTTGAGTACCGGGTCGTTTAGCAGGAGCGACCCATTTCTTATCTTTCTTCTCTTCCGCCACCACATCATCTGCCGACAAGTCATCGTAAACCATTTCTACAAGCCCTACAGCAGAATCAAATGTACCAGGTCTACCAGCCTTGACCAAGACGCGAACATTTTGCAGCAGTCCCCTAATGTAACACTTAATCCGTTTGGCTTCAGTATTCACCATGTCTGGCACCAGCCTAGACATGCGGTTGAATTCTGTGGTGTACTCGCGGTGTGTTATCTTACCCTCCTTCAGACTCAAAAACTTCATTTCAACCCTCTCAACCTCCGCATCAGCACAAAACCTCTTCATTACCAGCTCCTTCAGATCATCCCATCTCATTGCTTTGATCGCTTCTGGGCTCTTCTGTTGACTCCCACTAGTACATTGCCTCATCACCAAAGGATTGGGTAGCATAACCCACAGCTTGGTCGGGACGACATTCGCTAATTCTGTTAACTTTATCCATCGTGGTTATCCATTGGCGAGTAGAGATTGCGTGTCCCAAGCCAGTTAGCTTCGGTGGATCACAACCTTTGAAAGACTTATAGTTGCATCCACCGCAGCCACTCTCCCCATCATTGACTTTCACCGATTTAACTACACTTGATTCCTCCTTCTCCTTCTCATCATCTTTCTTACTCTTTTCTCCAGACTTCTCAGCAGTTCTAGCTTGGCTTCCAGCAGACTTTTGGGGATTCATGTTCCTAACAGCAGTTGCTACCTCTTGAGCAATGGCAGATTGAATTGCGGAATCTAGTTGAACCCCTTCGTTGTTACTTGGATTTTGACCAGCTGCACTTCCTTCCCCCTCAGTATTAGTAGCTGATTCTACCGACGGTTCTCTGACCATGTGTGGCCTACCACGACGTCCCTTACGTCCTCCCCTTCCAGCAACTTTCTTAGCTCCAGCCATTCATATTCTATAAGGAAACACGAATGTCATCACTTAAGGAACCATTTAGTACAAGGATAGTAATGCTAACAGGTAATAATAGTGGCCATCTGTGATTAGCTGATCACGTTACTTTCCATGTCCTATACACTTCCCTTTATGTGTCTATTTGTGCTAAGCTTCTACATCTAACGGTTAGACAAGCAAACAGTTCATATCATCATATACTCCTATCCCTAGCAATTAAGCAAGCATTCATACATCCTTTATCTAGAAGTTAAGCTAACATCAACATACATTATTTAATTATACACTTTACCGTTACTGAGCTTGCTTGAGTGACACATGACATTCTTAAGCTGGCATCTTCTTTGTTTTCTTAATTTATTCCCATCCTCTATTCGAGTCTATGCAAGTAGGATGCTTAAATCTCTCGAACGTTTGATTTACCTGTTCTAAATATCAGAGTTAATTAAAACTTTCGCGGAATAATAATAATAGTCAACCATTCACTACAAATATTCATAAGCTGTCTTTTTAAAATATAATTTAAACATAGTATCAAAACATCATGAAAATTATTCAGATGCCAGCCTCTTCAATCTTGCCATGTGTCTAAAACCAGCTGTCTCAATTTGTTAACCTACATGCATACTAAAAGTCAGCTATGCTGAGTGAGTTCTAGTTAATCAAACGACGTACAATACATCCACATACTTACTTATGCACCCAAAGGTACATACCTTCAAATTTACTTATATACTTACATACATACGTACTTTCATTCTTTCTTTCATAATTACATACATACTTTCATTCATACATATACGTTTTAAAGAGCATTCCGCCCTATAACCTTCGCTGATATTATTAGGGTCGGTTCCCTACATTCGCCGATATTATTAGGGTCGGTTCCCTACATTCGCCGATATTATTAGGGTCGGTTCCCTACATTCACCCGTATTATTAGGGTCGGTTCCCTTTTCTAACTTTGCCTTCCATACCTTTCTATCCCTTCATAATTATAACTTCTGTACGTTCAACATCACTTACACATCATATATATATCAACCATATCTTTAAACCAACCCTTGACAGTACATGCAATATCCGAAGATCGTTCACGTACTATCAACATAACATACATACATCATTCATACATCATATATATCACTCATATCTTTAACTACCACCTGGCGGTACATGCAATATCCGAAGATCGTTCACGCACCGTCAAGAATTCACTATACAAGAATCATATAAGGCATACACTTACCACTTAAAGTAAGTGTATTAACTATCACATCGAGTATGCACACTTTCCCGAAAACATAACAAGGAAGTGGGGCTAGAAACTCACCTGAACTCGGTTACGTTCACCGTTTATGGTTATTCCTTTCTTGAGCTGTGCACGACTACTGTATAACAAATACGCGTATCAATTAACCATCACAACCCATATCGTGTTTCTAGTTTAATTCTTACCATTAGAGAACGGGGGGTTCATTAACTGTCTTAACACACTTTCCATTAGGAATTTATGATAATATTTTATTGTTAACTTCGCAATCCTTTAAGGTAACTTCTATAAATTATCAAAGTCCAAGGGCTATAATGTAATTATATCATAGTTTTCTAAGTCGAGGGACTGTTCTTATCATTTATCAAACTTCTAGTTCGTTACTTGGTTCTTAACGAATTGGGTTCATAACGAATGACCCATTCGTTACTTTATAACTAATTGACTATTATAACGAATTGGTCCTTTGACGAATTGGACCATATAACGAAATGTTCCTTTGACGAATTGAACTTCATAGCGTATGACCCCTCTGTAACTAATTGAACCTTTTAATTCGTTATCTCCTTTTATTGAATTATTATAACGAATTGGGGTTAATTCGTTATCTTTTCCTTAACGAATTTGGATACGAACTAAGGCCAGTTTGTTAAGGTTCCGTTAACGAATCACTTGACGAATTACCTCTAGTTTGTTAACTCTCCGTTAACGAATTAGGGTTAAGTCAGAGAATGTCAGAAACATTTCCTGACGCCTTAACCTCATACCTGACTTTTCCGGCGCCGCCATTGCCTGAAAACCTGGATCTCGCCGGAGAAGCAAGATCTCACTTATTTCACAACCGTTTTAACCATTTTTCATCCCGTTCGATCCAGATCTAAGCTAGGGTGACTCCTAAGCTCATCTTAGGTTCGGTTTATACCTTATTCCACCCGGATCTAGTTACTTTAACGGTTTAAAGGTGTCGGCTCGTCATTTTGTGACTAAATCTAACGGTTTTGAGTTCATATAATATCATACTATCATTAACTTGGATCGGGAACGGTTTTCCTTCTTGGTTCGTCTAGAGAAAAGAGAGAAACTAGAAAGAGAGCTTAAGTGTGTGTTTTGGGAGGTGAATGGAATATGTGTAAATGAGTGGATTATTTGGTAATTAAGGTTTATATAATTATGGATCATTGGCTTAAGCCCATGGTCTTTTTCTTCTTTCCAACATAATCTAAGTCCATAATCCCATATCCATTTAACCCAATACTAGCCCAACTCATAATAACTCAATCTTTCATTATATTAACCGAAACGAAAGATCGGGATGTTACAAGTCTTCCCTCCTTAAAGAGGTTACATCCCTGAAACCTATCTATTACATAGACAAAATTGGAAAAAACCTGCGCATCTCATCCTCAGCTTCCCATGTAGCGTCCGATCTTTACGATGCTTACATAGTAATTTCACCAAGGGTATAACCTTGTGACGGAGTTGCTTTTCCTTGCGATCAACTATCTCGATTGGTTGCTCAATGTAGTTCAACTATTCATCAACCTCAATGTCCATTAATGGCACATGAAACATGGAAGGTTGAGTGAATTCCTTCTAACTCCTCGAGAAACTCTAGCATATAAGCCACTTCACCTACACGATCTATAATCTTAAATGGTCCAATGTACCTCGGACTCAACTTTCCACTCTTACTGAACTGAATGATACCTTTCCAAGGCGAGACCTTGAGCATCACATAGTCACCAACGTTAAACTCAATCTGTCTTCGCCGCTTATCATCATACGACTTCTGTCTGTCTTGAGCAGCTTTCATTCTTCCCTTGATCTGATCGAACTTTGAAGAAGTTTCTTGCACAACTTCTAAGCTTCCAATCTCTTTCTGACCAAACTTCCCCAACATACCGGGGTTCTACATCGTCTACCGTAAAGCATCTCAAACGGCGGCATACCAATACTTGAATGGTAGTTGTTGTTATAGGAGAACTCTGCCAGATGTAGATGATCGTCCCAACAACCTCCAAAGTCTAAAACACAAGCACGTAGCATATCTTCAAGGGGTTGGATTGTCCTTTCAGACTGTCCATCTATTTGAGGATGATACGCTGTACTGATGTTCAATCTAGTTCCCATGGCTTCATGGAACTTCTTCCAAAATCTCGAATTGAACCGAGTATCTCTATCAGATACGATCGATAACGACACTCCATGCTTGATACAACCTCCTTAATGAACATGCTTGTTAACGTTTCTGATGAGATAGCCTCTCGTATAGGAAGAAAGTGAGCACTCTTGGTCAAACGGTCCACTATCACCCAAATGGTATCATGTTGCTTAGCTGTACGACGTAGCTTAGTTATAAAATCCATGGTGATTTGTTCCCATTTCCATTCGGGTATCTCCAGAGGTTGCATCTTTCCGTAAGGCTTCTGATGCTCTGCTTTTACTTGTAAACAAGTTAAGCACTTACTGACATAATCTACCACATCATTCTTCATTCCTGGCCACCAGTAGTCTCTTTTCAAATCCTGATACTTATTAGTAGTTCCTGTATGAATTGAATACCTTGAATTATGAGCTTCGTCTAAGATTCGACCTTTAAGAACTCCACGGTGTGGATTCCACATACGGTTAAACCTATTCTTAACTCCATGTGTGTTCTCCATCAACTAGTCTTGCTGACCGAAAATCCTTTCTTTCTTCACTAGCCCTGATGTGCGGTGTGTTGCGTTAGTGTGGTGAAATTATAAAAGGACGGATTGGATTATTTAGCTTTTGTACAAGATCGAGTTTTAAATTTATAAAAATGATGTTTACAACGACTAAACACACACAAAATAGGCAAGTGTACCTATCGTTTATGTAGAATAGTATTGGTAAGAACCAAGTATCGATCTGTGGACACAAATGTTTCTAATAATGAACCGCCATTTTACTTTAATTGGAGGTTTTAATCATTTTGAGGTTAATTTTTGAACTTTTATAAAATATTATTACTTAAATATAATATATAAGTGACCAAGACGAGAGATTCGAAACAAGTAAGTCAATTATATGAAGGTTACCATCTAAGATCAAGAATCCACTCCATTTTATCATTGATAATTAATACATAAACATGTGGTAAAACTTGCCGTAATAATATATGATAGATAGCTCCTCATTTCTAAGCGAGCATCTATGACAAAAAGGGAGTAGCGTGCGCATTTTAAAGTCGACCCTTTCCTAATGTCATGCTACCTCGAGAATGTCAATTTAAGTTGGCAGGTAGTTTCGTAAAGTAGAAAGATTAGGATTGACTCCGATTTCTAAAATACCAATTCTAACACCTTTCGGGTGGTTATAGTTAACTCACACAACCTCCCCTTGGTTGATTTAAGTAGGTTATACTTACACATTCCATTAACATATAATTTCTTTAACTAGCATGATATCTTAAGCAAAGCCATTTTCGGATTACCAAGACTTAGAGAAACAGATCATAACTTATATCTCATCATTTCTAAATACAATATAAGGATCCAGGTTTCGATAATTTATCAAAGTATTTCTATCTTTCAAGATCATGAATCGATCAGGAATGATTGCCAATACAATTGAGAATCACCAACTTTGAATTGTTGATTTAAGAAGGTGAAACATTTCTCATCAAAAGATAATTGCAAGATAACCATGTACTTTACTAGGCTAACCCACATGTTTTATATAATTATCAAGTAAAACAAAGCTTCTTCATAGATATTAGAAGGTAAATTGAGTTTAGCTCAAAATGAGCATAGTTATGAGCATTAGAATGGATGATGATAACAAACACATGATTAAACTAGAACAATCTAACCAAATGTTGATGAATCTTCCTTCTTAATGATGATGATGATGGATGATGATGATGGTTGATGATGATGATCTCCAAGCCTTCAAACTCTTCAATAGATCTTCAATATGAGTGTTAGTGGGTGTTTTATAAGTGAAAACCGTATAGAACTCTCTTCAAGGCATACTTCTCAAATGACACAAGAGCCTCTATTTATAGTCTATTTAGAGATAAAAGCACTGCCCCGTGCTTTATTAAGCACGGTCTCGTGTCTACGTGTCCTAGTTGCATGTTGTCAGATCGTACATGATGACTCACCACGGCCCCGTGCTTTTTAGTGACATGTGCTAATTCTTTTTGTTCGTTTCTGAATGGTGACAATGACCCCGTGTTTCCGGAGGCACGGCCCCGTGCTTTTTAGTGACATGTGCTAATTCTTTTTATCGTTTCTGAAAGGTGACCACGGCCCCGTGTCTAGTTGTCTGCTATTTTGTCTTTTCTTGTATATTTTTGTCTTTTCTGAAAAATAAGCACGGCCCCATGATTTCAAAAGCATAGCCCCGTGCTTTCCAGAAGCACAGCCCCATGCTTTCTAAAGCACAGCCCCATGTTTTGCTGTTTTCTTGGGTTTTCTTTGGTTTTTTATTGGCTTTCATTCATTTCTTCGTTTGAGGCTTGGATTCACCTGAAAATACATTTTAACATGATAAGTAGTTATTTTAACTATATTATAGAAGTTGCAGTTTTTAAATATTATTTGATGCTCAAAAGATGTATATTTTTATATACATCAAACATCTCCACACTTGAACCTTGCTTGTCCTCAAGCAAAATTTTCTATAAAAATAGCAAGTTAGGACTATAGCTTAAACATCCCAAAAGAATTCCAACAAAATGGGAACAAAATAGCCAACCTTAAATCATAGGAATATATGTAGTGATATATAAAAAGGTGATTTGTTTTTATGAGCTTCTATTTATGCAAAACTTCATGTTCTCACAATGTTCACTCACACTCGGTTTTATATCTGATCATACCTTTGATGTATATGTGAACACTCTTAGCCAAAATGTAACACGTGATAAATAGGCTTGTAAAAAGTTCAAATCTCCACCTTTGTGAAGGGTTGCATAGATCAGAAGGTAATTGGGTTGGTTTTGAGTGAGTAGGGATCTTGGTATTTTGTGGTGGTTCAAGGGCTTAGGTTAATGATGATGGTAAATACAAGTTCTACTGATTGTCGGGAGTCTTAAGATGTCTTCAATGGTTAGCTCCTTTCTCCCGATTACTAAACTCTTTTTTTTAAACAAACCTAGTGACTCTTTTAAGGTCAGATCGTCAAGACCAGTTTTGTTGAGGATGTGGATCAGTTCTTCCTCAACCCTGCTCTGAACATAACTCCCAACTCTAATGGATCGTTCGGCTTTGAGCCTAATAGCCCCCACCCTCATTAGTTCGGTATATTCATGTGAGACTGAGTTTGACTTTTTCTACATCTTCCTTCGTGGGACCAGTTTCCACAGCCTAATCATCGTTCATATCTTTTTGCTCTTTTTTTCATTGCACTTTTGGAAACTCCACAAAATGGTGGCCTTTATTTGTCTGGCGCCACTTTTTCCTCACCTCGTTGCTAAAGAGAAATATTCTCTCCCTAAGTTCTGGAGGCAACCAAGGTTTTGCTAAATTTATGCAATAAAGGAAATTGAAATCGAAAGAATGCATTTCCAGTTCTTTAGAGTCTGTCGGTAAAAGACCAGTGTTGTATTTTACCGGTGAGAGGATAAACTGGTAAGGTTTTGGTTTAGGTTTTTTGGGGTTTGTAATTTGGAGAATGGTTTAAGGGGATTGTAACAATATTAGGTTTTTCCTTATACAACGCTTTGGGTGGTCTTGAAAAGAATAATTGTGACAAGTTCTAAATCACACGAAACATATGACTCACTCAATGCTTCCGAAAAATTATTTATATGGCATGAGGATTATCTCATAGTAACGGAAGGATTGGGTATAAACGCCATACTTTGCATAAATTTGTTCTCATTATTACAAAACTTCTTTTTTACTTTTTCTCTTTTTTGGTTATAGTAGACTTTTGTTAGAAAATTTTATAATTAGTTGAGCAAGCAATTGGTCAAGTAATTCCCCTCCCCACACTTGAATCTCACATTGTCAACAATGTGAAAAGACTCAAAAAAAGATTAATAATAAGATTCATATGAAGTATGGAGGGTAAAATGGTCATGTAATTCCCCTCCCCACACTTCAATACTGAAACCTATTATTATTAATATTATTTATTTATTTTATTATATATATATATTATAATGCCTAGTTTAATCAGGGTCTTGACAAGACCCTACTTCCAATTTGTTCATTTGTTCTGGTGGAGGATTAGTACCTCTGAGACGGTCTCAAATGGTACATCGATGTATGGTTTTAATCGATGTCCATTAACTTTGAACTTGTGGCCGTCAGAATTTGAAATCTCAATGGTCCCATGGTCAAAAACTTATTCAACTATGTGTGGACATGTCCAACGAGATTTTAGCTTTCCTGGGAAAAGACGTAAACGTGTGTTATATAACAGTACACGATCGCCAACTTGAAATTTCTTGTTTCCTTTTAAATGAGCGTCGTGTAAACGTTTATTCTTTTCTTTGTAAGACCATGAATTTTCATATGCCAGTGCTCTTAGTTCTTCTAGTTTGTGAATTTGATCTTTCCGGTTTTTACCTGTGGACATTAGATCAAGGTTTACTACTCGAAGAGCCCAGTAAGCTTTGTGTTTTAGTTCTACTGGTAGATGACATGCTTTCCCATAAACAAGTTTGAAGGGTGTTATTCCTATGGGGGTTTTGTAGGCTGTCCTATGGGCCCACAAAGCGTCATCTAACTTTTCTGCCAAATTTTTTGCGATTCATCCCTATTGTTCTTTCTAAGATCCTTTTAATCCCTCGATTTGAGACCTCTGCCTGCCCACTGGTCTAAGGGTGAAATGGTGTCGCCAATCGGTGGTGAACTCCGTATCGTGCTAAGACCTTTTCCATTAAGGCGTTACAGAAGTGAATCTTGAAAATAACTTTTTCAGAAAATAATTAGGGCTTTCGGAGTACCGAATCTTGAAAATAACTTTTTCAGAAATCGTACAACTACTCGAGCATTGTTGGTGCGAAGATCTTGTGCTTCTACCCATTTAGATACGTAATCGATTGCTACTGGGATGTACTTGTTCCCAAAGGAGTTAGGAAATGGGCCCATAAAATTTATTCCCCATACATCAAAGACGTCACAAATTTGAATGCTTTTCTGAGCCATCTCATTCTTGGCTGAGATGTTTTCGGATCTCTTACAAGCATCGCATGCTTGGATCAAAGCATGTGTATCTTTGAATATGGCGGGCCAGAAGAATCCACTTTTCTGACCGTAGTGGCGGTACCATGGTGTCCCCCAGTAGGTCCTTCATGGCAGTGTTTGAGAATATCTAAGGTTTCCTTTCATGCTACACATCTACGAATAACCTGATCGGCACCTATCCTAAAAAAGTATGGATCTTCCCAGAAATAAAATTTAAGGTCGGAAAAGAATTTCCTCTGTTGTTGATGAGTAAATCCTTTTCTTTTTATTCTACAAGCTAGATAGTTCGCGAAGTCGACAAACCAAGGACTTTCGTCATTCTCCTGTATGATTGCTTGGATATGCATGAGAACTTCATGTGGAAAATTATCATTGATGATTTCCTCGTGATGTTCCTCTGATGCTGGGCATTCTAAGCGTGAGGGATGGTCTGCGGCTACATTCTCTGCTCCTCTCTTGTCGTTGAATTCTATATTGAATTCTTGGAGTAGTAGGATCCATCGGAAAGTCTAGGTTTGGCATCTTGCTTGTTGAAGAGGTAACGTATGGCGGCACGATCGGTGTAAACTATGGTTTTGGAAAGAATGAGCTATGATCTAAATTTTTCAAAGGCAAAGACTACTGCTAGTAACTCTTTTTCTGTTGTGGTGTAGTTTTCTTGTGCATCGTTTAGAGTCTTACTAGCATAGTAAATTGGGTGAAAGTGTTTTTCCTTGCGTTGTCCGAGTACGGCTCAAACTGCAAAGTCACTTGCATTGCACATGATTTCGAATGGAAGGGTTCAATTGGGTGTAGTCATGATTGGTGCGTTGACAAATTTGTCTTTTAATATGTTAAATGGTTCAAAACATTCTTATGAGAAGACGATGGGTGAGTCTTTCTCCAGAAGTTTGGTTATTGGTCTAGCAATTGGGAAAAGTCCTTTATGAAGCGGCGGTAGAATCCTGCTTGACCTAGAAAACTTTTAATGGCTCTGACTGAAGTTGGTGGTGGAAGTTTGGATATGGTTTCTATTTTGGCCCTATCAACTTCTAGTCCTGCTTGGGATATCTAGTGACCAAGAATGATGCCTTCTTTGACCATAGAATGACATTTTTCCCAGTTGAGTACTAAGTTTACTTCTTCACACTTAGCCAACATTTTGTCTAGGTTTTTCAGGCAATGATCGAAGGATTCTCCAAAGACTAAGAAGTCGTCCATGAATACTTCCAAAGAGTGTTTGATCATTACGTGGAAGATGGACACCATGCATCACTGGAAGGTGGCTGGAGCATTATATAGTCCAAATGGCATTCTTCGGTAGGCGAAGATTCCTTACGGACATGTAAGGTGGTTTTCACCTAATCTTTAGGAGCAATGGGAATTTGGAAATATCCGGAAAATCCGTCAAGAAACCAGTAGAACATTTTTCCAGATAATCGTTCAAGCATTTGATCGATGAAAGGAAGTGGAAAATGATATTTTCTTGTGGTGTCATTAAGTTTCAGGTAATCAATGCAAACTCGCCAGCCTGTGATGGTCCTCATTGGTATTAATTCGTCATTCTCGTTAATTACAACTGTCATTCCTTGGGTACTATTTGGACGGGAGTAACCCAAGGTGAATCTGAAATCGGGTTGATTAATCCGGCATCAAGGAGTTTAATTACTTCCTTCTTCACCACATCTTGCATGTTGGGATTGAGATATCTTTGATGTTGGACCACGGGTTTGTATTCTTCTTCCATGAGAATTTTGTGAGTACAAAAGGAAGGACTGATGCCCTTGATATCCATGATCTTCCATGTGATGGCCTTCTTGTGGTTTTTAAAAACCTTAAAAAGCTCGTCTTTCTCTTCTTTAGAAAGGTGAGATGAAATAATTACTGGTTGTTGAGAGTCTTTTCCTAGAAAGGCATATTCGAGATGGTTTGGAAGTTCTTTTAACTCTAAGACTGGTGGTTCTTCGATTGATGATTTTGATTTTTCATTAAATTCGGTGATTTCACATATTACTTCTGATGCTTCCTGATAGTCATTTTTAATAATTTCGTTTTCTAAAATGGGTATGTTGAGTGTTTTGTCTAAGACTTGTGTTTCTAGCAGTTTATCAATGGAGGAATCTCGCATATAGCAACTCACGATGAAATCTATAATGTCGACACAATATAATGTGTCATCGTGATGTTGCGGATATTGCATAGATTTTCCTATGTCAAAAGTGATTGCCTCGTCATTGACCCTGAGAGTGAGTTTTCGGTGCAAACGTCAATAATAGCTTTTGAAGTGGCTAAGAAGGGTCTTCCTAAAATTAGAGGTACACTTTTGTCTTCTTCCATATCTAGAATTACAAAATCTACTGGGAAAAAAAACTTGTCAATTTTTACAAGCATGTTTTCGACAATGCCTCAAGGATATTTAACAGATCGGTGGGCTTTGGTTCTCCTATCCCTAGTTTTGTAAAGACCGCAAAAGGCATTAAATTAATATTAGCTCCTAGATCAGCCAGGGAATTTCTAACAAACAAATTTCCTATAAGACAAGGGATAGTAAAGCTCCCTGGATCGGTCATTTTTGGTGGCAGCTTGTTTTGGAGGACTGCTGAACATTCTTCACTCAGAGTGACATGTGAAAGCTCCTCCAGCTTCCTTTTGTTGGTTAGCACTTCTTTGAGAAACTTTGCATATGTCGGCATTTGAGCAATGGCTTCGATAAAAGGGATGTTGATATGGAGTTGTTTGAAGAGTTCTAGAAAATTTTCGTACTGTGCTTCCTATCATTCCTGCTTCAGCCTTCCTGGGTATGGAATAGGTGGAACATAAGTTCGGACTGGATCCTTGGGTTGTACGGTGCCCGTTGGGATCAGTCTTTCTCGTGTTTTATCAGTAGATTCCTTTTCTGTAACTGGTTCTGAAGTTGGTGAGGCAACAGTGGTTGTACCGCTTCTGAGTGTAACAACGTTGGCTGTTGCATTCAGGTTGGTGATTGTGTTGCTTGGAAGAGCGCTGGGTGGTCTTTCGGATAATTGTCGAGCAATCTGTCAGATCTGAGTTTCTAGATTCTGTATTGATGCTTGTTGACTTTTGAGGTCGGCTTCATGTTTTAATAATACTCCGCTTATATCAACAGCTCTTGAGTCGGCCTTCTTTTCTGCTTCATTTTTCTTGGTCATAATCTGGATTAACATTTCTTCGATTTTTTAGTAGCTCGGATTCTGATGGCTACTGGAACTTTGATCTTGAAATTGAGGTTTTGGTTTCAAGGGTTGATTCATCAGTCTTTTTTCGAATCTGGGTAGGGTTTGAGTGTTGCTTCCGTCTTTCCATCTGAAATTCGGGTGGTTTCTCCATCCTGGATTGTAGTTATTGCTGAAAGCGTTGTTTAGTCGTGCGATGAAATCGACTTATTCCATAACCATGATGACTTGTTTACAATCAGTTGTCTTATGATTCCCTCCACAAGTGTCACAGGTGAGTCTGGTTTTTGATAGCCCGGCTTGAAGTTGTTTGAATTTTTTTAGAAAATGCTTCAAGCTGTGCTGTGACAAGAGTGTTGGAATCAACGTGGCGTATTCCTTTATGGGTTGGTGCAGATCTTGGTGGGTTGTAAGCGAAACTCTTCTTTGCTGCTTTTTCCAGGACTTCAAATGTTTCGTTAGGTGATTTGGATCCCAGTTTTCCACTAGCGATTTGGTTGATGGCCTGTTTGTTTTGACTAGATTGTGCGTCAAAGAATGTTTGTACTTGTAACCATACGCTCAGTCCATGATGTGGGCATCTTCTCATAAGACTTTTGTATCTCTCCCATGCTACGTGTAATGACTCATCATCATCGGTCCGAAATCCGGTAATGCTGGCTCGGTATTTGGCAGTTTTATCAGGCGGAAAATATTTGAGGAGAAACTGTTCAACCATCTGGTCCCAAGTGTTGGAATTACGTATGCCCGAGACACATATTTATATTAATGTGGCTAACTGTGTTTAATCCAAGTCGGGTCATACCCAATAACAAGCTAGACAACACCAAATGTATTCTTTTAATGATTTGATCATTTAAACGAATACCGAACACTACGTGTTTAGAAAATTGGTTTTCTAAACAAACACACTTGAGGATTTAAATAAATTATCTGGATAATTTGTTTATATAAATTAATTATTTAATTGGTTAAATAATTACATAAATGTATGTGCATTTTATAAAAATGAGTTTTATAAAATAAATGGAGATGGAGATGTTTTAATTGTTAAAACAAAACAAAACAAAAAAAAAAAAAAAATAAAAAAAAAAAAAAAAATAATAAATAACATCAAAACCGGCCACCCATGTGGGGTGGTGGTTTTACCCAATAAAATCCCTTGTCTCCATGTGATGAATTTATTATTTATCTCCACATCCAAGACATGCAAAAGTAATCTTTCATTTTGAATTTTCAAGTGTGTTGAATCAAGTTACAATCTCTCTCTCTTTCTCTCTAAAACCCACGGCCAAAGTGGGCAGATTTTAGGGGTTTTGTTGAGCTTGTTCAAGTGTTCTAATCCTAGCAATTAATTGGTGTTGTTGCTACAAAGCTTGGGGTATACTAGCTTGAGGGTTTCTACCTTGCAACCTTGCCATTTCGAGTCATCATCTTCTTCATTCACCTACATCTTCTTCTAAAGGTAGAAAAGGTATATTTACATTTGTGAGCATATTGTTCTTGTAATATTGATCCTTGTTCATTGGGTTTTGATTTTAACATAATGGTATGTTCATAACAAGATTTAAAATCTAAGCTTCCGTTGCGTTTTCTAGTTAAATGTGGTTAACTTGACTTTGATAAACTTGTATAAAACCCAACAATGGCATCAAGAGCCGGTTACAAGGACTTATGCTCCTTGCATGTTCATAGATTTCGGGTTTTTCATGGGTGAAAAAGGGGTCCGAAATTTTGGTGGATTTTACCCCTCATGGTTTTGTAAGATCTTGACATGCATGCAAAGATCTTAGGAAACCATTACTAACATTTGGATGTTGAAAATATCAAAATTGCAAAAATTTTGGGGGGGGGGGTTGAGCCGTAGCCTTCTTTGGGGGGGGGGGGGGGCTGCCCTTTTTTTTTGATGTATTTAGGCATTGGTTGCTTAGGTTGCATGCTTAGAACATTTGGTATGTTTGATTGTGTCATAACCGAAACCTAGACCTTGGATGTGTTGATTGTTGTTTGTGTATGTTGATTATGTTTATTATTCAATATGGTTGTAATAATTCATAATCTTAGGCTTGTGTAATTTATTTATTCATAAATTGGTTTGTAATAAATAGATTAGTTGCATTTTTTTTTTAGAAAAATATGTATTAGGATACATTTTGTAAAAATTGAAGATGCAAGAATTGGTGGATTTGGGCCTTGGACCGAAATTTTGGGCTTGTTGGGCCTCACCGGCCCATCATGGGATTCAAGCCCATTAGGCCCATAAATTTCACTCTTGGGCCCAAGAAGACTTTTGGAAGTTTGGAGCCCATTTACAAGCCCAACAAGAACACAACAACTTTGAAAGGATACTTGAAGCATTTGGATGCAAGATCAAGTGGGAGTCAACATTCCATCCTTGTGTCATGTTTTGTCCCTTAGGTGTGACTTATGACCTATACTTGTTTCGGCTAACAAGTATGGTCAAACTTAGCGGTTCTCGGTTATGACTATATTTTGCATGTATGCTTGGTTGTTTGTTTTACTTTATGTAATGTGTGGTTGATAGATATTAGGATATCCAAACCGTCACATAGGAACGACAACAAGCATAAAACGGGTTCTAATATATATTTGGTAATATCGCGTCAATTAGTTTAATTAAATGGATTTATTAAAAACTAAGCGATTACTCACATATAATAAAATTGGTTTTATTATAACTAGAACCTTGAAAATTGGTTTTCAAAATCGCCATATTACTAAATGCATGTTAGGATATGGCATAATGTTTTTCAAACTAGAATATTGGAAAACTTAAAAATCTTTTTTTCATAATTACCAAGGAAACAAGTCTAACACCATCCTTTTGTAAGACACTTAACGTATTAGGAAACTTTAAATGGGATAAAGGTCACCTAACCATTTTAGAGCAAACTAATATACTTAAGGTAATATTAACATATTTGTGGGATAAAGGTCACCTAACCACTTGTATGTTAATCTTACATGTTTTTACAAGTAGGACGACTTGAATTGGAAACCATGTGATAAAGGTCACCTAAGCATGGGGTCCAATGGTGTTGATGGGATAAACATGCCAACACGAAATAAGGATTTCGAATGGTCCCATACCTCTAGAAGTTGCAAAGGGTTGCAATCGTCAAGGTTGACTACCTTGTTAAATCAAATAACGGGATAAAGGTCACCTAACCGAAATTTGATTTATCGTTGGATTCTAGAATTTAATTATTATTTTAAAATTTGGAATAAAAGGGTATTAATAATTAAATTGTTTATAATACTAAATAAAACTTTGTTAAAATTTTGTAGATGGCCGCTAACAATGCAAACACCTCTACCCATAACACCCGTAACCTATCCTTAAGAACCATCCTTGAAAAGGATCGTCTAAACCATAATAACTTTATGGATTGGTATCGCAACTTGAGAATAGTTCTCAAGCAAGAAGAGATATCATATGTCTTAGACGATCCCATTCCCGACGAGCCTAACGTGGAAGATGAGGAGGCTTATTACGATTGGGTCAAGTACACCAAAGATTCGGTGCAAGCCTCTTGCCTCATGTTGGGAACTATGATTCCCGAAATCCAAAAGGATTTCGAGCATCATGGGGCATACGACATGATAACTCAATTGAAGGAAATGTTCCTTCAACAAGCTAGAGCGGAACGTTTCGAAACGGTTCGAGCGTTTCATGCATGTCGTATGGAGGAAACCCAAAGCGTCTCATCTTATGTCCTAAAGATGAAAAGCTACATTGAAAAACTTCGTAGGTTGAATTGTCCCGTCTCTAATGAGTTGGCTACGGATTTGATCCTCAACTCTTTGACCAAAAGGTTTGAAACCTTTGTCATGAACTATAACATGAATGGGTGGGACAAAAGCATTGGAGAGCTTCACGCAATGCTAAGAACGGCCGAAGCGGGAATGGGTAAAAGGGTTTTACCCGTTCTAACAATCAATGAAGGCAAAAAGGGACATAACTCCAAACCCAAAGCAAGTGTTGCTAAGGGCAAGGGCCACGTCCAAGGAAAGGGAAAGAGGAAAGCCATTACGCCCTACAAACCGAAGGAAAAGAAGCAAAAGGTTGCGACGCAAGATCCATGCTTTGAGTGTGGAGAGATAGGTCATTGGAAAAGAAATTGTCCGACCTATCTCAAAGCGTTAAAAGATAAGAGGGATGCGGAGCAAACCTCAGGTACTATCTTTACTATATATGTTGAACTAAATGTTATTTCTTCAAATACATGGGTACTTGATACCGGATGTGGAACTCACATTTGCAATTTGTTGCAGGGGTTCAAAAGAAATAAACAACTCAACAAAGGGGACATTAGTCTCTTTATGGGCAATGGAGCAAGAGTTGAAGTCCAAGCTCAAGGAGACTACTTGTTAAAGCTTCCAAGTGGTTTGGAAGTAATTTTGAAGAATGTTTTGTATGCTCCTAAGTTAAGGAGAAACATTATTTCCGTGTCCCTTTTGAAACAATGTGGCTTTGATTTTAAATTTATGGATTATGATATTCATGTTTTGATGAATGGCATATTTTATTTTAAAGCTATACCCATGAATGGTATATATGAAATAGATCAAAGTGGTATGTCACATAGTAGTTCAATGTATAATGTCAACACCAAGAAACTCAAGAAGGACTTGGGTGATCCCTATCTTTGGCATTGTCGCCTTGGACATATAAGCAAGAATCGCATGCAAACTCTTCGCAAGAGTGGTATTCTAGAAACCAATGAGTTTGATTCATTTGATGTATGTGAATCTTGTTTACAAGGCAAAATGACAAAGCAACCCTTTAATAAGACTTTTGAAAGGTCAAAAGAATTATTGGGTATCATACATTCGGATGTATGTGGTCCTTTTAGACCAATGACTAGGAATGGTGAAAGATACTTCATTACCTTTATTGACGATTATAGTCGATATGGTTATGTGTACTTAATGAAACACAAAGATGAAGCTTTTGAAATGTTCAAAGACTTCAAAACTGAAGTAGAAAGACAACTTAAGACAACAATCAAAGTACTTCGTAGTGATAGAGGAGGTGAATACCTAAGTGGTGTTTTTCAAGATCATCTTAAGAGTTGTGGAATTATTTCACAACTTACTCCACCTGGAACACCACAACATAATGGTGTGTCTGAAAGGAGAAATCGTACCCTATTAGATATGGTTCGATCGATGATGGCTAGAAGCACTTTACCTCTATCATTTTGGGGCTATGCTTTACTTTCCGCTGTTCGCATATTGAATATGGCTCCAACCAAGAAAGTGGAGAAGACACCTTTTGAAATATGGCATGGAAAGGCTCCATCGCTATCATTCTTAAAAGTTTGGGGTTGTGAAACTTATGTAAAGCAATACACCCCAAACAAATTAGAAGTCCGATCCACTAAGTGTATCTTTATTGGTTACCCTAAAGATGATATAGGATATTACTTTTACGATCCTAGTGAGCAAAATGTTATTATTGCTCGAAAGGGTAAGTTCTTGGAAACTAAGTTCCTTAAGGAAGGAACTAATAGTAGAACAGTGAAATTTGATGAGGATCAAGAATCACAAGATGATACACAATTGGTTGATACTAGCACTCAACAAGAGGTTGTTGAAAGTGATCAAGTGGTTGATCAAAACACACAAAACGTTCGCAGATCTGGTAGAGCTAGCAATCCACCCGAAAGATATGGATTTTTTGTAGAAGGTTGCTACGTGGTAGATTCGGATGAACCAACCACATACCGTGATGCAATGTCCAAGAATGATTGTGACAAATGGCTTGAAGCCATGAACGTTGAGATGCAATCCATGTATGACAACCAAGTTTGGGAATTGGTTGAACCACCACTTAACACCAAAGCTGTTGGAAGTAAGTGGGTTTTCAAAAGAAAAACTGATATGCATGGAAACTTGGATACTTATAAAGCAAGACTTGTAGCTAAAGGTTTCACTCAAACTCAAGGGGTTGATTATGATGAAACTTTTTCGCCTGTGGCAATGCTAAAGTCTATTAGGATATTATTTGCCATAGCTGCACATTATGATTATGAAATTTGGCAAATGGATGTCAAGACCGCTTTCCTAAATGGATATCTTGAGGAAGATGTCTATATGGTTCAGCCTGAAGGTTTTGTCGATCCGAAACATCCTAATCAAGTATGCAAGTTAAAGAAATCAATCTATGGATTGAAACAAGCATCTAGAACTTGGAATCATCGTTTTGATGAAGAAATCAAAAATTTTGGATTCATCAAGAACGCTGATGAGGCTTGTGTGTATAAAAAGGCTAGTGGGAGTATAATTACCTTCTTAGTATTGTATGTCGATGACATTCTACTATTTGGAAATGACATTCCAACCATGGAAAGCGTTAAGGCTTGGCTTGGAAGTAGATTTTCCATCAAGGATCTTGGTGAAGCTGCCTATATTTTGGGAATAAAGATCTATAGGGATAGGTCAAGGCGCTTGATAGGTTTGAACCAAAGTACATACATTGATAAAATCTTGAAAAGGTTCAAGATGGAAAACTCCAAGAAAGGTTTTGTACCTATTCAAAGAGGGACCATATTGAGTTCAGCTCAATGTCCAAGCTCAAAGGGTGAGCAAGACATGATGAAACAAATCCCATATGCTTCTGCTATAGGATCCATCATGTATGCGATGATATGTACTAGACCGGATGTGTCATGCGCTTTGAGCATGACAAGCAGATACCAACAGAATCCAGGAGACAGTCATTGGATGGCTGTTAAGAGCATATTGAAATACCTTAGGAGAACTAAGGATATGTTTCTGATATATGGATCTGGTGAGGAGGAACTCGCTATAAAAGGTTACACAGATGCGAGCTTCCAAACTGATCGAGATGATTCTCGATCACAATCTGGGTATGTGTTCACTCTTAATGGAGGAGCTGTCTCTTGGAAGAGCTCAAAACAGGAAGTGGTAGCATTGTCCACTACAGAATCAGAATACATCGCCGCTTCATTGGCAGCTCAAGAAGCTGCATGGTTGAAGAAATTCATTACTGATCTAGGGGTGGTCTCTTCCATTCAAGACCCCCTAGAAATCTTTTGTGACAACGAGGGTGCGATTGCACAAATCAAGGAACCTCGTTCGCACCAAAAGACAAGGCACATAGAGCGGAGATTCAACTACATAAGGGATGAAGTTGAAAAGGGAAAGATATGTATTCGCAAAGTTGGAACTGATCAAAATCTTGCGGATCCATTCACGAAGCTCCTAGAAAGACCTAAACATGAGCGTCATGCGAGTGGCTTAGGACTTCGATATTCTAGTAATTGGATTTGATCTATTTTGTATTAAAGTTTAAAAGACTTTTGTAATTTAACTCTTTTATATGATTATGGAATCTTGAGTTAAATTCTAATTTTGCATGTTTAATCCATGAATAAGTTATCTTATTCTAAAAGTCCGTAGTCGATCACATTTGTGGGAACAAATATGAAGCAAGACTATTATGAACTAGGTTTGGTGGATATTCATAAGAAATGAATATGGAGCATAGGTTTGCTGCCAAAGTTCATAGATATTTATGGGATACAAATATTGGACTGACCCGCTCTCAATATTACTACATGGAGTCGATTGACTTGATCATTAGTAATCTTGAGTAAAGGAGAATTTCATATTATCCTTAGACCTGAGATGTATATTGGGTCTTGATTTTCACCGAGTATTACACTTTGACTCTCCCCTTCGCTATTCGTAAAAGATGGTACATAAGGATGAGCTCGGGTGGAGTATAAAGTGATAGTGAGAGGCGTATACAGTCAAGACGGAATTTGTTCCTCTTATGTGTTGAGAGTTTAGATGTCTAAGGCCTGATAAAGTTGAATTGTAAAGAGAATGATCACCTATGTCTCTTAGATCCAACATGACATCTAGTAACAAAGGGATATAATGATAGATTCACCTAAATCATATCAAGTAAGGGACTTGAAGGGATGATGTTATTGAATGGCACTTCGTCAAACACATTAGGGGTGGTGAACTGTTGTTAGGCGGTATTCACCACTTGCATTAATTTTCTATGTATCTCGTACAAGTGGGAGATTGTTGGAATTACGTATGCCCGAGACACATATTTATATTAATGTGGCTAACTGTGTTTAATCCAAGTCGGGTCATACCCAATAACAAGCTAGACAACACCAAATGTATTCTTTTAATGATTTGATCATTTAAACGAATACCGAACACTACGTGTTTAGAAAATTGGTTTTCTAAACAAACACACTTGAGGATTTAAATAAATTATCTGGATAATTTGTTTATATAAATTAATTATTTAATTGGTTAAATAATTACATAAATGTATGTGCATTTTATAAAAATGAGTTTTATAAAATAAATGGAGATGGAGATGTTTTAATTGTTAAAACAAAACAAAACAAAAAAAAAAAAAAAAAAAAAAAAAAAAAAATAATAATAAATAACATCAAAACCGGCCACCCATGTGGGGTGGTGGTTTTACCCAATAAAATCCCTTGTCTCCATGTGATGAATTTATTATTTATCTCCACATCCAAGACATGCAAAAGTAATCTTTCATTTTGAATTTTCAAGTGTGTTGAATCAAGTTACAATCTCTCTCTCTTTCTCTCTAAAACCCACGGCCAAAGTGGGCAGATTTTAGGGGTTTTGTTGAGCTTGTTCAAGTGTTCTAATCCTAGCAATTAATTGGTGTTGTTGCTACAAAGCTTGGGGTATACTAGCTTGAGGGTTTCTACCTTGCAACCTTGCCATTTCGAGTCATCATCTTCTTCATTCACCTACATCTTCTTCTAAAGGTAGAAAAGGTATATTTACATTTGTGAGCATATTGTTCTTGTAATATTGATCCTTGTTCATTGGGTTTTGATTTTAACATAATGGTATGTTCATAACAAGATTTAAAATCTAAGCTTCCGTTGCGTTTTCTAGTTAAATGTGGTTAACTTGACTTTGATAAACTTGTATAAAACCCAACACCAAGTAGTGATGGAACCAGAGGAAAGAGATTATATCCATTCCAGGGCTTGACCCCTTAGAGAGAAAGGAAAGAGTTTGAGCTTGATTTGATCTTCTGAACTGTTTTGGATTTTAAAGGTTCCGCAGATCTGAAGGATTCGAGATATTTGAGAAAGAGGCTCTTCGTCGAGGAGACCATGAAATTGAACTGAATTTTCCACCATATGAATGGTGCTTGATTTGATTTCGAAATATTCGGTGATTTTGTGTGGAGCCACTCCTTTACCGTAGCCTTCGAGAGTGGGCTTGGCATATTGGCTCAAGTTCGGCTCATTGTTCTGGGCCGCTATCATTTATTCTGTTTGATTTTCTCTTGATGTGGTGGAACCTACTGATTCGTCCTTGATTGCTTCGGCGATTCCTCCAGTCTGTTTACGCGTTCGTCGACGAAAGAGTCGTTCCGGTTCAGAAATTGGAGAAACAAGCTCAGGCTCAAAAGTAGAGGACATACATGGGACTAATCAAAATTAAAACTAAAGCAAAAGTTAGTTAAAGTTAAACAAAAGTTAGGCTAAGCTAAACTACGAGCTAAGCTAAGCTATTTTAAACTAGACTAAGGTCTAAACTAGTTATACTAAAGTAAAGGTTATGTAAATAAACGTTAA
The DNA here is from genome assembly GCF_021521415.1 of Bidens hawaiensis. NCBI lineage: Eukaryota > Viridiplantae > Streptophyta > Magnoliopsida > Asterales > Asteraceae > Bidens > Bidens hawaiensis. Next base: position 1,647,089 of record NW_027491291.1, on the reverse strand, counting down.
AATTAGGCTAGCCATAAAATTTTATAGTTTAATATTTAGTAAAATTTTTAAAATAAAAGCTAAGAAAAATTTGTACAATTATAGACAATGATTAAATTAAAACTTGGATCGTTCTTAAAAACGTACCGTGTCCCCGGCAAAGGCGCCAAAACCTTGATGTGCGGTGTGCTGCGTTAGTGTGGTGAAATTATGAAAGGATGGATTGGATTATTTAGCTTTTGCACAAGATCGTGTTTTAAATTTATAAAAATTATTTTTACAACGACTAAACACACACAAAATAGGCAAGTGTACCTATCGTATATGTAGAATAGTATTGGTAAGAACCAAGTATCGATCCATGGACACAAATGTTTGTAATAATGAACCGTCGTTTTACTTTAATCGGAGGTTTTAATCATTTTTAGGTTAATTTCTGAACTTTTATAAAATATAATTACTAAAATATAATATATAGGTGACCAAGACGAGAGATTCTAAACAAGTAATTCAATTGTATGAAGGTTACCATCTAAAATCAAGAATCCACTCCATTTTATCATTGATAATTAATACGTAAACATATGGTAAAACATGCCGTAATAATATATGATAGATAGCTCCTCATTTCTAAGCGAGCATCTACCACAAAAAGGGAGTAGCATGCGTATTTTATAGTCGACCCTTTCCTAATATCATGCTACCTCGAGAATGTCAATTTATGTTGGCAAGTAGTTTCGTAAAGTAGAAAGATTAGGATTGACTCTGATTTCTCAAATACCAATTCTAACAACTTCGGGTGGTTGTAGTTAACTCACACAACCTCCCCTTGGTTGATTTAAGTAGGTTATACTTACACATTCCATTAACATATGATTTCTTTAACTAGCATGATATCCTAAGCAAAGCCATTTTCGGATTACCAAGACTTAGAGAAACAGATCATAACTTATATCTCATCATTTCTAAATAAAATATAAGGATCCATGTTTCGATAATTTATCAAAGTATTTATATGTTTCAAGAACATGAATCGATCATGAATGATTGCCAATAGAATTCACAATCACCAACTTTGAATTGTTGATTCAAGATGGTGAAACATTTCTCATCAAAAGATAATTGCAAGATAACCATGTACTTTACTAGACTAACCCACATGTTTTATATAATTATCAAGTAAAATAAAGCTTCTTCATAGATATTAGATGGTAAATGGAGTTTAGCTCATAATGAGCATAGTCATGAACATTAGAATGGATGACGATAACAAACACATGATTAAACTAGAACAATCTAACCAAATGTGGATGAATCTTCCTTCTTAATGATGATGATGATGATGGATGATGATGATAGTTGATGATGATGATCTCCAAGCCTTCAAACTCTTCACTAGATCTTCAATATGAGTGTTAGTGGGTGTTTTTATAAGTGAAAACTGAATAGAACACTCTTCAATGCACACTTATCAAAAGACACAAGAGCCTCTATTTATAGGCTGTCTGGAGATAGAAGCACGACCCCGTGCTTTATTAAGCACGTTCTAGAAAATGTTTGTAATACAATGTAACATGTCACATGTATTAAAATATGACACAGCTTAAAGTTTAATAAAATTAATTATGTCTTAATAATTGTGTTAATGATGTGTAAATAACAATTAAGTTTATAACTTTTATTTTTCTTTCTTTTGGTTGTCCATATCACATCACACACAGATACATTTTATTTTTCTAAAACACACTCAAAATATCATAACCAAGTTGGGTGATTCTTGGAACAAATAGTGATATAGCATTGATCAATCAAGTAAGTAAGCATGTTTAATATATATTTTGTTTTTTTTCTTTGATTTGGGATTGTGGGATTGAGTATCGAAACACATGTAATCATAAGAAATAAAAATATGATCAAGTTGATTGTTTTAAAAGAAATTGTGTGTCTTGTCATAAAAGAAAATATGGAAACCTTTTGTACATAAATATTATTTTTTAAATCAGAAAAATAATGATATATATGAGATTTGGTTATAAAAAATGGTTCCTTGATGATTAAAGATCATAAGGATATAAGAATCATGATTTTTGTGACTTTTGGTTTGAATCTTCTTGCTGACAGATTATATGTTTTAGATTGTAGATTGTATAAGTTGATGATACATTGGTTTTTATGATTGATTTCTGATACTATGATTAAGTACTTTGAATCTAGTTTTCAAAAAGTCTAGAATCATAATTTTTAGACTTTTTTTGACTAGTGTTGATTAATTTACAAAATCGGGTTGCAATCCTGATTGAAAGAGAAATTTTCTGAGCTGTGATGTAAATTGTATGACATGAGATTAAAAATAGATATGGGTGTTATTCCACTTCTAGAATTTTATAAATTGAAGTAGAAATCTAATCCAATTGTTCTTGCATCAATTGGAAAAATATAGAATTTTTGGGAAATATTTGTGTACTATTGTGTTAAAACAGAGATTGCAATTAGGTTGTACTAGAGTGTGAATATTTTGTATATTTGTGTGAATTGGAAAATTATAAGAAAAATATAAGTTACACATGATACTTGAATGAATATGTGTGAATTATTTGGTAATTTAATCATAAGTTTTGGTTGGTCGTAAAAGTCAGTTTTGATGATTCAAAACTTGTTAAGGATGATCAACATATTGGTTAGTGAAAATAATTGTAATTTGTAATAGAATGATTGTGATAAATTGAATTTTGACTTTATGGGTCAACTTAGAACTATTTGACTAAGTGGTTAGTCTTACTTACGAGAAATGATATTGGTAAAAGTGTGACTTAGTCATAGGGTTGCATGAAAAAAATGATTAACTGCAAATTATATGATCGATTATTAGGTTGCGACTATGAATATCTTATGACTATTTTAAGTCTAGATAATTGGTCAAAAGTCACCAACGGGTCGTCAGTTTATATTTAGGGCCAATGGTCAATATTTTGGTCAACGGTCATTATTTTTAGTCAATGGTCAACAACTTGGACCTTTTGGTCAAAGTCAACGGAAAGTCAAACTTTGGTCAAATTTTTAATAATCAGTGGGATTGTTTGGATACTAAGGATTCTAGGAATCACTTAGAAAATACTTATAGTGCTTGTATGAATATCTACATTTTTTATAAGTCGTCAGTTAATATTAATTTTTATACTTTTAATTCTAGTTCGTGACCTTCAATTGCTTCGATTTCATTTACGTACTTTCGGTTTTATTTCAAGTTTGTCTTCAACATCAAGGTGAGTTTCTCACACCCCCTTTTTAACGCTTTTACATATTTTGGGGGTAGCATATATATCTTATCAACATTACAATTTCGTTTATTTATTATTTACAAACTACAATTCGCTACATGGACTTGTGTGTGTATTTGCTTACTTGCTCAAAGATTACTTGCTCATGGTTCCTCAATAAGTATGATCATACGCCCCCCTATGCACTCAGGACCTCGATGTTATAAGTGGAATAGGGACCCCCGATCCAAGTACATTGGTTGTTAACAATTGGAAAAGACATTACTTGCGCTTATCTGAGTACGCTGGTGCACAATCCCAACTGGAAAGGATCTTACTTGTTCATTTTACACTTGTTCATGGAATTGTATGATTTTTCTGTACTTATATCAAACTGTGGAAGCTCACCAACTATTCATATAAAAAAGTTGACCTTTATTTTATATATATGTTGTCGTGAAGAAGACACCAGAACTTTGGTTATATTAATAAAAGGAGAAGTATTAATTGTAACATCCCATTTTCTGGATTCGGTTAATAAACGAAAGTATGAGTTATTATTAGTCGGGCTAGTGTTGGGTAAAATGGACATGGGTTATGAAGGAAAGAGGAAAAGACCATGGGCTTAAGCCCATGATCTATAATTATATAAGTCATTAATACCCATTTAATTTCATTTCACACATATTCCATACACCTCCTAAAACACACACTTAAGCTCTCTCTCTAGTCTCTCTCTCTCTCTCTCTCTTGCCAAACATAGTAGAAGGAATCGATCCTGACCTAAGGTAATGATAGTATGATGTTAAACCCGTTAGTTGTGGTCACGAAACGACGAGCCGACACCGTTAAACCGTTTACGTCATGAGATCCGGATGGAATCGGGTATAAACCAAACCTAAGATGAGCTTAGGGATCACTCTGGCTCAGATCTGGATCGAACGGGATAAAAAACAGTGAAAAACGAGTTAACCCCAGTTTTTCCGGCGAATCCGCAGTTTTTCGACGGCGGCGCAGGAAAGGCTTTGCCGGAAAAGGTAATACGAGGAAGGGAATGTCAGAGAATGTTCCTGACATTCCCTGACCTAACCCTAGTTCGCTAACGGGAACTTAACGAATTAAAAGGTGATTCGTTAGCTGATTCGTCTATGGGAGCATAACGAACTAGCTTCAGTTCATGTTCAATTCATTAACGGAAAAGATTACGAATCACCCTTGATTTTTTATAGTCATTTGTTAAAGGAGATAACGAATTGGAAGGTTCAATTCGTTACATGGACGGATCCGCTACATGAACTGATTCGTTTAATAACCAGTTCGTTAAAGGGTTCAATTCGTTATGAGAACCAGTTCGCTAAGATAAGCCAGTTCGTTGAGAACCAAGTAACGAATTAAAAGTTTGACAAAATGATAGAATGGTCCCTGGACTTAGAAAAAGAATGATTTAATTACAAAGAAGCCCTTGAACTTTTAAGTTAGCAAATTAATTAATGATTCAAAATTCTAATGGAAAATGTGATAAGACAGCTCGACCCCAGCCAGGGGCTCTGCCCCTTGGACCCTACTAGGGGCTGCCGCCCCTAGACCCCGCTGCCAGGGGCGCTGCCCCCGGACCCCCGTTCGTTGAGGGTTATAACAAGACTAGAAAAGCTATGTGAGTAGTGATAGTTAATGATACGTGTAATTGTTATACAGTTAATCAAGCACAGCTGAGGAAAGGAATAACAATTAACGGTGAACGTAATCGAGTTCAGGTGAGTTTCTAGCCCCACTTTCTTGTTATGTTTTTGGGGCCGTGTGCATACTCGATGTGATAGTTAATACACTTACCTTAGGTGACAAGTGTATGCCTAGTATGATTTATGTATGATGATTGCTTGACGGTGTGTGAACGATCTTCGGATATTGCGCATGCCGTCAACTGGTAGTTAAAGGTATGATTGATATGTGTGATGTATGTATGAATATATATGATGTATGAACAATGTATGTATGATATGTTTATGGTACATAAACGCTCTTCGGAGATTACACATATTGTCAAGGAAGGTATGTAAAGGACAGGTATGTTATAGTAGTACGAATGTAGGGAACCGAACCTAATAATATCGGCGAATGAAGGGAACCGACCCTAATAGTATCGGCGAATGTAAGGAACTGACCCTAATAATATGGTCGAACGTAGGGAACCGACCCTAATAATATCGGCAAAGGTTGTTGGGCGGAATGCTCTTTAAAACATATATGTATGAATGAATGTATGTATGTAAGTACGAAAGAAAGAATGAAAGTAGTTTATGTAAGTAAATATAAAGGTATGTACCTTCGGGTGCATATGTTAGTATGTGAATGTATTGTATGTTGCCTGATTAACTAGAACTCACTCAGCGTAGCTGACTTGTAGTAAGCACGCATGTGAGTAGAATGAGGCAACTTGCTTGAGGGGAAGCACATGGCATGGATTTGAAGGCACTGGCATCTCAATAAAGTGTTATGTTATGATATTTAAAAGACAAAGTTTTATGTTTAAATAATTGAAATGCTCGTTAAGACAAGGATTAATGGTCATGTAATGTAATGGTTTGAATGTTTTAATTTTCCGCGAATGTTTTTATTAACTCTGATAGTATGAACTGTGTTTATGAGTAAATCCAACGTCCAAAGTAGGGCACCGGTAACGGGGCCTTACAAGTTGGTATTAGATCAAAGTTCGTGAGATTTAAGCATCCTACATGCTTAGACTCGAACAGAGAATGAGATAAAAGTAAGAAAAGAAAGAAGATGCCAGTACGAGAATTCCATGTGTCACTCAAGCAAGCTAAGTAAAGGTAATGTATGTGATTAAATTCACATGTAAAGAAGAATGATGACTGGATGTTTGCGTAATTGCTAAATAAAGAATGTATGAATGCTAGCTTAATGGCCAGGGATAGTATGTGATGATATGAACTGTTTGGGTGTCTAACTGTAAGGAGTAGAACTAGCATAAATAGACTCATAAGAGGAAGTGCATAGGACACGGAAGGTAACGTGAGTAGCTAATCACAGCTGGCCACTATTATTACCTGTTAGCCTTACTATCCTTGTACTAAATGGTTCCTTAAATGATGACGTTTGTGTTTCCTTATAGAATACGCATGGCTGGAGCTAAGAAAGCTGCTGGAAAAGGAGGGCGTACTGGACGTCATGGTAGGCCACGTGTTTTTCGAGAACCGTCAGTAGAGGTAGCCACTAACTATGAAGGTTGAGGAAGTGCAGCTGGTCGAAATCCAAGTAACAATGAGGGAGTTCAACTGGTTCCCGCAATTCAAACTTCCATTGCTCAAGAGGTAGCAGTTGCTGTGAAAAACATGAATCCCGATAAGTCTGCTGGAGGCCGAGAAGGAACCGCTGAGAGGGCGGAATGTGATGGTAAGAAGGATGATGAAGGGGAGAGGGAATAATCGAGCGTGGTTAAATCGGTAAAGGTTGATGATAGGAAAAGGGGCCGTGGTGGATGCAACTATAAGTCTTTCAAAGGCTGTGATCGACCAAAGCTAACTGGCTTGGGAGACGCAATCGCTACTCTACAATGGATAGCTGCGATGGACAAAATTATCCGAATTAGCGAATGCCGTCTCGACCAAGCTTGGGGTATGCTACCCAATCATTCGGTGAGGAGGCGATGTACTGGTGGGAGACAATTGAGCAGAGGAAGAGTCGAGAAGAGATCAAGGCCTTGAGATGGGACGATCTGAAGGAGTTAGTGATGAAACGATTATGTGCTGATGCAAAGGAAGAGAAGGTTGAGATGATGTTCTTGTGTCTGAAGGCGGGTAAGATGACGCACCGCGAATACCTCACTGAATTCAACCGTCTGTCAAGGTTGGTGCCAGAGTTGGTGAACACCGAGCCAAGCGTATCAAATGCTACCTTAGGGGACTGCCACAGAATGTTCGCGTCTTGGTCAAGGCTGGTAGACTAGGTACTTTAGATTCCGCTGTGGGGCTCGCGGAAACGGTTTATGAGGACATGACAGATGAGGTGGCTATGGAAGAGAAGAAGGAGAAGAAGAAGGTCGCGCCTGCCAAACGACCTGGTACTCAGATGTGGAACCCCAAGAACAAGCAACCAAGAGTGTGGGAGAAAAGGTCATGTAGAACGTGCGGAAAGATGCACGCTGGAGAATGCAACTGGGGCACTGGGTCTGAGGTTTTGTCGCAAGTGTGGTAAGTCCCATGGTGGGGAGTGTAGATCAGGGTTAAATGCCTGCTACAAATGTGGTAAGATGGGGCACTTTGCTCAAGATTGCTATGCGAAGCTTGCGTGTTATAAGTGCGAACAGACTGATAACTTGGCGAGGAATTGTACGAGTGGTGAAGCTGGAGGGAGTGACAATAAAGATGCTGATCAAGCGAGGCCGAGAACTAGAGCTTACACGCTGACGCAGGAACAAGCTAGGCAGATTCCTGATGTTGTGACGGGTACGTTCTTAGTAAAAGGTATATCTGCTTCAGTATTATTTGATTCGGGTGTGAATAGATGTTTTTTAGCTACGATGTTTAGTAAACCGGCTAGAATGAAAAGTTGCCGAGTGTCTGAAACATTCATAGTAGAAACCGCTAGTGACACCTCGGTGAAAATAATGAAAATGGTTGAGGATTGTAAGATAGAGTTAAAGGGACATGAGTTCCCTGTTACATTGTATGTTATGACAATAGGAGGGTTCGATGTAGTCTTGGGAATGGATTGGTTATCTGAATACGAAGCTCAGATTGTATGTAAGAGTAGAATAATAAAGCTAAAGTCTTTAGATGGTAGTGCGGTGACGATATATGGTGATAAGGAAAGTTCAGGGTTTAACATCATTTCAATGATGAAAGCCGAAGGTTTGTTAAGGCGAGGGTGTGGTTCCTACCTGGCGTATGTTGTCAACGCTATGGCCGGGACAAAATAAATGAATGATGTCCCTATAGTGCGCGATTACCCAGAAGTATTCCCAGAGGATCTTCCAGGGTTGCCACCGGAGCGAGAGATTGAATTCCAGATAGATTTAATACCAGGAGCCCAGCCTGTCGCGAAAGCACATTACCAACTAGCGATGTCAGAGATGAAAGAATTGATGTCCCAACTACAAGAACTCCTCGACATAGGTTTCATAAGCCCAAGAGTTTCCCATGGGGCGCGCCAGTATTGTTCGTGAAGAAGAAGGATGGAAGTATGAGAATGTGCATAGACTATCGCGAGTTGAACAAGCTTACGGTGAAGAATAGATATCCCTTGGCTAGGATTGATGATCTGTTTGACCAACTGCAAGGTTAAAGTTGGTTCTTACGAATAGATCTTAGATCAGGGTACCATCAGCTGAAAGTGAAAGAGGTAGACATCCCTAAAATAGCGTTTCGGACGTGGTATGGACACAACGAGTTCCTTGTAATGTCATTCGGTCTAACGAATGCTCCCGTAGCATTTATGGACATGATGAATAGGGTGTGTCGGCCAATGTTGGATAAGTCAGTTATCGTCTTCATCGATAATATATTGATTTATTCCAGAAGCGAGTCTGATCATGCTGAGCATCTGAGAGAGGTATTGGAGACTCTGAAGAAAGAGAAGTTGTATGGTAAGTTTTCGAAATTCGCGTTCAGGTTCCGAGAAGTGCCATTTCTAGGTCACGTGATTAATCTTGAAGGGAATACCGTGGACCCAGCTAAGATTGAAGCTATAACTAAATGGAAAACTCCTCAGAATCCGACTGATATACGAAGCTTCCTAGGGTTAGCTGGCTACTATAGGAGATTCATCGAAGGTTTCTCCAAGATAGCCGCCACATTGACCGGTATGACCCGAAAGTCGATAGTATTCAGTTGGGGTAAGTTTCAAGAAGAGGCTTTTCAGGAGTTAAAGAAGAGACTCACGCAAGCTCTAATCCTTGCTTTACCCGATGGTGATGAGGATTTGGTTGTTTGTACTGATGCTTCGCATCGTGGGTTAGGTTGCGTGTTGATGCAACGAGGAAAGGTGATAGCTTACGCGTCTAGATAGTTGAAAGTCCATGAGAGTATTTATCCGACGCATGATTTGTAGCTAGCAGCAGTAGTGCATGCTCTCAAGATATGTAGACACTATCTGTATGGTACTAAGTGTACCATTTACACAGATCATAAGAGTTTAAATTACTTCTTCAGGCAGAAGGAATTGAACATGAGGCAGAGAAGATGGTTAGAATTGATAAAGGATTAAGACTGTGATATTAAGTACTACCCTGGTAAAGTTAACGTGGTCGCTGATGCGCTAAGCCGTAAGAATGAGGAAGTCATTGCAATAGTAAAGTCATATCAGCTAATTATGAACTCAAGCTTATTTGAAGAAATCATCAAGGTGCAGTCAGAAGTGCTGGTAGATGAAGGGCTAGTAAAGAAAGAAAGGATTTTCGGTCAGCAAGGCGAGTTGATGGAAAACACGCATGGTGTTAAGACTAGGTTTGACCGTATGTGGTTTCCATGCCATGGAGATCTCAGAGGTAGAATCTTATATGAAGCTCATAAGTCAAGGTATTCGATTCATCCAGGAACTACGAAGATGTACCAAGATTTGAAAAGAGACTATTGGTGGCCAGGAATGAAGAATGACGTGGTAGATTATGTCAGTAAGTGCTTAACTTGTTTACAAGTCAGGGCAGAGCATCAGAAGGCTTATGGGAAGATGCAACCTTTGGAGATACCAGAATGGAAATGGGAACACATCACCATGGATTTCATAACTAAGCTACCTCGTACAGCTATGCATCATGATACCATATGGGTGGTTGTTGACCGTTTGACCAAGGGTGCTCACTTTCTGCCTATACAAGAGGCTATCTCGTCAGAAACGTTGGCAAGCTTGTTCACTAAGGAGGTTGTATCCAAGCATGGAGTACCGTTATCGATCGTGTGTAATAGAGATACTCGTTTTACTTCGAGGTTTTGGAAGAAGTTCCATGAAGCCATGGGAACGAGATTGAACATCAGTACGGCGTGTCATCCTCACACAGATGGACAGTCTGAAATGACGATCCAAAACCTTGAGGATATGCTACGTGCTTCTGTTTTAGACTTTGGTAGAAGTTGGGATGATCATATGCATCTAGCAGAGTTCTCCTACAACAACAGTTACCATTCAAGTATTAGTATGCCACCATTCGAGAAGTTATATGGAAGACACTGTAGGACTCCGGTATGTTGGGGAGAGATTGGTCAAAAGGAGATGGGAAGGTTGGAAGTTGTTCAAGAAACTTCTTCAAAGTTTGATCAGATTAAGGCAGGAATGAAAGTTCCTCAAGATAGACAGAAGTTGTATGCTGATAAGCAACGACAACCGATTGAGTTTAACATTGGTGACAATGTGATACTTAAGGTCTCGCCTTGGAAGGGAATTATTCGTTTTAGGAAGAGAGGAAAGTTGAGTCTGAGGTACATTGGACCGTTTAAGATTATGGATCGTGTAGGTGATGTGGCTTACAACTGAATTGCTTGAAGAGCTAGAAGGAATTCACTCAACCTTCCATGTTTCTCATATGAGAAAATTCCTGGACGATGACACGTCGCACGTGCCATTAATGGACATTGAGGTTGATGAACAGTTGAACTACATTGAGCAGCCAATCGAGATATTTGACCACAAGGAAAAGCATCTTTGTCATAAAGTTATCCCACTAGTGAAAGTGATTTGGAAGCATCGCAAGGGATCGGATGCTACATGGGAAGTTGAAGAAGAGATGCGCAAATTTTATCCAAATTTGTTTATGTAATAGTTAGGTTTTGAGGAAGAAACCTCTTTAAGGAGGGAAGACTTGTAAAATCCCGTTTTTTGAATTCAGTTAATAAACGAATGTATGAGTTATAATGAGACGGGCTAGTGTTTGGTTAAAAGGACTTGGGTTATGAAGGAAAGAGGAAAAGACCATGGGCTTAAGCCCATGATCTATAATTATATAAGTCATTAATACCCATTTAATTTCATTTCACACATATTCCATACACCTCCTAAAACACACACTTAAGCTCTCTCTCTTTAGCCGAACATAGAAGAAGAATAGATCCCGACCTAAGGTAATGATAGTATAATGTTAAACCCGTTAGTTAATCACAAAACAACGAGCCGACACCATTAAACCGTTTACGTCACTGGATCCGGATGGAATCGGGTATAAACCGATGCTAAGATGAGCTTAGGGATCACCCTATCTCAGATCTTGATCGAACGGGACGAAAAACGGTGAAAAACGAGTTAAAACCCGTTTTTCCGACGAATCCGCAGTTTTCCGGCGGCGGCGCCGGAAAAGGTAATACGAGGAAGGGAATGTCAGAGAATGTTCCTAACATTCTCTGACCTAAAACTATTTCACTAACGGGAACTTAACGAATTAAAAGGTGATTTGTTAGCTGATTCGTCTATGGGAGCATAACGAACTAGCTTTATTTCGTGTTCAATTCGTTAAGGGAAATGATAACGAATCACCCTTTATTCGTTATAGTCATTCGTTAAAGGAGATAACGAATTGGAAGGTCCAATTCGTTACATGGACTGATTCGCTACATGAACTAATTCGTTTAATAACCAGTTCGTTAAAGGGTTCAATTCGTTATAAGAAGCAGTTCGCAAAGATAAGCCAGTTCGTTAAGAACCAAGTAAGGAATTAAAAGTTTGACAAAATGACAGAATGGTCCCTAGACTTAGAAAAAGAATGATTTAATTACAACGAAGCCCTTGAACTTTAAAGTTAGCAAATTAATTAATGATTCAAAATTCTAATGGAAAATGTGACAAGACAGCTCGACCCCAGCCAGGGGATCTGGCCCTTGGGGGAGGGGGGCTGCCGCCCCTAGACCTCGCTGCCAGGGGCGCTGCCCCCGGACCCCCGTTCGTTGAGGGTTATAACTAGACTAGAAAAGCTATGTGAGTAGTGATAGTTAATGATACGTGTAATTGTTATACAGTTAGTCAAGCACAGCTAAGGAAAGGAATAACAATTAACGGTGAACGTAATCGAGTTCAGGTGAGTTTCTAGCCCCACTTCCTTGTTATGTTTTTGGGGCCGTGTGCATACTCGAGGTGATAGTTAATACACTTACCTTAGGTGATAAGTGTATGCCTTGTGTGATTTATTTATGATTGCTTGACGGTGTGTGAACAATCTTAGGATATTGCACGTGCCGTCAAGTGGTAGTTAAAGGTATGATTGATATGTGTGATGTATGAATGATGTATGTATGAATATATATGATGTATGAACAATGTATGTATGATATGTTGATGGTACGTGAACGCTCTTCGGAGATTGCACATATTGTCAAGGTCGTTATGTAAAGGACAAGTATGTTATAGTAGTACGAATGTAGGAAACCGACCCTAATAATATCGGCGAATGAAGGGAACCGACCCTAATAGTATTGGCGAATGTAGGGAACCGACCCTAATATTATCGGTGAATGTAGGGAACCGACCCTAATAATATCAGCGAAGGTTATAGGGCGAAATGCTCTTTAAAACATATATGTATGAATGAAAGTATGTATGTAAGTACGAAAGAAAGAATGAAAGTACGTATGTAAGTAAGTATGTATGTAAATATGAAGGTATGTACGTTCGGGTGCATATGTTAGTATGTGAATGTATTGTATGTCGCCTGATTAACTAGAACTCACTCAGCGTAGCTGACTTTTAGTATGCACGCAGGTGAGTAGAATGAGGCAACTTGCTTGAGGGGAAGCACATGGCATGGATTTGAAGGCACTAGCATCTCAATGAAGTGTTATGTTATGATATTTAAAAGACAATGTTTTATGTTTAAATAATTGAAATGCTCGTTAAGACAAGGATTAATGGTCATGTAATGTAATGGTTAGAATGATTTAATATTCCGCGAATGCTTTTATTAACTTTGATAGTATGAACTGGGTTTGAGTAAATCCAACGTCCAAAGTAGGGCACCGGAAACGGGGCCTTACAAGTTGGTATTAGAGCAAATTTCAAGAGATTTAAGCATCCTACATGGTTAGACTCGAACAGAGAATGGGATAAAAGTAAGAAAAGAAAGAAGATGCCAGTACGAGAATGCCATGTGTCACTCAAGCAAGCTAAGTAAAGGTAAAGTATGTGATTAACATCACGTGTAAAGTATAATGATGACTGGATGTTTGCGTAATTTCTAAATATAGAATGTATGAATGCTAGTATAATGGCTAGGGATAGAAGTATGTGAAGAGATGAACTGTTTGAGTGTCTAAGTGTTAGGAGTAGAAATAGCACAAATAGACTCATAAGAGGAAGTGAATAGGACATGGAAGGTAACGTGAGCAGCTAATCACAGCTGGCCACTGTTATTACATGTTTGCTTTACTATCCTTGTACTAAATGGTTCCTTAAGTGATGACGTCTGTGTTTCCTTATAGAATACGAATGGCTGGAGCTAAGAAAGCTGCTGGAAAAGGAGGGCGTACAGGACGTCGTGGTAGGCCACGTTTTGTCCGAGAACCGTCAGTAGAGGCAGCCACTAACAATGAAGGTGAAGGAAGTGCAGCTGGTCAAAATTAGAGTAACAACGAGGAAGTTCAACTGGATCCCGCAATTCAAACTGCCATTACTCAGGCGATAGCAGCTGCTGTGAAAAACATGAATCCCGATAAGTCTTCTGGAGGCCGAGAAGGAACCGCTGAGAGGGTGGAAGGTGATGGTAAGAAGGATGATGAAGGGGAGAGGAAAAAATCGAGCGTGGTTAAATCGGTAAAGGTTGATGATAGGAAAAGGGGCCGTGGTGGATGCAACTATAAGTATTTCAAAGGCTGTGATCCACCAAAGCTAACTGGCTTGGGAGACGCAATTGCTACTCTCCAATGGATAATCGCGATGGACAAAATTATCCGAATTAGCGAATGCCGTCTCGACCAAGCTGTGGGGCATGCTATCCAATCATTCGGTGAGGAGGCGATGTACTGGTGGGAGACAGTTGAATAGAGGAAGAGTCGAGAAGAGATCAAGGCCTTGAGATGAGACGATCTGAAGGAGTTAGTGATGAAAAGATTCTATGCTGATGCAGAGGTAGAGAAGGCGGGTAATATGACGCACCGCGAATACCTCACTGAATTCAACCGTCTGTCAAGGTTGGTGTAAATTATGGTGAATACTGAGGCCAAGCGGATCAAATGCTACCTTAGGGAACTGCCACAGAATGTTCGCGTCTTGGTCAAGGCTGGTTGTCACGCCCCGAAAATCTTAAATTAAACAGCGAATGACTTTGACCAAGTCATTCGGGTGGTGACAGACGCCGTTTCAGCCAATCACATTCAATAATAGATTTAAAATGAAAGTTTAACTTGATTTAACCATCATAGTTATTACACCTGTCATATTACACGATTTTTATTCAGATTACAAGTTCAACATAAAGTCAACATTTTTCATTCAAACACACGCCACTATTTTCCCGCGCTCTTCGCGAAGCTTCAATACTTCATTTATTACCTGAAAAGCATATTAAAATATCGATCAACACAATGTGTTGGTGAGTTTCCCTTTATATAAAAAACAGTCCATATATATATATATGAATCAAAAACACAATCCATTAAATAATTAAATCTGATATCAATTTGTGTGTAATCGTCACTACTGTTTGTGCATGTTTTGTAACAGATGATCTTTTGTGTTTGTTAGAATTGAGAGCAATGGTCAAAGGGGAGTCTGTTGGTGCATTTTGTGACCATCGCTATGCAATTCCGATCAGCGGAAACGATGTACGAAGTTAGGACAACTTCGCCATAGGCGAAGTTAGAACAACTTCGCCATAGGCGAAGTTGTAACAACTTCTGCCATAGGCGAAGTTAGAACAACTTCGCCTTAGGCGAAGTTGTAACAACTTCGCCTACAGGCCCAAGCCCGTGAAGTTGTTTATATATATATATATATGTGTGTGTGTCTTGGTTAGGTTTGTGTATGCAGAAAGTTAGAGTTTTGAGTGATCAGTTTATTTGTCTACAGAGAAACCGAGAGGGAGAGTCGTGTGGGACGGCTCGAGGTAGAGCTCACCTCGGGTCGACCGTCTTTGTTTTCATGTTTTGGTATGTAACGAGTTATGGTTATTATTATAAAAGATCTGCAGATTTGTTTATCCCGTTCGTGTTTTGTTCGTGTATGTGTATGTGTGTAATCGTGTCTTCGTCTTGTACACCATTAACGAGTCTAGGAGGATTCCGCACTCCTAGACCTCGTGCGGATCTCATATCGATCGGCAACGCCCCGCGCGGGGGGACTTACAACTACACCCCGAATTATATCCAAATATTCCTTGTATTATGCTCTACCGCCATTATATCACAAATCCGTGTGTAATGATCCACCGCCATTACATCACAAAACAACAGGCATTTTATTTCTTAAACAAATTGAGCTGTTGTAGACGAGCAAAGAATTCAACATTACGTATTATTATCATAGTTGATAATCCGATACATACCATACTCAAAAAATAGTTATTATTTAATTAATAATAACTATTTGAAGTGGGGGGCGTCACCCCAATAGATCTACTAATATTTTTGTGCTCCTTTCTAGGGTTAACTGTTATTTAGCCAACTAGACTCATCCCGCATTATACACCAATTTGTAAAACAAAATGCCTTTTAAAGAAAAATATTAACGAAAATAATATGTAATAAAGAATATGCTTTTTCCCCCAAAACACAATTATATATCGTTTTAAAAACATTTCCAGTTAAAAATCAAGAGGGGTTCGATAGAGAAACTCACTGTCTTGTAGCTTTTCCAAAATTCTCGTGTGTTACATTAGAACACGTTTTGTTAAAAAAAACTTGATTTTAGTTTTTGTACAAAAATCCTTTTAAATTTATTAGTCCTATTCTAGTGTACACATAAGCACATAGAACATAAACGAATACACATAGTTCGGTTTTCCGTTAGTTATTATTTAATTAATAAAATTAATTAATTAATTAATATAATAAAATATTTTTAAGTTTTAGTTGCTTGTATTTTTAAGAAAATACTAATTTTTTATTTTTCACAAAATTTGACGGTGTCGTCGGTTTTGTCGGTTTTGTGATTAAAATGCGTTAATTCGGTTTTTCATTTAAAATGTAACTTATAAATTATGAAAAATACTTGTTACTTAAATATTAATCAAGTTTTACAAGTTTACTTGTGAAAATATATTATTTTCATTTTTGTTAATATTTTCTTAAAATTGCAACCTTTTAACATTTTTGTGTCGGTTTTCGCGACACGAACCGTTTAGGACTAAGTTTTATCATATTTTCCTTTTCTCATGTATTAACTTATGTTACATATGGTTATTTTAACACTTTAGGGGCTGTTCTAAAACAGTCCCTAATAGTTGTGTCGGTTTTGCTTAAAAAGCCGATTTTTCCACCGTTTAAGTTACCGACGAGTCAAATGAATTACACAAGTATATCCTAATCATCATATCAACTAAACACACATATAATAACATATAATTCACCATAAATAGCAGTTTTGACCATGTATGTTCATAAGATACCGTAATCGAGTTTTAAGCTCCTAGTTCGTATTCTAAGTTTGTTAATAATGTTATTAATTAAGCTTATCGTTACATAGAAAAAAAAAATCATATTAATAATTAAATTTACAGGTTCAAATCATCATAGCATTTATTTATAAGTTCAAGTAGTTCATTAACCAATCAAAATATGAATTTCCTAAGTGTTTAACAAACAAAGTTTCCTATTATAGTAAGTTTTATTTTTTGATAATTCTATCTAATCCAATCTTTCAAATTTGATTAAGTATGGATCCAAGTTTATGTCATCCAACTTGTTTGATATAGTTTCATGCACCCTAATGCTCTATTCAAGTATTGATCTTTCAATTAGTTAAGCAACAAAGTTTCTATTTTAAGTAAGTAATTTATAATTTGATCAATGCACTAACTAATCCATTCTTTAATCATGCACCCTATCTTAGTTCAAAGTTGTTATTAATCACATATTGATCACATTCATCAGAAGAATCCACATCAAAATCAAAGATTCAACTTTTCTTAAATTAAAGTTTCCTTATTTAGTAATTTTAACAATCTTTGTTAATCTTCAACTTCCAACTATTAAATCTAACATACAACGTATCTTACATTCAATTAGGTTATCCAATATCACTTTTTGATTCAAAAATCCATCCAAAATCTATTCTAATATCGAATCCTAATATCAAATTTATTCAAGTTTATAACAAACAATCAAGAGATCCAATAATACTTTTAATCAAACTTAGCAACCAATGTATGACCTTTAATATGAATGTATACATGTGTAAGTGGGTTTAATCCTTCCACCAACACATACGTACATACCTACGGTTCATACATACACACATCACCATTCATAATTTCAAACTTTCAAACTCAATCTCAACTCAAGAACACCTAATTTAATACTTTCAATCCTAAAAATCAACCTTAAATCAAAACTTACTTGGAGATTTGAAAGATGAGAATGGTGATGTTATAGGAGTGAGAGTAGTGTTTTTCCTTCTTAATCTCTTCCTGTCTTGCTTGTTTCTTGATTACTTCTCCATGGATCTTTGATTATTGATTGAATATTTTTATGATAATTTGAATTTTGGGTGTGTGTATGTGTGTGTGCTTGAGCCGTAGATATAGAGAGAAAGAAAGATGAGGTTGGTGAGGTGTAATGGATAGATTGACAAGTGGGTGATGATGATTAGGCCAACACATGAGAGTAACGATTAGGGTAATCATTATGGTGTTTTGTTGTTGGATGTTGATTGTATGAGAAAGGAGGTGAAGTGGTGAGGTGTTGGGGTGAGGTGTCATGGGGGTGGGAAAAATTTGGGTTTTTAAATAATAATCTTAACTTCCCTTTTTAACGTCTAACGAATTTTAGCTAATCAAACGATACCCATTTCTAATAATTTTTGTCAGACTTTGAACGAAATTGGATTCTAGATAATACAAGTATAAGAAACTAATTTTGGAAATTGTTGACGATGCGTCCTTACCGGGTCGTCCACCGACTCGGGTTACTTATTTTGCAATTTTTGCGATTCGAGTCTTCTAAAACTAAGTTTATACATTGTCTCGACTACTTTAATATGTGATTTAATTTTTTGAGATCATTTAGCCCCTTTAAGGATTTATTTACTTTTTGACTCGTTACCCGAGGTTATTCCACGTCAGGCTCGTTTCGTGGCGATTTTTGCACTTTTTGAAACGTCTAGATAACCAATAAAGAATATTTTTCTAATAATGACGAAATTTTATTGCTAATCGAGATTATATTAGTCGCTGTTTAGGCTAATTTTTAGCCGGGTGTCACATTCTCTCCTCCTTTAAGAATTTTCGTCCCGAAAAGTTAGGATGTAATACTCGAGTCTGATCTTACAAGAGGTAGATGAAGGTATATTATTTTCATCTGTTGTAGACATTCTTTAGTGAATTCAGGACCACGTCTTGAATTCCACTTGACTTTGACTAACTTGATTCAATTTCGCCTAAGCTGATGATAACCAGATCGCAGATCGATCTTCGAGTAGTAACTCGATCCTTGAAGCTGGTCAAACAAATCATCAATTCGGGGTAAAGGATAATGGTTCTTGACCGTCACCTTGTTCAACTCCTGGTAGTCGATACACATGCGGAAAGTCCCGTATTTCTTTCGGACAAACAAGACAGGGGCTCCACATGGCGATGAGCTAAGTCGGATAAAACCCTTATCCAACAAATCTTGCAACTGAGTGGACAACTCCTGAAGTTCCGCCGGTGCGAGCCGATACGGGGCTCGTGCTATGGGTGCTGCACCGGGTATCAACTCGATTTGAAATTCGACTTGACGAATAGGAGGGAGTCCGGGCAAATCCTCCGGGAAAACTTCCGGGAAGTCTCGCACAACCGGTATATCTTCAATTCGTTTCTCCTCCGCGGGTTTCTCAACAATCTGTGCCAAAATTGCCGGATGACCCTTTCGTAGATACTTCTGCGCCTTCATAAGGGTAAAGACGCTGGTGGTCATGCCGCTTCTCTCGCCTCGGACCAAAATGATCTCGCCGGAAGGGGTGGTAATATGGACTATCTTATCATGGCATATAATCTCCGCTCGGTTCTCGGATAACCAGTCCATGCCGACAACGACATCGAAACTACTAAGCGTAAAAGGAATAAGGTCGATATCAAAGACATGACCTGACAGTTTTAACATACATCCCGCAAGTACATGAGTCGTTATTATAGTCTTACCGTCAGCTAATTCAACAGGAAACTTAGCATCTAACGGGGTTGGAGTTAAGTCTAAAAGTTAGCTAAAGGCTTTCGACACAAAACTCCTATCAGCTCCAGTGTCAAACAAAACAGAAGCAAAACAATCGTTTACAGGGAACTTACCAGACACCACATGCGGATCATTGCGGGCTTGACCCGATCCAATCACAAACGCTCTTCCCTTGCCATTGCCTCCACCATTATTGCCACTTCCATTACCCCCATTGTTGTCATTCTGTTTCAGCTTGGGGCAATCTTTCCGGAAGTGGCCTTCCTGCCCACATTCAAAACATCCCTTCGTCGTCATCGGTGGCTTAGGAGCACCCTTTGCCGCAAGGTCTCCTCTACATTCTTTCGCTTGGTGACCTATCTTTCCGCATCTTTGACACTTGACACGGTCACACTGGCCAACATGATGATAGTTGCACCTGTTGCACTTTGGATATTTCCCAGCATATCCGCTCGAAACCTGCCCGCTACCGTTGTTGTTGTTGTTGTTGTGATTCTGAGTGTTAAAGCTCCGAGTGAATTCGGGCTTACGGTAGTGTTGTTGCGGTGGGAGGTTCGAGGATGAAGATTTGGTGTTGTCAAACTTCCTCTTCCCGCTGTTCGGGTTGCTGTTGCTGTTATTGTCGTTACTCTGGTTGTCACGGGCTTTAACGGTCGAACCCCTAGGTGGTAACGCACCTTGGGTCATAGCCTGATCCGTCAGTTTGTGAGCTAAACGGATCGCTTGTTGGATCGTGGCTGGCCTGGAAGACGTCACCATGCCCTGAATCTGCGGTGCTAATCCATCAATGTACATTTCTATCCTCTTGCTCGGCGGATCCACCATCCGCGGACACATCACAGCCAACTCGTGCGAACGAGTAGTGTAGGCTTCGATTTCCGAACCCACCATCTTCAACGACCAAAATTCTGATTCTAACTTTGAAATCTCTTCTCTCGTACAATACTCCTCTCGCATCATGTTTTTGAACTCCTCCCAGTTCATCACGTTAGCCAGTTCCAATCCAAGAATTTGCACATCTGCACATCGTCTGGGGACACCTCTGAGTGTGCCTCTGGCTCAGCCGGTTCTTCCTCCGGTTCCTCTTCTGGTTCCTCCTCGGGATCTTCCTCAGGTTCTTCTTCAGGCTCTGCCTCAGGCTCGGCCTCAGGCTCTGCCTCAGGTTCGGCTGCGTTCTGAGCAAGTTGCATTTGTAAGACATCGCAACGCTCTAAAGCTATCTCGGTTCGGGTCCTTGCTTCTTGGAGTTGCTCTTTCAAGTCTATCATCTCAGCTTGCATCTTCATCATAACCTTCATCTGCTGATCACTAGTCTCTTGCATTTCTTTCATTGCCGCTGCCATGCAGGCAATCTCCTCCTTAGTCTCGGTTCCGTCTTTTAACATTCTGGAAACGTTCTCCCTCGTATAGCGCATGTAACCCACGTCACGCTCCAAGCATGAAACAACAGCTGCGAGAACCCTCTCTACAGTTTCGGTTATGGGTGGTAGGGTGTTGGGATAAGCAGGGTGGTTCGGGTGAGGCAACGGGGGAACTTGTTCGCGATAGACCATACGTCTGATCATGTTAGGGTACCAATCCCAGCTAACGTCGTTTTCATAAATGCCTCCGGATAGGCGGTACCTCTTCGGTGCGGGAGCTTCGAGTTCCGGGACTACTCGGGGTGGCGATGCGGTAGGTAACTGCGGTTCCTTCCTGTGAGCATGAGTCATCGAATCGGATGATGATGAGGGTGGCGTCGACATTCCTACAGGTAAGCCGTGTATGCGCGCGCGTATGAGTGAAAGAGGTAAAGAGATAAGATTACAAGACTACACAAACCTATGCAGTGCGTATCATTATAACTAATGGGTCGTCGCGGTTATAGTCTAGTATGCATGCAGCTTCTAGTTCGCTATAACCAATGGCTCTGATACCAATCTGTCACACCCTCAAAATCCACTAACGGAGTTTTACCATCAGAGGGTGTGAACTAACAGGATCGGAATCATCAGTTATAATCAAACCATAAAAAAAACGTTTAAATGAAAATAAGTGCGGAAGCGTAAAACCATAGAACAAAGTTACGTCACGCAGGACGATTTAAAAACCAAGGATAACAGTTAAAACAAGTTTGCATAGTTAAAAGTTTATCACACAATGCATATTCCTAAACCGCACGCCCGCCTCGGCTACCTGAGAATAACATACTAAAAGTGTCAACACAAGGTTGGTGAGTTCACAAGTTATATAAAATAAATCGTTTAGCGTTTGCGTTCAGCGTTTTACGTTAAGCGTTTTGCGTAACCACGTTACGGCGTTTTGCGTTAAGCGTTTTGCGTAACCTCGTTACGGCGTTTTGCGTTAAGCGTTTTGCGTAACCTCGTTACGGCGTTTTGCGTTACCAGATAGTGTTATGTCATATTATATATCGATAGGTAGCTAGTCTATACAACAAGTATTACTAAGTGTTCGACACCGAAGCTGACTCGTTTAGTAAGTGCCTTGTCACCAAGTCCTCCAGACCATGGTATGTGTTAGCCAAAATTACACCCGTTCGACCTCTAGTCGAGTTTAGCGTTGGGTGGGGTTTGTCAAACCCAGTAGTACTACTCAACAGTGACTCGCTATCCAAGATATTAACCGGTTCGATGTGTAGGACTTCAAATGTTTCGTTTGCCACTTAGCCTTTACAAGTGATATATAATTTATAACAAAATCTTAAATGCGTTGTGGAGTATGTTATCTCCCCCAAGTGAAAAGCGTTTGAAAACAGTTTAAAGAAGGGAAAGTGAAACTCACTGTTTGCGAAGAATTTCCCAAAATAAATCACCAAGATACGCGTCACCGAAAAACTCTCTCTAACGTTCTAAAACAACAAAGAGATTTTTCTAAGTGTCGGAATATTATCGAGTCTCTAGACCCGGCACATAATACCTATGCACATAACATGTTTCGTGTTTCGTTTGTGAATCGTGTGTGACTTTCACAAGTGTTTTTGTGACACATCACATGTGTAAGCAATCATATACGTGTCATGTATTCATAACGTACATTACTAGCAATTATTCCCCGTAAGGGCATTTTGGTCAACAAATAACAATTAACTAGCCATTATTCCCCATAAGGGCAATTTGGTCAAATAATGGCAATCAATTAGCAACTATTCCCCGCAAGGGTATTTTGGTCAAAACATAACAATTATATAACAAATATCATATTTCATGCATTTTTACACAACTCAGCAGCTAGTTTCACCGAGACAGAAATCCTACTAGAAAGATTGTACTATTTCACCGATCATAGCATCTCAATTAATTTACCAAAAATCATCACAGAAGCACATATGTCTTAGGTTTCCAGAACATATTTTATTACTTTTTTATTCCTCATAGTTTTCTCACAATCATCAAATCATTACAGCAAACTCATAACAGTCAGATTCATGCACAACAGAATGTTATTTGCAATTCCTGTTAAACGAAAAATCCAATAAATGCAAGACCACTTGGGTTTAGTTCCTAACTCAATGAGTCAACTTCCAGAAGTGGAACCAACCCAATTGGTCTCGTAGTTCATGAGATATAACATTTACAACATAACCTAACAGCAGGTCTAACAGCTCAGCTTTGCACAACGTTTTTGTAAAATCATAAAAGTAAACTTCTACTTGTCCAAAAATTACAAACTTATACTTTATAGAAACTAGACTCAACCTAGTTTACTGCAGTACCCACAATCTCAACCAATTTTCACGTTTACACTTCGTTACAGTCACTTAAACATCGTATACACATTCTGTCCAGAATCTGTTTACATCCAAACTCAACATAATAACAATCTATGAACTATCATGCATCCATATAACCCTCTAGACCCATAAACACCATCCATGCACATCAATTTCACATTACATACAAGATTAGGGTTTGTGTTTGAACTCAAATCAAAGACACAACAATCACCATACAACAAGATTCAATCTAGTTATCAAATCATCATCCAAATAACAACAATCATATTAGCTATGTATACACTCAAAATCGGCAGCCTAGGGTTTGTTATTAACCCAACAAACATCAAAATCAATCAACAAGAATGTAAAGGATGATCAATTATACCTTCCTAGCACCTAGTTCTTGGATTAAACGCTTGATTTCTTGATGTATGTGTGTGTGGAAGTGGACGGCAGCCAAGGAGAGCAAGGGAGGGAGGCCGATCGGAGCTTTGGGGTTAATAATAATAAGTTAGGGTTAAGTGTTAAGGATATATTTATAGACATACAAGTTACACTCAAGTCCCTCCACTTTCAATTGTTGTTTTTCTTACTTAACTAACTTAGTTCTTGTTTCTTGTCTAGCATTACACACAATATAATCAAGTAACACATATGTTAACACATAATTATCACATAATTATTATGTTGACGTTTATCGTTTATTTATCAATCGTTTGCGTCAACTCGTTTGCGTTTCGGTGCAAATCCCAAAAGACTACACATGTAGTAAGTGTTAAGCGTCATTTAAACCCTAGTTTAAATGTAATGAAGTGTGCATTATAGATTCAGTGATCTTAAGTTTGAATTGACGGAGTTGAGTTAACGGAGTTAACCTGAAATTGACGATTGTCACATTCGAGCCTACACACAATTGGACCAGCTCGATTGGCGATTTAGAAAGAGTCCAATATAATGAAGACTTAACTTCCCTCTAGCTTAGCTTAGTAATGTGATGGTTGAGAAATTCTATTTCCGTATAAGACTCCCAATTGAGAAATTATAACGCTAGAAGATAATTGCTTAAAGAAAATATGCCAATGGTAGGTGAGTATTCACAGATTCTTGGAGAGTTAACCCAATCCTTGACATAGAAATCCATATTAGAGTTCAAATGCACCTGTAAATTCACAATTATGTTCCGGACCATAATTTTCAATTTACCTTACAAGATTACTCTAGCATTCTTTATGTTAGGAATCAACTATTTTCTCCATCATATCTTTTTCCAAATGGTTAGAGAATGAACTAATCGTTTTGCTATTACCTAGAGAGTGTCGTGCTTACTTAGGTGTTTGTGGGACTTCATTTATGAAATCTATGATGAATTGAGCATTTAGTCTTATCCGTTCGTCAAATAATAATTCATATAAATTTTCATATTTAGGCATCTAAACTTTATTCAATCAGTTTTAGATTTCTATTTCTTCAAGGCTTTGCCTTATACTTTTCCAATCTGAGTTGTAAGACTTGTTTTTAACATTAATCAAAAAGTACATATATGTGAAGGCTTTTCTTTTATACTCAATCCTCGGCCACAAAATTCATTTTACTAGCATGGTAACAAATATCGCAATTGTAATTATGGAGTAGTTCTACTTCAATGGGCTGCCCCATTTTGAATTCCATTTGATCTACAACACATAGAAAACCCTCATAGTTGGTGTATACTTTGTTCTATAAAAAGAGGGGTTTCTTCAAGTCTTAAGAGTAAAAGCGTCAACTCCTAGCTCAACATGTGAGTTGTATAATGCTTCTTATGCACATTGAGTTATCAGAATGCATGGACTATCATTTTTTGTCTTTCTGCCTAAGCATACATACAAGACCTAAGCGTAGAACATCACAATCACTACAAATCTATGTGCTCTTTCTGGGAGGGGCAAGATAGTGCATTACAAAATATTGGCTCAATAATTTAGAAGGTTCCTCTTATCTTATTGTTTCAGACATATTTCTTATCCTTTTGGGTTAATATAGTCGAAGGTCAACCTAATCTTGACTATGCATCTCCAATAATTCCCAGTAGGGCCTATAAATTGTCTCACTTCGGTAGGAGACCTTGGTGTCTCCACATCTTCAATTGCTTCAATCTTTACATGTATACCTTTCTTACTGAATATGTGTCCAACATAATGAGTTTCCCAAGTTCATAAATCATAATTAGAGAATTTCTACCTTTAACTATTCTCAAAAAGTGTTGTTCGTGAATTTTAATGGTTTGTGAATAAATGTACTTATGTCATCCAAGTAGGATTTGCATATCCTATTCATGAGATTACAACTTATTTGTCAATCTTACCGGTATGACTTACAAACTTATAATGATCCTATCGTGTTTCTAAATGTCTTTAGAGGGTCTTTTTCTATTTATATCTAGTTGGTAAGTCGATCTTCGGGTATGGATCTGGTCAACCTTGAAACTAATCATATAGATCATCAATTCTCGATAATGGGCAACGAATTTTAATGGTCAGGTCGTTCAGTTCCAGTTCTTGGAGTTGTTTGAATAGATTTTGTTTTTCTAATTACGTCAATATGTACGGAGATCTAGATATCGGTGCATTGTCTTGTACAAGATCTAGTCAAAACTTAGTGTGTCTTGACGGGAATTATCTAGGAAAATATACGGGAAAAACTTCTACATAAACTTGAATTGTAGGCATATCTCAAGACGTAGGGTATTCTTCGTGCAATAGCTTGCGTGTCTTGGTAACAATCATTAATTTGGTATCACACTAATCACCACGGATTGATAGAGTTCACCATTAGCGAGTGGTAAACGTACTAGCCTTTCCGAAACCACGATCTTAGCATGATTTTCATATAATTAGCTTATGCCTATACTGAGGTTGTCTAATTTGATGGATATAGCTTATTATCGAGGTTATGGGTTTCTATTGAAGGGTTAAAGCCACTAATGACTATAGCGGTTTTCCAAAAATAAACTTAATAAATACCTTTTATCTAAATTTATTAGTCTTCTGGCAAGAAATAACCCTAATCGTTTAGAAGACGAACGTAACTCGGCTCTAGTATAGATAGGTGTAAGAACATAATGGTTATTCAGTAACAACTAAGTGAATCCTTACGAGCTTCCATGAATCTTTCTCTAGCATTCTAATTTTTGAACTTGGAACAATCCTTTTTTGGGTGTGTCGCTCATTTATCAAAACAACATTGGGTTTGCTTATTGCTAGCTACTGAATTCCGTGTATAGCATTGTGTTTGCTTATCGCTATCTATCGAATTTCTTGGTTACCAAATTTTCTACTCAGAATATACTATTGGGTCATAATAACTCTTGGAATCATCATAGATACCTTCAATCTTATTCTTCCAAATGGATTTCAAATAGTAGCTCCATTGCTTGTGTCTTTATTTGCACTACGTCTTTGATTGTTGCTTCACTTTAACGTTAATGTATTGTGTGACTTGTTGAACTAATTTTTCAAAGAAGGTCGATAACTTAGATCTTTTAAAGGCAGGGGTTTGTGTTATTTTAGGTGGTTTACAATTATTTTTGAATAACAGAAATTGACAAGGCCATTATTAATTATTGAATGCGTGAGAATAGATATAGGAAATATTCACAACCACATAATAATCAATAAATCAACCCAAAAGATCATCGTGATAATGGAAATTATCGTACTTGTTTAAAGTTACTAAAATAACTACTAAATAGGTGTGACTACGTATCAGCACCAATCACAAGTTTTCAAATTTTCCTTACCAGATTAGCTAAGTTATAGGATATCTAACTAGAGTAATAAGAGGGAGTTACTAGAAGTACATGTATTCCATAGATAGGTTCTAAGAACTAAAACAACAACATCGTTAACAGAGTTACACATCGTGAGAATCTGGAGAGATAGGTTCGCATCCTTATTTTCTAATTAGCAACTATTTTTAACGATCTAGTGTACAAAGATGAAACATAGCCTAAAGTTAGTGAGACCTAGGCTCTACGAGTGTGTGTGAATAATTTTTCTAAAACGAATATTAAGATTCACCGAAGAGGCTCTGGCGCAGCGCACGATTGATGGTACAACAGAGGTCGTTGGGGGCGGTCCTTCGACCTGTTGATGTTGCGAATCTTGATAATAGTATGTGAACTAAGCTTTTGTGATACGTAACATAATACGTACTAAGTAATCGCTAGTAAATAATATATATATATATATATATATATATATATATATATATATATATATATATATATATATATATTCGAACTGTAACTTTAAACTTTACAACTTTATTTATTTATTAACCTATTATTATTATTATCAATTTCATTTATATAAAAAAAATATGTATAATCATTTAATTGATTATAACTTTGCTTCGCGAGTAGGGAAAATCGTGTGTTTGACCAAGTCATTCGGGTTATAACTTTACAAATGTAGTGACGTAACATAATAAGCTTTTGTGATTATAACTTTGCTTCACGGGTTATAGTTTAGAAATTTTTATCAAAAATTTCTAATTCACTATAACCATTGGCTTTGATACCAACTTCTGTCACACACCTAAAATCTTAAATTAAACAGCGGAAGACTTTGACCAAGTCATTCGGGTGGTGACATACGCCGTTTCAGGCAATCACATTCAATAACAGATTTAAAATAAAAGTTGAACCTGATTAAACCATCAGAGTTATTACATGTGTCATATTACACGATTTTTACTCAGATTACGAGTTCAACATAAAATTAACATTTTTCATTCAAACACACACCACTATTTTCCCGCGCTCTTCGCGAAGATTCAATACTTCATTTATTACCTGAAAATCATATTAAAATATCGATAAACACAATGTGTTGATGAGTTTCCCTTTATATTAAAAATAGTCCATATATATATATATGAATCGAAAACACAATCCATTAAATAATTAAATATGATATCAATTCATGTGTAATCGTCACTACACCCCGAATTATATCCAAATATTCCGTGTATAATGGTCTACCGCCATTATATAAGAAATCCGTGTGTGATGATCCACCGCAATTACATCACAAAACAATAGGTATTTTATTTCTTAAACAAATTGAGCTGTTGTAGACGAGCAAAGAATACAAAATTACGTATGACTATCATAGTTGATAACCCGATACATACCATACTCAAAATATTCCCACTTTTAACCCAACGCGATTGGAAGTGGGGGGCGTCACCCCAATATATCTACTAATATTTGTGTGCCCCTTTCTAGGGTTAACTGTTATTTAGCCAACTAGACTCATCCCGCATTATACACCAATTTGTAAAAAAAATGCCTTTTAAAGAAAAATATTAACGAAAATAATATGTAATAAAGAATATGTTTTTCCCCCAAAACACAATTATATATCGTTTTAAAAACATTTCCAGTTAAAAATCAAGAGGGGGTTCGATAGAGAAACTCACTGTCTTGTAGCTTTTCCAAAATTCCCGTGTCCTATATTAGAACATGTTTTGTTAATAAAAACTTGATTTTAGTTTTTATACAAAAATACCTTTAAATTTATTAGTTCTATTCTAATGTACACATAAGCACATATCACATAGCGAATACACATAGTTCGGTTTTCAGTTAGTTATTATTTAATTAATTAAATTAATTAATTAATTAAATAATATAATAAAATATTTTTAAGTTTTAGTTGCAGGAATTTTTAAGAAAATATTAATCTTTTATTTTTCACAAACCTTGACGGTTCGTCGGTTTTGTGATTAAAATGCGTTAATTCGGTTTTTCGTTTAAAATGTAACTTATAAATTATGAAAAATACTTGTTACATAAATATTAATTAAGTTTTACAAGTTTACTTGTGAAAATACATTATTTTCATATTTGTTAATTATTTCTTAAAATAGCAACTTTTTAATGTTTTTGTGTCGGTTTTCGCGACACGAACCGTTTAGGACTAAGTTTTATCATCTTGTCCTTTTCTCGTATTAACTTATGTTACACATGGGTATTTTATAACCTTAGGGGCTGTTCTAAAACAGTCCCTAATAGTTGTGTCGGTTTTGCTTAAAAAACCGATTTTTCGACCGTTTAAGTTACCGATGAGTCAAATGAATTACACAAGTATATACTAAGCATCCTATAAACTAAACACACATATAATAACATACAATTCACCATAAATAGCACTTTTGACCATGTATGTTCATAAGATACCTTCTCGAGTTTTAAGCTCCTAGTTCGTATTCTAAGTGTGTTAATAATGTTATTAATCAAGCTTATCGTTACATAGAAAAAGAAATCATATTAATAATTAAATGTAGAGGTTCAAATCATCATAACATTTTTGTATAAGTGCAAGTAGTTCATTTACCAATCATGATATGAATTTTCTAAGTGTTTAACTAACAAAGTTTCCTATTATAGTAACTTTTATTTTTTTATAATTCTATCTAATCCAATCTTTCAAATTTGATTAAGTATGGATCCAAGTTTATGTCATCCAACTTGTTTGATATAGTTTCATGCACCCTAATGCTCAATTCAAGTATTGATCTTTCAATTAGTTAAGTAACAAAGTTTTTATTTTTAGTAAGTAATTTTTAATTTGATCAATGCACTAACTAATCCATTCTTTAATCATGCACCCTATCTTAGTTCAAAGTTGATATTAATAACATATTGATCACATTCATCACAAGTATCCACATCAAAATTAAAATTCAACTTTTCTTAAATTAAAGTTTCCTTATTTATTAATTTTCACAATCTTTGTTAATCTTCATGTTCCAACTATTAATTCTAACATATAACCTATCTTACTTTAAATTAGGTTATCCAATATCACTTTTTGATTCAACAATCCATCCAAAATCTATTCTAATATCAAGTTTATTCAAGTTTATAACAAACAATCTAGAGATCCAACAATACTTTTAATCAAACTTAGCAATCAATGTATGATCTTTAAGATGAATGTATGCATGTGTAAGTGGGTTTAATCCTTCCACCAACACATACGTACATACCTACGATTCATACATACATACATCACCATTCATAATTTCAAACTTTCAAGCTCAATTTCAACTCAAGGACACCTAATTTAATACTTTCAATCCTAAAAATCAACCTTAAATCAAAACTTACTTGGAGATTTGAAAGATGAGAATGGTGTTTCTTGATGTTATAGGTGTGAGAGTGGTGGTTTTCCTTCCTAATCTCTTCCAATCTTGCTTGTTTCTTGATTACTTCTCCATGGATCTTTGATTATTGATTGAATATTTTTATGATAATTTGAATTTTGAGTGTGTGTATGTGTGTGTGCTTGAGCCGTAGATATAGAGAGAAAGAGAGATGAGTGTGGTGAGATGTAAGGGATAGATTGACAAGTGGGTGATGATGATTAGGCCAACACATGAGAGTAATGATTAAGGTAATCATTATGGGGTTTTGTTGTTGGATGTTTATTGGATGAGAAAGGAGGAGAAGGGGCGAGGTGTCGGGGTGAGGTGTCATGGCGGTGTGAAAAATGTGGGTGTTAAACAATAATCTTTAGTTTCCGTTTTAACGTCTAACGAATTTTAGCTAATCAAACGATACCTGTTTCAATTAATTTTTGTCAGACTTTGAACGAAGTTGGATTCTAGATAATACAAGACTAAGAAACTAATTTTTGGAAATTGTTGACGTTGGGTCCTTATCGGGTCGTCCACCGACACTCGGGTTACTTATTTTGCAATTTTTGCGATTCGAGTCTTATAAAACTAAGTTTATACATTGTCTCGACTACTTTAATGTGTGATTTAATTTTTTGAGATCATTTAGCCCCTTTAAGGATTTATTTACTTTTGACTCGTTACCCGAGGTTATTCCACGTCAGGCTCGTTTCGTGGAGATTTTTACACTTTTTGAAACATCTAGATCACCAATAAAGAATATTTTTCTCATAACGACGAAATTTTATTTCTAATCGAGATTATATTAGTCGCGGTTTAGGCTAATATTTAGTCGGGTGTCACACTGGTAGACCAGGTACTTTTGATTCTGATGTGGCGTCGCGGAAACGGTTTATGAGGACTTGACAGATGAGGTGGCTATGGAAGAGAAGAATGAGAAAAAGTGGGTCGCGCCTACCAAACGACCTGATACTCAGATGTGGAACCCCAAGAACAAGCAACCGATAGTGTGGGAGAAAAGGTCATGTAGGATGTGCGGAAAGATGCACGCTAGAGAATGCAAGTGGGGCACTGGGTCTGAGGTGTGCCGCAAGTGTGGGAAGTCCCATGGTGGGGAGTGTAGATCATGGTCAAATGCCTGCTACAAATGTGATAAAATGGGGCACTTTGCTCAAGATTGCTATATGAAGCCCTCGTGTTATAAGTGCGGACAGATAGGTCACTTGGCGAGGACTTGTACGAGTGGTGAAGCTGGAGGGAGTGAGAAGAAAGATGCTGATCAAGCGAGGCCGAGAACTAGAGCTTACAAGCTGACCCAGGAATAAGCTAGGCAGAATCCTGATGTTGTGACGGGTATGTTCTTAGTAAACGATATTTCTGCTTAAGTATTATTTGATTCGGGTGCGAATAGAAGTTTTTTAGCTACGACGTTTAGTAAACTAGCTAGAATGAAAAGTTGTCTAGTGTCTGTAACCTTCATAGTAGAAACCGCTACAGACACGTCGGTGAAACTAATGAAAATGGTTAAGGATTGTAAGATAGAGTTAAAGGGACATGAGTTCCTTGTTACTTTGTAAGTTATGACCTTAGAAGGGTTCGATGTAGTTTTGGGAATGGATTGGTTATCTGAATACGAAGCTTAGATAGTATGTAAGAGTAGAATAACAAAGATAAAGTCTTTAGATGGTAACGCGGTGACGGTTTATGGTGATTAGGAAAGTTCAGGGTTTAACATCATTTCAATGATGAAAGCCGAAGGTTTGTTAAGGCGAGGGTGCAGTGCCTACCTGGCGTATGTTGTCAACGCAACGGCCGAGACAAAAGAAATGAAGGATGTCCCTATAGTGCGCGATTGCCCATAAGTATTCCCAGAGGATCTTCCAGGGTTGCCACCGGAGTGAGAGATAGAATTCCAGATAGATTTAATACTAGGAGCCCAGCCTGTCGCGAAAGCACCTTAGCGACTAGCGCCGATAGACATGAAAGAATTGATGTCCCAACTGCAAGAACTCCTTGACAAGGTTTCATAAGACCATGCGTTTCCTCTTGGGGCGCGCCAGTATTGTTCGTGAAGAAGAAGGATGGAAGTATGGGAATGTGCATAGACTATCGCGAGTTGAACAAGCTTACGGTGAAGAATAGATATCCCTTGCCCAGGATTGATGATCTGTTTGACCAACTGCAAGGTTCAAGTTGGTTCTCACGAACAGATCTTAGATCAGTGTACCATCAGCTGAAAGTGAAAGAGGCAGACGTCCTTAAAACGGCGTTTCAGACGCGGTATGGACACTACGAGTTCCTCGTAATGTCATTCGGTCTAACGAATGCTCCCGCAGCATTTATGGACATGATGAATAGGGTGTGTCGGCCAATGTCGGATAAGTCAGTTATCGTCTTTATCATTGATATATTGATTTATTCCAGAAGTGAGTCTGATCATGCTGAGCATCTGAGAGAGGTATTGGAGACTCTGAAGATAGAGAAGTTTTACGCTAATTTTTCGAAATGCGCGTTTTGGTTGCGAGAAGTGCAATTTCTAGGTCACGTGATTAATTCTGAATGGATTACCGTGGACCCAGCTAAGATTGAAGCGATAACTAATTGGAATACTCCACAGAATCCGACTGAAATACGAAGCTTCCTAGGGTTAGTTGGTTACTATAAGAGATTCATCGAAAGTTTCTCCAAAATAGCCACACCGTTGACCGGTATGACCCGAAAGTCGATAGTATTCAGTTGGGTAAGTTTCAAGAAGAGGCTTTTCAGGAGTTAAAGAAGTGACTCACGTAAGATCCAATCTCGTCAGAAACGTTGGAAAGCTTGTTCATTAAGGAGGTTGTATCCAAGCATGGAGTACCGTTATCGATCGTGTCTGATAGAGATTCACGTTTTACTTAGAGGTTTTGGAAGCAGTTCCATGAAGCCATGGGAACGAGATTGAACATCAGTACTTCATATCATCCTCACATAGATAGACAGTCTGAAAGGACGATCCAAACCCTTGAGGATATGCTACGTGCTTGTGTTTTAGACTTTGGTGGAAGTTGGGATGATCATCTACATCTAGCAGAGTTCTCCTACAATAGTTACCATTCAAGTATTGGTATGCCACCATTCGAGATGTTATATCGAAGACGCTGTAGGACTCCGGTATGTTGGGGAGAGATTGGTCAAAAGGAGATGGGAAGTTTGGAAGTTGTTCAAGAAACTTCTTCAAAGTTTGATCAGATTAAGGCAAGAATGAAAGCTGCTCAAGACAGACAGAAGTCTTATGCTGATAAGCGGCAACGACCGATTGAGTTTAACGTTAGTGACAATGTGATGCTCAAGGTCTCGCCTTGGAAATGAATTATTCATTTTCGGAAGAGAGGAAAGTTGAGTCCGAGGTACATTGGACCGTTTAAGATTATGGATAGTGTAGGTGATGTGGCTTACAAGCTAGAATTGCCTGAAGAGCTAGAAGGAATTCACTCAACCTTCCATGTTTCTCATCTGATAAAATGTCTGGCCGATGACACGTCGCACGTGCCATTAATGGACATTGAGGTTGATGAATAGTTGAACTACATTGAGCAACCAATCGAGATTGTTGACCACAAGGAAAGCAGCTTCATCATAAAGTTATCCCACTCGTTAAAGTGATATGGAAGCATCGCAAGGTATCGGATGCTACATTGGAAGTTGTAGAAGAGATGCGCAAATTTTATCCAAAGTTGTTTATGTAATAGTTAGGTTTCGAGGGCGAAACCTCTTTCAGGAGGGAAGACTTGTAACATCCCGTTTTCTGGATTCGGTTAACAAACGAAAGTATGAGTTATTATTAGTCGGGCTAATGTTGGGTTAAATGGACATGGGTTATGAAGGAAAAGGGAAATGACCATGGGCTTAAGCCTATGATCTATAATTATATAAGTCATTAATACCCATTTAATATCATTTTACACATATTCCATACACCTCCTAAAACACACACTTAAGCTCTCTCTCTCTCTAGCCGAACATAGAAGAGGAATCGATACCGACCTAAGGTAATGATAGTATGATGTTAAACTCGTTAGTTACGGTCACGAAACGACGAGCCGACACCGTTAAACCGTTTACGTCACGAGATCCGGATGGAATCGGGTATAAACCGAACCTAAGATGAGCTTAGGGATCACCCTAGCTCAGATCTGGATCAAACGGCACGAAAAACGGTGAAAAACGACTTAAAACCAGTTTTTCCGGCGAATCCACGGTTTTTCGGCGGTGGCGCTGGAAAAGGTAATACGAGGAAGGGAATGTCAGAAAATGTTTCTGACATTCTCTGACCTAACCCTTGTTCTCTAACGGGAACTTACCTAATTAAAAGGTGATTCGTTAGCTGATTCGTCAATGAGAGCATAACGAACTAGCTTCAGTTCGTGTTCAATTCGTTAAGGGAAGGATAACAAATCACCCTTGATTCGTTATAGTCATTCGTTAAAGGAGATAACGAATTGGAAGGTCCAGTTCGTTACATGGACTGATTCGCTACATGAACTGATTCGTTAAAAACCAGTTCATTAAAGGGTTCAATTCGTTATAAGAACTAGTTCTCTAAGATAAGCCAGTTCGTTAAGAACCAAGTAAGAATTAAAAGTTTGACAAAATGACAGAATGGTCCCTAGACTTAGAAAAAGAATGATTTAATTACAACGAAGCCCTTAAACTTTTAAGTTAGCAAATTAATTAATGATTCAAAATTCTAATGGAAAATGTGATAAGACAGCTCCACCCCAGCCAGGGGCTCTGCCCCTTGGACCCTGCTAGGGGCTGCCGCCCGTAGACCCTGCTGCCAGGGGCGCTGCTCCCGGATCCCTGTTCGTTGAGGGTTATAACTAGACTAGAAACGCGATGTGAGTAGTGATAATTAATTGATACGTGTAATTGTTATACAGTTAGTCGAGCACAACTGAGGAAAGGAATAACAATTAATGGTGAATGTAATCGAGTTCAGGTGAGTTTCTAGCCCCACTTCCTTGTTATGTTTTCGGGGCTGTGTGAATACTCGATGTTATAGTTAATACACTTACCTTAGGTGATAAGTGTATGCCTTGTGTGATTCATGTATGATGATTGCTTGACGGTGTGTGAACAATCTTAGGATATTGCACGTGCCGTCAAGTGGTAGTTAAAGGTATGATTGATATGTGTGATGTATGAATGATGTATGTATGAATATATATGATGTATGAACAATGTATGTATGATATGTTGATGTTACGTGAACGCTCTTCGGAGATTGCACATATTGTCAAGGTAGTTATGTAAAGGACAAGTATGTTATAGTAGTACGAATGTAGGAAACCGACCCTAATAATATCGGTGAATAAAGGGAACCGACCCTAATAGTATCGGCGAATGTAAGGAACCGACCCTAATATTATCGGTGAATGTAGGGAACCGACCCTAATAATATCAGCGAAGGTTATAGGGCGAAATGCTCTTTAAAACATATATGTATGAATGAAAGTATGTATGTAAGTACGAAAGAAAGAATGAAAGTACGTATGTAAGTAAGTATGTAAGTAAATATGAAGGTATTACGTTCGGGTGCATATGTTAGTATGTGAATGTATTGTATGTCGCCTGATTAACTAGAACTCACTCAGCATAGCTGACTTTTAGTATGCACGCAGGTGAGTAGAATGAGGCAACTTGCTTGAGGGGAAGCACATGGCATGGATTTGAAGGCACTGGCATCTCAATGAAGTGTTATGTTATGATATTTAAACGACAAAGTTTTATGTTTAAATAATTGAAATGCTCGTTAAGACAAGGATTAATGGTCATGTATTATAATGGTTTGAATGTTTTAATATTCCGCGAATGTTTTTATTAACTCTGATAGTATGAACTGTGTTTATGAGTAAATTCAACGTCTAAAATAGGGCACCGGTAACGGGGCCTTACATTAATTGTTCTTGTATTTCCCTTATATTTCTTGTTTCAAACTTGTGTACTTGATGTTTAAATTAATTAATGATAATATTGCCACTTAATAGTGTCACATGTGTTTTGAGCAATTTTTACGTCACACTCGGGTGTATTCCGCTTTAGCCGGGGTGTTACAGATTGGTATCAGAGTCATGACTATAAGATGGGACACTAGACGTGGTGTTCTAGTTGGTTATAGTTTATTTGCTTTATTGATTAGGTTTAGGGGTGGCAATCTTGACCCAAACCCTTTTAAATGAGTCAATTTGAGTTGTTTTAAAAGTTAAATGAGTTGGTTTGGTAAAATGTTTCAAATAAATGGGTCAAAATGAGTCATTTGAAATTTCATCCTTTTATTTTCTGGTCAAAATGGGTCGACAAGTTCAAAGAAATGGGTCGATGTGGGTTAGTGTCCTAAGGAAATGTGACAGGTTTCAGATCGAAACGGGTTTTCGCAAGACAGGTTTCGGCACGAAACGGGTTTTTGATCAGAACGGGTTTGGTTTAGGTTTCAAGTCAACACGAGTTTTCACCCGTGACGTGTTGGGTTTTGGTTTCTTTTGTTTCTTTCTGGTCGATTCCGGACTCGTTTTTGTTCGTTTTTTCAGTTTTGTTTTTGTTCTGTTTGAATTCTTTTAGTTTCGTTTTGATTGGTTTTTCGATTTCGATTTATGTGGTCTGATTTTGGCTTTTTGTTTCTTTGTTTCATTTTCGTCGATTCTTTCGGTTTCGTTGCGATTCTAGATTTTTTTTATGGAACGAAGACAACGTATGAAATATTTTAGTGTTTTTACTTTTTTTGTTTATGATTTATATTTTGAGTTTTTTATTATTATTTTTGAATATTTTTTTGTGGGTTTTTGATAATAGAAAACCCCTAAAAAAATTCAAAGAAAAATAATTAAAAAATCATAACTTAAAATATAAGTAAAAAAGGAAAAATCTAAAAAAACTAAAATGTTTCCGCCGTTATTCTCGCTCACAAAAAAAAAAAAAAAAAAAAAAAAAAAAAAAAACTCAAAACCCGGTTTGACCCTAACTTATTTTGACCCAAATCAAAATAACCCTTTTTTTAATTGACTCGTTTTGACCCGAACTCATTTTGACTCATACTCGTTTCGACCCATGACTCATTTCAACCCATGACTCGTTCGACCCAACCCAACCCATTTGCCACCTCTAATTAGGTTGCATTATTAGAAATTATGTGAGCCTTATTTGAATATTCAATGCACATTATTCGGTTAATAATGATTTGTTAATGCTTCATGTACGCAAATACTGTTATACTGATTATTCAATTACTTCATTTACACAAGCACACACAAGTCCAAGGCTTATGCCTAACGTAAAGATTCTCGAGGATTTTTAATAATCAGATTTTTGATTTTCAGTTTTTGATGGTTTATGCGACGTTTGACGTCCGACTCGCTATGTTTTACAATGTGTTTTAACTGAAAGTCTGTCAAGTCGTGGTGATCCACGAATACTCAGCTTTAAGTTCGATTTAATTACGCATTTTGATACGACAATAGTTAAGTTTAAAAAAAATAAAATTTGTTACTCATTTTCTTTATTTATACATCCATTTACGGTTTAAAATTTTAGAATTTCGAAATGTAATAACCGAATTTCAATACGATTAATTTGTTATTTTACTATTACGTATTAGAATTGAAAGTTTAAAAAGTTATGGTGATACATAAATGGTTGAATTTCGATTCGATCATTTTATTATTTATTCATTTACTACTACGTTTTAGAATTGAAAATTCGAAAGGTCAGGGTGATACATGAATAGTCGAATTTCAATTCGATTACCTTATTGCTATACTGTAGAAACCCGTTAAGGATCTAGCCGCTAATACGATACATCGATTATGTAAAAGATCTAAACGTTAAATTATTACTTTATTGATAAATATGGATGAATACATT
The DNA here is from genome assembly GCF_021521415.1 of Bidens hawaiensis. Classification (NCBI taxonomy): domain Eukaryota; kingdom Viridiplantae; phylum Streptophyta; class Magnoliopsida; order Asterales; family Asteraceae; genus Bidens; species Bidens hawaiensis. Next base: position 1,608,765 of record NW_027491291.1, on the reverse strand, counting down.
ATGGTGGACGGAAATAACTTATGGAGAGCATAATTTAGATCTAGATCTCTCTCTAAATATGTACACCTACAAATGAGCATGGATATGCCTATTTATAGGCCAAAGCACCAATTCGTTAATTTATGTCTAATTCGTTATATTTTCATAAACAAATTAGACTCCATTCGTTATGATTCCATAACGAATGATGATAACTTAATGAACCAGCCTCCATTCGTTATATTTCATAACGAATGGGCTTATAAACTTAACTAACTAGCCTAGATCACTAACGAATGGACGCATTCGCTATACAATCCATAGCGAATGGCCATTTTACAATAAATAAACAATCTAGACTATATATACATTATTCGAATGCTACGGACAAAAATTTCGTGCACTAACATATACTCATTTGCTCTTATGTTTTAGAATTGAAATTTAAAAGTCATGGTGGTTCATGAACACTCGATTTTCAATTCGATATTTCTATTTATTGTTAAGTTTAATACTTTTTCCATATGATTATTCAATAATTTATGAGCTTTTCGTTTATTGAAAGGTGAAAACTCATGACTTTTCATGGGGATTCCAATTTCGATTTCAAATTTGTTTCATGCGATTGTACCTGTTTTTATTGATGTACCTATTAGTCGTTTTCATACTAATGTCCCAAGTCACACGAATTCTTCACGTTTCGTATCGTACCTTCTCGTTTTCCTAGTTATCACACTCAACTCGCAAAATGACAATCCAAGATATCAAGAAAATTGGTCTCCGCGATCCTGATCACCCCACATATAACCGCACCCACCTTCATCGCTATGATAAATTCAAATTCAAACTCAGCCCAATTCTTGGAAACTTAAACCAATCCCAACCGAAAAGTCTCGTACAGAAACACGACCTTTGTTTAGTATGTGTAAATTTTTCCTCCACTTTACTTCCCTGCATCGTTGATAGACTTTAATTTGTGGTACATTCAATTACCCACTTATTGCTAAAACTTACCCAAACTCAACGCCACTCGCCCAATTGCAAGACATGTACTTAACCATTTGTCCTGATTATATCCTTGACCACATGCTTCAAGTCTGCCATCATTAGGGTGACCCGAGCACATCTGTCATTCTTTGGAAGGCCTAACTTGTTTCCGTCATGTAATATCCTAACACCGCATCCTTTATCGACCTTACATGATTTTCCGGTTACAATACTTAGATCTTTACAAAACTCATCATATCATTTCTTTCCTTTCTACCTAGGCCGCAGGCCAAAAGAAAACATTCGTTTTTATGTGAAAGTTTCATAAAATTTGCAAGTCTTTGCGATAGCTAAAAAAAACTTTTGGTCTAAATAAATTTTATTTCACCATTAGATTTAAAAGCATCACGATTTACAACCGATTTTCATAAATTAAAGTTCTCTTTTCATTCCCCTTCATTAACGCCAATGAGTTTCGGCTAAGAAATCATGGCACCACCTCCCACGTCAACCTCTCCTGCCCAAAATAAATCGACATTCGAGAAGAAAAGCGTCACAAGCAACATTTTCGTTTCTTTAACTTATCATTCACGTATTGTTTTCGAACATACCCAAAGTGATTTTACATCCACGTCTTTAGAATATTGTTTACGAAGTTTATTTTGATTGTTCATTGATCTTTGATCCATATTCGTTTGTATTTTACGAAACGTAAATTCGTACATTATTCTTATTCGCTTTATTAAATCGGTTTACTTTTGTTATTTCGAATTCTAAGATCAATGACCAATTTCCCATCAACGTAACCGTTAAGTGGAAATTGGAACTATGAACATGTAGGTGTACATAGTTACCAAATGTAAACCGTATTTTCATTTTATTTCTATATTTTACTATCGGTGACCGGTTCTCTCCAAACGAATTCGTTTACTTAGAACCAGGATTGTGTCTCATGTACATGCCGAGTTTATCTGATGTTATATTTTTACACAAATTGTTTTGTTTATTCTTGTACTTCTCTTCCACTCAATGTTTTATTTGAACCATTTTCTTGTTCTTGATTTTATAAATCTAGACAAATACTTTATTTTAATTTCGAAGTTCTAATTATATACTTGATAAGCACAAAGTTATTATTGAAAATTTTTCTTTTCAAAAACTTAATCGATTTCAATAAGTTAATATTAACATTTTCGTTTATCCATTTCATTTCAAGTTATTATCAATTTACATGTTATTAAGATATAAATGTTTATTCATCTCAATGCTGCCATTGGTCACGTCAATATTCTATTGGAGATTTTCATTTTTTTTTAAACATCATGGTATTTTGATACTTAAAAGTTTCGTTCATTTAAACTATTCTCGAACCCAATGCGTTAACAAATTACATGTTCATATTTCGTTGGTTAAATGCTAAGTTTACTTACCACGTTATTCTCAACCCCATTATTTCAATTACATGTTACGATGTTCAGAATTCAAATGTTTTCATTCTTTAATTTCATTACCTCTTTTATTTTGTTTACAACGTCGTTTACTTGGTTCAGACTACGGTGATTTCATTTATTTGACTTAGTATTTTCGCGTTATCCTTGGCCTGAATGGTATAACAATGTGTTTTGTAATGTTTTACCCTTTTATTTCATTATTTTTTATTTTTAACATTATATATGAGAATTTTATTTAAATATCTAAGGTCTATGTCTTAAAACCACACAATATGGGCATATTATATGGACCATCCGACGATAGAGGTAATTATTGTGTGAAATAACTCGGAACTTGAAATGTTTTTGGGGAACGGGACAAACACAATATGATAAGAGCATGCTGGATACGCCGCTGGTACATCCTCTATATAAGTTTCCTTGTCATATTTTCTATTTGTGGCGTTCTCTTGGGTCATTAAAAATCAGCGTTATTCTATTTTTTTATTATGTATGTATAAAATTGTTTAAACTTCTAACAACTTCGTATATTAGTTGTTCTCTTTTAAAATTTTATTTTTATTTTAATTTTGGGACGAAATTTCCAAAAGTTGTAAGTCCTGTAACATTCTTTACTTTTCAAACCCGAAAATCCGACACGTTTTAAATTTTTGGTATTTATTTATAATATATGTATAAAAACATATTATAATATTCAAGTCCATAATAAAATATACATTCAACATTCAACATTTCTAATCCCCGATGTGACACCCGGCATTTTCAGTTAAATCCCGTGGCTGTGTCAGTAAACCCAGTTAGTTCTGTTAACTAAGTTAATGAACTCCCATGCATATAGTGTCATGTATGCATACATTGAGTTAGTAGTGTCGTTGGTGACCTAAGTGAGAGTAACTAGTTATTGATAACTAGAATAATAAACTTGTCACACATGTTATAATATATGGTAGGTTATAATAAATTTGTCACACATGATATGTTACATGTTTTATATGTGGTGGGTGAAATTGTGTTACATGATATGTTACATGTATTATATGTGGTGGGTGAAATTGTGTTACATGCAACATGATTAGTTGTTGTATACTTATATGTTGTAGGAGAAGTGAATAATTAAAATAACATAACCTATGTTATATTACATGACAAGTAACAAAAAGACTAGTACACAACATATGGTTACTAGAAAATGTTTGTAATAGAATGTAACATGTCACATGTAATAAAATATGACATAACCTAAAGTTTAATAAAATTAATTATGTCTTAATGATTGTGTTAATGATGAGTAAATAACATATAAGGTTATAACTTTTATTTTTCTTCCTTTTGGCCGTCTATATCACATCACACACACACATATTTTATTTTTCTAAAACACTCTCAAAATATCATAACCAAGTTGGGTGATTCTTGAAACAAATAGTGATATAGCATTGATCAAGAAAGTAAGTAAGCATGGTTAATATATATTTTGTTTATTTTTCTTTGATTTGAAATTGTGGGATTAAGTATCGAAACACATGTAATCATAAGAAATAAAAAGATGATCAACTTGATGGTTTTAAAAGAAATTGTGTGTCTTGTCAATAAAGAAAATATGGAAACCTTTTGTACATAAATATTATTTCATAAATCAGTAAAATAATGAAATATATGAGATTTGGTTATAAAAAATTGTTCCTTGATGATTAAATATCATAAGGATATAAGGATCATGATTTTTGTTACTTTTGGTTTGAATCTTCTTGTTGACAGATTCTATGTTTTAGATTGTAGATTGTATAACTTGATGATAAGTTGGTGTTTCTGATTGATTTTTGATACTATGATTAATTAATTTGAATCAAGTTTTCAAAAAGTCAAGAATCGTAATTTTTGGACTTTGTTTGACTAGTGTTTATTAATTTATAAAATCGGGTTGCAATCATGATTGAAAGAGAAATTTTCTGAGCTGTGTTATAAATTGTATAACATGAGATTGAAAATATATATTGGTGTTATTCCACTTATAGAATGTTATAAATTGAAGTGGGAATATAATCCAATTGGTCTTGCATCAATTGAAAAAAACAGAGACTGCAATTAGGTTGTTGTAGAGTGTGAATATTTTGTATATTTGTGTGAATTGAAAAATTATTAGAAAAATATATTTTATAAATGATACTTGAAAGAATATGTGTGAATTATTTGGTAATTTAATCACAAGTTTTGGTTGGTTATAAAAATCAGTTTTGATGATTGAAAACTTGTTAAGGATGATCAACATATTGGTTAGTAAAAATAATTGTAATTTGTAATAGAATGATTGTGGTAAATTGAATTTTGACTTTATGGGTCAACTTAGAACTATTTGACTAAGTGGTTAGTCTTACTTATGAGAAATTATATTGGTAAAAGTGTGACTTAGTCGTAGGGTTGCATGAAAAAAATGATTAACTACAAATTACATAATCGATTTTTAGGTTGCGACTATGAATATCTTATGACTATTTTAAGTCTAGATAATTGGTCAAAAGTCACCAACGGGTCGTCAGTTAACATTTATGGCAAACGGTCAATATTTTGGTTAACGGTCAATATTTTTAGTCAATGGTCAACAACTTGGACCTTTTGGTCAAAGTCGACGAAAAGTCAAACTTTGGTCAAACTTTTAATAATCCGTGGGATTGTTTTGATACTAAGGATTCTAGGAATCGCTTAGAAAATACTTATAGTGCCTGTATGAATATCTACTTTTATTATGTCATCAGTTAATATTAATTTTTATGCTTTTAATTCTAGTTCGTGACGTTCAATTGCTTCGATTTCATTTACGTACTTTCGGTTTTATTTCAAATTTGTCTTAAACATCAAGGTGAGTTTCTCACACCACCTTTTTAACGCTTTTACATATTTTGGGGGTAGCATATATATCTTATCAACATTACAATTTCGTTTATTTATTATTTACAAACTACAATTCGTTACATCGAATTGTGTGTGTATTTGCTTACTTGATCAAATATTACTTGCTCATGGTTTCCTCAATAAATATGATCATACGCCCCCCTATGCACTCAGGACCTCGATGTTATGAGTGGAATAGGGACCCCCCGATCCGAGTACATTGGTTTTTACCAATTGGAAAAGACATTACTTGCGCTTATCTGAGTACGTTGGTGCACAATCCCAACTGGAAAGGACCTTACTTGTTCATTTTACACTTGTTCATAGAATTGTATGATTTTTCTGTACTTATATCAAAATGTGGAAGCTCATCAACTATTCATATAGTTGACATTTATTTTATATATAAGCTACAGGTACCTTATGTAGAGGTATGTTGTCGTGAAGAAGACACTAGAACTTAGGTTATATTAATAAATGGAGAAGTTATTAATTGTTCTTGTATTTCCATTGTATTTCTTGTTACAAACATGTGTGTTTGATGTTTAAATTAATTAAAGATAATATTGTCACTTAATAGTGTCACATGTGTTTTGAGCAATTTGTACATCACACTCGGGCGTATTCCTCTTTAGCTAGGTGTTACAACGGCCCCGTGTCCATTGAAGCAAGGCCTCGTATCTAGTTGTCTACTATTTTGTCTTTTCTTGTAGATTTTTATCTTTTCTGAAAGGTAAGTACGGCCCCATGCTTTCAAAAGCACAGCCCGTGCTTTCAAAAGCACCTCCCCGTGTTTCCAGAAGCACAGCCCCATGCTTTCTGAAGCACAACCCTATATTTTGCTGTTTTCTTCGGTTTTCTTTGGTTTTTCTTTGGCTTTTCATTGGTTTCTTCGTTTGAGGCTTGTATTCACCTGAAAATACATTTTTACATGATAAGTAGTTATTTTAACTATATTATGATAGAAGTTGCAGTTATTAGAGATGATTTGATGCTCAAAAGATGTATATTTTTATATACATCAAGCCCTTCATCCACTAACACCTCTGACTGCACTTTGATGATTTCTTCAAAAAGACTTGAATTCATAATCAGCTGGTATGACTTCACTGTTGCAATGACTTCCATATTCTTGCGACGTAGCGCTAGACGACCACGTTAGCTTTAGTGTGTGTTTTGGGTGGTGTATGGAATATGTGTAAATGAGTGGATTATTTGGTAATAAAGGTTTATATAATTATGGATCATAGGTTTAAGCCCATGGTCTTTTCTTCTTTACTACATAACCCAAGTCCATACTCCAATATCCATTTAACCCAATACTAGCCCAACTCGTAATAACTCATACTTTCATTTTATTAACCGAAACGAGAGAACAGGATGTTACATACGCAAGACACCCGAAACACACTCACCCTTCACATAATGTAACACCCCGCAACCGCAGCGGAAACGTAAACGGGATGCAACAGACACCTCTGATATCAACCACATTGTTTATAAAGAAAACTGAATACATTAATATACTTCAAATTACATTATCTTGTATTTCGTTACCGTCTAGGTGATACACACATCATACAATACGATACACAATTCTATTTGTTAAAATGTATCCTAACATCCTGCACGCAAATCTTACACACATCAAGCACTTAGCACGTAAGCAATCACTTCATCTTAATTGTACCTGAAAAGCATGTGAGAAAACGGGTCAACTACGAATAGTTGGTGAGTTTCACAATTCGAGTAAACCATGATAAATCATTATCATATAATAATATTATTATCGATGTAATTATGCTGAGCCCACAAGTGAAACCTCTGACTATCACACACAACCCCCGTGGCATATCCCCCGCCCACGGACCCGTGGCATATCCCCCACCCACGGAACTGCCCCAAACCGCTATGTCTAACATTACATAGCAAAATATATATTAAACCCAAAATAGACATGTGCAACTGGCTGGGAAACATCAGCAAATCCATGCCGGACCAGTTGGGTTTGTCAGACCAATAGTACTATCCACACTCTACCGGCTTTCAGTTAATCACTCGTGTTCCGGGGCCTTAGAATGTTAGCAACTCAGACAATTACCATCTTAGTACATTTCCGTACGATTCCCGTACAATAAAATATATGTAAATCCACGCAAATCCATGCGTTCAGTATGTATTTAAACATTTCAGTAATAACATGCTTCCGCCCCGAGAAACTATTTAAAAACAATTCAGAAAAAGGGGCTCGTGAAACTCACCTTAGCACATGCAAGCAGGTAACAACAATCATTATCAGTTAACATGTCCAATCTGTAATATGATCCCTTACGATCGTTACTATACACTCATATTAATATAACTTTAACCAAGTTAACCGGTACATCTGGGGACACTGTTAACCCAGCACTGTACCCGTTCTGGGGGCAAGGTTAACCCAGAAACACTTCTCCGGACTCAGATTGTGATGTCGTTTAGAGTTCCATGGTCACAATTACTATTAGTCGTTTTTCTCGTTTTACGTGCCTAGCACGGTTATCCGTTTTTACGTTTCAAAAATGAGTTTGGTCACACACGACCCGAAAGTAGTGGTTGACTGATAATTTAGTTTATGTTGTGAAATTAAAGCTCGGTTTAGACGCCCCGTTTGGCCGCGGGACCCGTTTCCGTCTTTAGCGTACCGGAAACTGTTAAATCGTTTAAAATTACCCAAATCATCCGAATTATTTTCGGATGATTTATTTTTACTTGTTTAACTCCATTATAAGAAGATAGTTCATTTTTAGGATTTTTATTCACCAGTCAGCTCGCTTATGCGAACTTTACCGGTTTACGCTTTTTAAACTTTAAAAGTTTGTTTTTGCACAAATAATTATCCTTTTGATCTCGGATCTTGAAATTTTGCACAAATCACTTTTTGACAGTGGGGAATTTTATAAAAATATTTCCAGAATTAATTTCTATATTTAAAATTTATTTATCTATTTTTAAACACCATTTAAACACTAAATATGTCGTAAATACCAAACGATCTTAGAAAATCCCAAATTTTTCCTGGATGTCCCCTGCCATCCACATAGTCCTCTGTAATTTTTCCAGAACCAAAATCTTCTTTTACATGCCATTTTCACTAAAACCGAGCTAGAAATCCCTAGAACTCGTTTAACCGAAAAGCCTACTTAGACTTCTCCAACGGACCGCAAATTTTGTGTGTGACTTATACATGATATAAAAAGCTTATCTGAAATTTTCCAGAATTTTTCATGATATTTAACTATTTTTAACCATTTTTGGCCAAAACCGAGCATTAAATTCACCAAATATTCATCCTTTATCCAAAAATTACCAAATATTCACAGAACTCTTATTTTCATGTGTAGAACATCCCTGTAAAATTTCATGACCTACCTCTAAACCATAAACAATCTGTCCCAAAACACATACACCGAACATAAACCGAATATACCTTTCGTTTTCCGCCACTACAAGCTACAAACTCGTCTTTCCGCCTTATCTACCACTAAACACAGAGCCTAGAAACAACATACCACAATACCAAGCAAGTTACACTCACGATCAAGCCTCTTACACTATAGTTTCGGTTATTGCTTTAAAAACAAAGATTTAACCGTAAAAATTCGTTCTTGGTTCGTTTAACTCCTTTCTTGGACCAAGATCCCTTGTATAACCCGTATACATCACTTGATCATGCAAGAATCGGTTTTCATCTTCGAAACCTCATTTTCTTGCAATTAAACTCAAGAACCGAAGATGAACACGTGAATAACTCGATCATTACCTTGTTTTTCTTGCTAGAACTCTCGGTTTTTGGATGAAATTGTTGAGAGAATTGATGGATTGTTGAATTGTTTGTGTGAAAAAAGAAAAAAGGAATGGGATTAACCCATTGAATCCGATCGGGATTTTGAGAGGGTGGGGTGGGACCCACCTTTTCATCCTAGGCCACATATTTGGATTCTCGTAATCCGGATAATGTTTTGGATAATCTGGTCCAGTTCGTTTTTCGGTTAAATGTCTAATTCGGCTTAAAACGAGGCTAAAACGGTCGTTTTTTCGGCTTAAAAATGAAATTTATATAAAACCGATTTAAAAACTTTAAAAACTTAAACCATGACATTTATTAACTTAAAACATCATATCATTAATTATCGCGCATCTTTTTCGGCTTGATCGATCATCTCTTGCTCGGTTTGGTATTAAAGGTTTCGTTTAACGTACCGACGTACCATTAAATCGAAATTCTTTTTCTGTGCCGTACTTTACTTATCCCGAAGCATTAATGCTTCATAACATCACTAAATATCATAGATATCGTCTATAATTGAACCCTCAATTCGTTCGGGTTTCAATAACTATTGATCGATTAATCGCATAATCAATACGATGAATTATATATTCACGTACAATCAATACAGTGAACCCTGTATCCTCGTATAATTACTATGGTAATTCATGTATCCGACATTAAATATGACGTAACTATTATCTACCGGTTAGGGTATACCGGGTTTCGTCGGAATCGTTACACATAATGTCCAAACCACTCACTATTCGGTGCCTAAACCTCTCCATATACACACAAGCTTCATTTTTCCCCAAAATGTTTTTTTATATATATACAACTAGTGTATTTATAACGACCTCATGTACCCAAATATAGTTTTTTTATTTTTTATTTTTTTAAACTCTTTCAATAATAACGATTTACGTATTATGCTCATATTTTATAAATCATCTTTGTAGAATATAATATTTTCATGAAAATAAAATTCTATTATGAGGATTTGTTTTCAAAGATTATTAAACAATTATATACGTTTTTTCAAGATTATAAATATTGTCATCTAAGGTGATAATCCCATAATAAATTTATAAATACGAGGTTTTATTTTGAATTTTGAATTCGAGATTTATTCAACAACAAATTACAACTTTCATTATTTTGCATAAACTCAATGATTACAGCTTCACAAATCCTTTTTGGGACACACTCATAAATGCTTCATACACTAAATATTGTAACATGAATTTTGTTTGATAACAATTTATGCGAATTATTACTTCTTATTATCGCGAGCATCAATTCTTTCATGATTTATTATCATCCAACAGCTTTACGTATGCAAAATTCCTTTAACAATTTAACTTACAAGATTTTCATTTAATAGCAATTTAGATGTTTCGCTAACTACGCGTTACCGCGATTCTTTGTTATTATATACATTTTCTTGGAGGTAGAACGGATTTACTTGAGACTTCATTTTCGACTTTCTCTTTTATATTTTCAAAAGAGTATATGATACGCGATTTACATATTTTGTCATTACTCCGAGTCTCACTGTTATTACGATTTTCCTTTCACTTGATGTGATGTTTTGATGGTAATTTTATGCCATGAGATTTCATTTTGTGTTTTGATTATTCATTACCGAATTCAAGTTATTCAATAACAATTTGTGTACTACTTTCAAAACATCATTTTCGCTAAAAAAATTCCGTTTGCATTTTTAAACGATATTTTCCTGACTATGTTTGTTCATGTTTGAGTATTATGCTTTTCAAGCAAAACACAATTCTATGCATTTTTCCACATCATTTAATTTACTCAGTCAACGACATATGTGTGGCTGTCCGCATGTTTTGGCCCTATTGGAAACCGTTACTATAATCATGATTATATAAATGGTTTCACAATAGAAGCCGTGTTCACATTTTATCACATTTCATCGATAATTATGTCAAGTTAATCAAATTTTTGTTTGTTTTATGTTTTATACATGTATATGTCACCCCAAAGAACTCACTTCATCCTCACGATATTTAATTGTATTTCACGCAATCATATCCTCCAATACTTATAACCTCAAGTTTGTTCACGTATGAAACTCATCGTACGATGTTATTGTTAATGGTATCGTTGTTTATCCCAACCTCATGTACTCACTTATTGGATTTTTCTCAGTTACACTTATTTCTCATTCTCACTTATTGGATTTCTCCTTTTCACTTATTGCAGTCCTCATTATCAGGTTTCATTTATCGATTTTATTTAGTACAGCGATTTATAGACATTGACATTTATCTTGATGACTTTTAACTTCAAATCTCATTTCATATTGTTTACCCTAATTTTTTTATTTGTTCCATCGTTTTTACTTATTTAAACCGAATGTTATTTTCACATTGGTTTATATCTTAAGATTTTAGTTGTTTCAATTATTTATCCCATTTTTTCCACGTATTTAAAAGCCAACCTCAAAAATTTTCAACCGCTAGTATTGGATTGTCAATATTGGTAAAATTCAACAAATTTTATGTACGTTTCTAATATTTAAGATTTCAAATATGCCTTTTAAACCACAAAATGGGACGAACAATGTGGACCATATGACGATCTAAATAATTATGGGTGCACACTTAGTTATCGACATCCTCGCATGGAAGCCATTGTAAGTACGCTTGTGTGTGATAACTCGGACCCGAGAATGATAGCAGATAAATGGTATAAATGCAAGATGATAAAGCATGGTGGATACGCCGCGGGTACATCCTATATATACGTGCCTTTATTGTGTTTATGATTTGTGGCTTTTTTCGAGTCATGCAAGGACTTGACGTTATTCTCTTGCTTAAAATTTTTCTTACAATTGCTTTACTAAAAATGACATTCGTTAGTAATTACCTCTTTTCCTTAAGTTTATTTTAATTTCGAGACGAAATTTTCTTAAGTAGGGAAGACTGTGACTCATCATTTTCCTTTTCGATTCATTTTTGCGTTCGCATTGTAAACCGACCCGATTTGTATCCTGAACCCTTCAAGATTATTAAAATGATAGATTTTATGTTTCATAATCATCTCACGCTTGTTGAATCGCGAAAACACCTCTTTATAACTAAAAACGACTTAAAACGAACTTTAGGGATCCAAATCGACAATTGATCAAAGTTGGAGACCAACCCCAACCATTAGTGGCGCCGCGCCGCTCGGCCACTAAGGTAAAGGGTGGTCGCGCGGCGCCTAGAGCTTCGCGCCGCGCGGACACCAAATGCAAGGGTGGTCGCGCAGCACCTAGGGGTGTCTGCAGTATTTCCCAGCTCATTTTTGTTGTTTTATGGTTTGTTTGACCAAATTAACCTCCCCATTTGCATGTAAATTCTTGAAAGAAACACTACCCACAAACCCTTACTCTTTGCCTATATAAACAATACCGTCTCACCCATTTTTTGGATGTTCCTTCTTCTCCAAACATTCTCAACCTAAGCTCCAAGCTGCATCTTTCAAGTTCTTTCTGGTTTGACTTCTGAGAATCAAATAAGAACCACTTCCTTGTTTATAACTAACTCCATATAATTAAAAATTGTTATTGTAACATATATATAATATATACCCCTTGTTTCCATCGGTTTTCAATTCTCCAGTCATGGTCGGTTGAGGTGAAATGCTTATAAGGCAAGGCTACATGGAGGATTATTGCAATCCTTGTTTTAAATACTTTAATTTATGCTTTGGTTTTGTTTAAGCTTGTTAATATTGTTTAGTTATTAATTATTTTATTTTCCAAATCATTTTAATAGTTCAATGGTATTTGGGTATGTGGCCACCATTTTCGGTTTCATCCCGAGTCAAAAGCCGAACCAAAACCAAACTTTTGTTTAATACTTTATTGTTAACATATTTTATGAAAGATTTGAGAATTATTATTTTAAGTTTATCTTAAGAGTTTTATGGTATTGGATATGTGGCAACCATCCTCGGTTTTATTCCGAGTCAAGGACCGAACCAAAACCGAACTATTGTTTAAATGCTTTATATTTAAAATGATTTATTTATATGTTACAAGCTAGATTTGTTTATTATAATTTCTATGTTCATTTTAATAAGTTATATGGTATTGGGTATGTGGCAACCATCCTCGGTATTATTCCGAGTCAAAGACCGAACCAAGAGCGAACTAAATAGAGTTCACTCGCTTAAGACACACTAGTGTGTTTTGAGCCACCAAATCTCATATTTTCTCTAAAACTATTTTATAAACTAATTTTTAATTGTTTTCTTAAAGTACTTGGTATGTATAATAAAACTTGATCTTATAACAAGTTTGGACCGATAAAAACCAAACACTCGCTTAAAGATGATATTTAGAGTTTCTCCTTTAATAGAACTTCTAACATTAGTTAAGTGTTTGTTTTAAAAAATTTATCTCATGATATTTATCACTTTGGAATGTCGGTTCAGACTTGACTATTTATCAAGCCCCGAACCGACTAACCGAACACTTGTTAAAATCACGTTTTGGTATATCTAACAAGGGGTCGTTCACGATTGCATTAAACCAATCCCAACATATTTACTTATAAATGGTTAAGTAAAACGAATGAGTTGAATATCGAGACCCAATTTCGAGCAAGCGTACTTTTCAAAAACCGTTACTTTAATTTCTCAAGTATTCACATTTTAAACCTTAAACTTTAATTAATTATTTAAATTGTCACTTTATTTTACTTTAAAGTCTTTCAAGACCATCTTCTAAACCGAAACCCCTTTTAACCTAGACCTCACTCGTTGAACTTATTATCCTGGTTTATCACAAACAACCCTTAAAGTTATTTATTTCATGTGAGTACTTTTCATCCCCCGTTTTCATCTTTACGTTTTGGGGGTGACATTGCATACGTTTTCAAACAAAAGTGATTTATACATTGTGTCTCAAACCGCAAAACTCTATAGTATACGTTAACTTAAATAAATGCACTATTTGGTGTTATATGCTCTATATGATTACTTGCTAACGTGTTTATCGCTTTCGGTTGGTTTGCCTTAATAAGTATGATCATACGCTCCCCTAACTATTTTAGCTTAAGTGCTAATAGAATAGGGCCTAATTTTCTGAGTATATTTGGTTGTTACCATATAGAAAGGTGCCTCATTTCTCCGAGTACGAATGGTTGTTACCGATTCGAAAAGAGCCACATTTATTTATTTTCAAGTTGTTTATCCAAGTTGTGTGCTATTATTTATTGTTTCATATACGAGTTTGTGGATTTCATTTTGTATTCATATACTCAAAAACTATGAAAATTGCTCACCAACATTCATGTTGACAAAGTTTATTTTATGCAATGTTAGGTTTGATAATTGCTTGAACGAAGAATTGAGTAACGTAGTTTGTTTTGAGACCACTAATTAATTAGTCGAATAAACAATTTATATTTGTTTACTTGTATTCAAATTTGTTTTGTACGAACAAGATGTGTTTGTATTGATTTATGAAATTAATGAGTCGATTAAATATTGTCACTTTAATGGTGTCTTGTGTTCTTGGACAATCCGTTGTACCCCGACATGTTCTGCCGCCTTTGGTCGGGGTGTGACAGTGGGTTACAACCCCTAGGACGCGGTTTGATATTTTATTTTTGTTTTCTTCAAGTTTAAATGATATTATAAATTGTTATATATATTATTTAATATATAATAAATGTTATTTTATTAAACCGACCTGATTAAGTTAACGTGTCTTGGCAAATAATCTCGCATACTAGTTTTCATATCTATATATATATAGAGAGAGACACACACACACACACTAGTAAAAGAACACGCGATGCGGCGACATGACATTTTACAACACGGTACTTGTTTTATGTTGGTTGGTATTGCGTCTGTTCGTTACGGTATCGATTGGGTTATTTAGAATGTGTAGAGTTATAAAAAAGAGAAAAGAACCAGCATGTAGTGGCTAAATTCAAGCTATGGTATCACATCAAAAACTTATGTTACCATCTCTAAAACATGTTAGGTTGTATGTATAACTTAATGGAAGATAATTAAAACTAAACCAAATAAGAATATTTGGTTTTGGGTTTCTTGATTTCGAACAACTTCAGTTTTTTGTATAATTACTACTTATTATGCTCAATCGTGTTATTTACTTTTGTGCATAGTTATGCCACATTAGTGGGGAAAAAATTATGACTTGTTCATAATCACCATCCAATATATAATTATCTACTACAACTTAATTGCATGGCCTTTATATAATTCAATAGCCAATCTCAATGTATGGTTTTATGAAGGACGTAGTGGAGCAATATAATTACAACAAATGAGCACTGATGAATAAGATATGTGATCTGACTAAACCCAAAAAAAAAGCATCGTTTCATTCATTGCCTTATGCAGATACTAAAGAAACATAAATTATTAGTATGCCAACAATTGTCTCATTACAATGAAGTTGGTGTCCTACGCTTAGTGTATGAATCATGAATTCAATTGCAAAATGTCGGTAAAAATGGTACATAACTCAATACTATTTAGAAACTGTTGAACTTTTTAAACCTTTGAATATGCTAAGACTGGCACAAAATTTTGAAAGTAATAGAATGCTGTATATTTCTTGTCCAATACTTGCAAAAATCTTGTTCCGTGTTTGTTGACCTGCACCCAGAAATAAATATACACATAACACGAGTAAATAATGTACAAAATGACATATCTTGCTCCAAACCCATTTGGTCAGACCGGGCCATTTTTGAGAAAAGTTCACCCAGTTCGGGTCAGAACCATTTGAAAGAGTTGATTTTTAAGAACATGTCGATTTGTTAGGATCAACGATCCATTTGAAAAAGAAAAGGTAGATTTGTTTGGATCAGAACGGGTGTGGCCAAAATAAGTATGGGTCAAAAATACTGTGGCTACCGGTTAGCCCGGTCCGGGTTTTAAAACATTGACTATATTTATATAAAAGAAAATAAATACAATAAAAAATTTTAAAAATTATTATAAAACTATTCGCTTTGGGTCAGTTTTAGGATAAAACCGAACAAAAAACTGAAACTTCAGTTTGTGGATTTTTGAAACAGTTTGGTTTTGGGTTTTCATTGCAGTTCATTTTTGTCATTTTGCCAGCAAGATTTAAAAACTTCTATTTAGAAATTATATTATCCTGGTCTTGTAAAATCAAATAAACCAAAATCTATAACCTTCAAAGGCGAATCTTCTTGTCGCGTGCTAAAAAGATAGTTCAGCCCAAAAATAATACCATCTAATTAGCGTCTGCTATCATCAAACCGAAAATAATCAGGAAACTATACACACCTCAAATTTTAAATCGCGGTGCACAACACCCTAAAGATGACAAAAAGAAGCCACACTTAAAATTTGAACAACAATAGATTTCGCATCATTTTCTGTATATCTTCTACCTTTGCAAAAACAAAAATCACTATAATTCAGAAAACAAACAAACGAACCTCAAGATAAAAACTAGCGTATATTTCATAAATAGTTAATATTATCACCTTGCTAGAATACGGTCAAGAAGTTCTCCCCATTCACACAATCAACCAAATACCACAAATTTATTTATATTAATATCATAACTAACTAAACTAAACTATTAATATTATTTATATAAAAGCAAATAAGTAATACTTACTCCATAACTATGTATACATTCTGATTATCTTCAAAAGAATCATGAAACTGAACCATGTGTTGATGACCCGATAAACTCTTTAACAACTCAATCTCTCGGTGCACATCTTCAATTTATATAGCAGTTGTCATCTACATGAACAATTTACATACCAATATTAGATCAATTTACAAAGAGATTCAAAATTCGAATATTGATATTATTATAAATCAGGTAACCTTTGATTTTGAAATAATCTAATCTTTATTGCAATTGTTCAATTTTTAAGAACACCCTTTTTACATTTTGCCCAACAAGTATGACCAAAATTCCCTTGTCCCACCTCCTTCCCGAGCTCGTATTTCGACCTGAAATTCTTCGGGTACCCGAACGTCTTATCCAAAGCCCTCTCCCCATCGGCGGCGTCATCTTCGGGTATGGCCATCACCGTCTCCTGTGACACCTCCTTCCGTTTTCCCTGCCGTTTCAAAATCATGAATATTTCCAGCAAAACTGTGATAAATATTAGCCAAAGGTTATCAATATTAAATTTTAAAATTAGATGCAAACCACAACTGTAACATAAGGCGATAATGTTAAAGGGCATCCTAACTTTTCTTTTCATACATATCAATGTGTGTAATTTTTTTTTAAATAAACGAGTCAGCTTAGCATTTCAGCTCGAGCTTTTTATAAACCAACCTCCAGCTTAACATTTCAGCTCGTTAAAATAAGCAAGCCAAGCCCAATCCCAACCTGGCTCGGCGCGACTCGTTTACAGCAAATACCTCTAACATACTTTCATAAGTGGAAATAGGTCAACTGCATATATAACGGTGGAATTAGGTGGAGCCACTGCTAAATCTTACTCAAAATTAGAAGAACCGAAGGTGTATTCAGGTGCAATTGTCACAAGAGCTACTTCACCTGCTGCTCTTTTTATGCCAATACAAATATGTATATTAAATAAAACAGGTTACATAACATAAAACATATTAAAAAACAAACTTTAGATTATGTTTGTACATACCTTCATGGCTTTATTTGACTTGAATTCCAAAGGCTCCGAATCATCATTATCATGGCCTTTTGTTTGTTGAGCATAGTACCATCTTGTAGCTTAACAACCCACTTAATTGTTCATCATAACATCAAACAATTTTTGACATCATATGATAAAGCGAAATGATAAAGAATCATAAAAATATCAAAATTTTCTCATGCTGAACAATACCTCGTTACAATTAAGCTCAATTGCATTGGACGCATAAACTATGGTTGCATCTTACGTCCTGCTCAAGCATAGTTAATATGTATTTTCTGAAAATATTTAACAAATTAGTCTCAAGAACACAAAAATAAACCTTAAGTTATACTTACCTATGTTGACGAAAGTATGAGGTTCAGATGGAGAGCAATACCATGGCTTCGTGAAATCCAAACAACCTGTTATTGGACCATAGAACCACCAATACAAAAAAACCAATCAAATACCAAAAGAAAGTACAAAGACAACATAAAAACTAAACATTACCTGCTTAACAATATAAAGAAGAAGGTGGGAGAGTAGCAGGCACGACGGCGACGAAAACGTGCTGTGGTGGATGAGATTTAGGATTTCTGCATGCTCTCTCTCTCTCTCTCCGCCAGTTGGTTGCTATTTGGGATTTGAATTTGAAATTTGTTTTCTTAACCGCTTAAACTATACACATGCTAAACACTCTTGTACATTAGGCTGGAATGTGTTGTACATCTTATTTCTTAAGAGTTTTTGTGAAAAATTACCAAACAGTCCTTCCTATATGCATTATATAGTAGTAAGGATATATATATATATATGTATTATAGGTGTATAATAATACTAGACCATCATTACTTTATTAAAACCCGACATCAATATCGGTGTTCTCTCGTCGTTGAACGCCTTTATAAATTTGCTTGTATTATATATATATATATATATATTAAATAAACGTATTAAATAGATTTTTATTAAAATATACAAACACAATATTTATTTATATATTACCACCTGTTAGAATTAAATAATTACGTATTATTATTATGATTATCTACTTATTTATACATTAGTATTATACTTGTTCGGATAATTATAAGTATATATTACATCAAATTTAGTTATCTAAATTATTAGTTTATAAATTTGATTATATATTTTTCATATAAAGTAAACAAGGGTAATTCTATAAATATTAAAAATAATGACTTTAATAAATAAATGTGAAACAATAATATTAATGTTTGCAATAATACTTATTATAGAAATTTATTGATCAATTAATAAAAATTATAATCCCAAACCTAACGAATCACATCGAAATCTTAATTCATCACATCATGTTATAACTTTTATAATTAATTTAATATTATATTATTTATCTAGGAATCCTTGACGGTATATCCCGAAGGGTATATCTCTCTCACATCATAACTTATATTTCGTTCATCCAAGCAGGTGAGAAATCACTCCCATCTTTTTACTTATTTTAAATCTTTTGGGGACATATGGGTATTGCTAGTATTTATCCATTATCTAGTATTCAAAACCGTAACTGTTTAATCCTTGTGTGAATATCAGTTTGTGCCTAAGTTTCTATGTGCTTACTTGCTTTATTTGAATACATTTTGGAGAGGTCCAACATATACTCATTATAGTATGATCATACGACCTTTGTAGTACCCATCGTCTAGTTTATCTGGCATCGAGCTTACCGACAACTCATTTTTGGTTAACTTTTTATTCTCACAGGAACAATTTGCATCTTTCTTTATTTATTATATATTATTATTGTTGTGTCTTAAACTGGTTTTTTACTCACTCAACATGTGTTGTTGACAAACCTTTCTATTTTATTCGTATATGCAGGTTATTGTTTGGCTAGTTGCAGGATTTGGTGAATACTTAGTGAAGATTTTAAGTTTGAAAAATTTTAATTAAGATCATTTTTGATATCGGTTGTATTGTTGTTTGATTATGGAATTTTTACTATGTACTTGATTTTTTTGATTCATTTAATCAAATTAAATAGATATTTCCACTTTTAAATATAGCATGATAGTACCTTGAGAACTGTGAGCAATCAGCTCACGCCCCGGCATTTCCGCCGTAGGTTGGGGTGTGACAGATTGGTATCAGAGCCGAAGGTTTAAGATAGGTCGTTAGTGGTGCCTTAGTAACATGCTTAGGAGCCCCATAAGTACTTATTTGTTCACCTTATGTGTTTTATTTGATTGCTTACAGCTTACGTAATTACTTGCTAGATTAAATACTTATTTAACCATTTAATTAATTTTTTATTTTATTTGTCATGCACACACACACAACTCCGAAGCTATGCTTCACTCTCCAAATATTTTATTACTTCGAGACTACGTCTCATTCTCACAATATTTTTATAACTTTAAGGCTACGGATCAATCTCAAAATATTTCTATTTAATTTTATTAAATTGCCTTTTATTGTCGGAAATTTTATTGAGAATTTCCTAGCTTGGTTTATGCTCTTTTTCACTTAGAAATAGGGAGTGTGACAAGATTCCCTGCCATAGTGAAAATTGTCATACAACCGACACTTTAAATGTTTAACGCAATCGACAAAATGGTTACACTATTTATTGTGTTTTATTGTTTTTAAAATGACTAGTCGTGTGTAAAACCCATGGGACGCCATGGACACACCAACTGTACATTTGCACAATTCGTTATATTTGCGATATTTTGTTGAAACATTATCATCTGTGGTGATATAGGAGATGTTTCAACTACTTATGTTTGAGTTCGTTTATACATTTAGTTTTGTCAGTTAAATCACCATGTAACGCTCATGGGCCGACAAACTCAATTGATACATTAATTCGTTAATTAAGTTGGGTCATTCAAATTGTCATGCAATGCTCATGGGATGCTAACTTACAAATTTGTTTTGATTTTGGTATGCTAATAAGTTGGGGAAACAAAATGCATGGAAAGCTCATGAGAAACCCAACACAATTGTTTAGATTTGATTTTGATTATGGTATGTTAATAATTTTGGTCTGCCGCCTAAGTAACCGGAAGCACCCGTCACTAACACTTTCATTTTATAATCTCAGATTATAGATTATGAGAATTGCCTCTTACTTTCTATTACAGATTCCAATCAAATCAATTCAAATTTAAACATATCATTAGCAACACCCATCAATTAAAAAGAAAAAGAGTTAACTACAATGGCTCGTAGCATTCCCAACACATTCTTTATTTGTATCTCTATAATTACATTAAAAACACTATATTTTCTCTCTTATATATAATTAAATAATATTTTTTACCTCTTTATTATTATCTAATCTCTATCCTGCACTCACAACTACTTTCAAAAAATATATTTAAAAATAAGTAGAGCATGAACAGTGTTCCTCCAAATTTTCTCAAAATGTCTCCTCCAATCATAATCACTTACAATCCTCTAAAACATTTAGAGATTTCTCACACAACACTTTTAAAGGAGCTGCTGAGAATACTCTTAGTTACAATTCAGTTCCTATACGTAAAATAAAATGTTATAAATTAAGTCCAAACCATTGAAACTATACACCTAGATTTAAAAGCTAAAAATATACAACTAGCTCACGTACTTATACAAAAGTTTTAAGCTGGTCTAAAAAATAACAAGTTTGATAGCGATACACGAAGACTAGTAATTATCCTGATAATTTGGCAGTTGTCATGCTATGCCACGTATAACTATTTAACTCGCCCATCGCGCTACACCAAGTGTAGCTTAAGTAACCATAATACGTTTCATGCCACGTGGCATAGCTAGGGCTGACTCGGCAAGCCTATAAATGTCTCGCACTATGCGACACCCTATGTTTGTGGCCGTCTCGATACGCGACCGACTCCAAGGTTAGCTATAAAGAGATGGAGAAGAATGATGTATTCATCGTTCATTTCACTTTTGCTCTCTCTCTCTCCATCTCTTATAGAATAGATTGTTGGTATAACACCACTAATCGCCGCAATGAAGCCTTGTCCGATCGATTGAGACTTTGCCACACGAACTCCAAATCTCTGCATGAACAAGGTGAGATTTTGTGCAATCATGTAGAGTTTTCAATCTCATGGTTATAGTTAAAGGTTTTGGGTTTACACTAATACATACTACATTGTATTAAATTAGGTGCTTAACACCAGGAACCTCGTAATTTGTAAACATTCCAGGTGAGACATTAGAGTTTCTTTAAAAATCACATTATTAATGAGACAACCCATTTTCCCACTGTCATTAAGATTTTTAAGCATGTATAACTCATGACAGAGTATAACAGTCCAAATGTTCACATTACAATGATTAAGTCATTGTAGACTTACGAAATGATTATTACTGGTATTTTTTCGGGTGGGGGGTGGGTTTGTAAACAATACTCAAATATCATTACTTATTGGACAAAGAGTTAGCCAATAAGTAATATGATGACAGTCACATATACGGTCGAGTGAAAAATACCATTCGGGATTTTTAAATATATGAAACGGCCATGGGCGCGGGTTCGAGTGCCCCTGGACGCGGTTTGATCATTTATTTTTGTTTTCTTCATGTTTAAATAATATTATAAATTGTTATAAATAATATTTAATATTAAATAAACGTTATTTTATTAAAAAAACCACACTTAGTTAACATGTCTTGGCAAATAATATCGCATACTAGTTTTCGTATATATATATATATATATATATATATTTATATATATATAATAAGTGTATAATCATACTAGACCATCATTACTTTGTTAAAAAACCGACAACAATATTGGTGTTTTCTTGTCGTTGAACGCCTTTATAAAATTTGCTTATATTATATATGTAACATCCTAAAATTTATAATGTTGAATAAAGGAAGTTATGTTTAGTGATTTCGCGTAATTAATTAATATCGAGTAAGGAGCGGATCATGGACTTGGAATAATTGAGATGGGTTAAATGAGAATGGGCCTTAGGTCCATGGGATTTAAGGGATATAAATACCCCCTAAACCCAAAAATATCTTTCATTCTATCACTTTTCTAACACACTCCAAAACACACACACCAAACAACTTCGCCGCCGGCCGAGGGAAGAACCGGGCAGATCCGGGAGAGAGAGAGAGAGAGAGAGAGCGTTGGTTGTGATTAAACAAGTAAACGAGATCCAAACGAGCTCAAAAAGGTATGATTCTTGATCTTTGAAGTTTAAAGATCCGAGCTTTATAGCGTATATACGACCGGAAACGGTTGGGGAACGTAGGGGGTGATGTCGAACCATAGCAAGGGTGTTAAAATCGCTCGAAATGCTGGTCAGAAACTAAAACAGCGGCTGATCTGGGCAACTTCGCCTGCATCTGGGCAACTTCGCCTTCAAATCGATAACTTCGCTTACGGCTAAGTTCGCCTAACTGGTAACTTCGCCTAAAGCCAAGTTCGCCTGATAACTTCGCCTAGAGCTAAGTTCGCCTGAGGTTTAACTTCGCCTAAAGCCAAGTTCGCCTGATAACTTCGCCTAAAGCTAAGTTCGCCTAAGGTTTAACTTCGCTTAAAGTCAAGTTCGTTTAGAAAATAAATTAAAAATCTAATGAAAAATGTGTTAAGACAGTTAATGGAAATAAAATTTTTCCAAGCTGACCTGGCAGCTCGACCCCCGCCAGGGGCTCTGCCCCTTGGACCCTGCTAGGGGCTGCCGCCCCTAGACCCCTCTGCCAGGGGCGCTGCCCCCGGACCCCCGTTCGTTGTGGGTCATATAAAGATAGAAATACATTATGAGAAGTGATAGTTAATTGATACGTATACTTGTTATACAGTCAGCCGTGCACAACTGAAGAAAGGGATTACGATTAACGGTGAACGTAACCGTGTTCAGGTGAGTTTCTAGCCCCATTTATGTGTTATGTTTTCGGGGCTGTGTGCATACTCGATATGTTTGTTAATACGCTTATCCTAAGAGATAAGTGTATGCCTTATGTGAATGATGTAATATGTATGAATGATTGCCTGACGGTACGTGAACGATCTTCGGATATTGCACGTATTGTCAGGTTGTAACGCTAAGTATAAGGTAAGTATAATATGTATGCTTATGTGTATGAATGTGATAAAGTTAATAAAAGAAGGAAAGGATGGTTGTATGGTTACGAAAAGGGTACCGAGCCCTAATAATACTCGAGGTATGATGTATGGTTGTATGGTAACGAAGAGGGAATCGAACCCTACTAATATTCGAGAACTAGGGAACCGAACCCTTCTAATATTCGAGGAAAGAGGGAAACCGAGCCCTAATAATACTCGTGGAAAGAGGGAAACCGAGCCCTAATAATACTCGAGGAAGGAGGGTACCGAGCCCTAATAATACTCGAGGAAGGAGGGTACCGAGCCCTAATAATACTCGAGGAAGGAGGGTACCGAGCCCTAATAATACTCAAGGAAGGAGGGTACCGAGCCCTAATAATACTCGAGGAAGGAGGGTACCGAGCCCTAATAATACTCGAGGAATGTTGGGCGTAATGCTCTTTATAACGTAAGATCTGAAGGTAAGTTAATACAAAAGAAAGAATGAAAGTATGAAAGTAAGAAAGTATGAATGAAAGAATATAAGTTTATGTGTATTGTATAGTGTATGATTAATTAGAACTCACTCAGCGTAGCTGACTTTTAGTATGCACGCAGGTGAGTAGGATGAGGCAGCTCGCTTGAGGAGACACGTGGCACTGAATAAGAGTCTGGCATCTGAAGACTTATGATGTTTTAATTTTAATGCTGTAATGTTGAAAGACAAAGGATGTTTTGAGACAAGTTATGAATTATGTAATGTTTTATGAAAGTTTTATAATCCGCGTAAATATTTTAATTAACTCTGATATTTAGAACTGTGTTTATGAGTAAATCCAACACGAAAGTAGGGCTACCGGTAACGGGGCCTTACAATATATATATATATATATATATATATATATATATATATTAAATAAACTTATTAATTAGATTTTTATTAAAAGATTCAAACAAAATATTTATTTATATATTACAACCTATTATAACTATATAATTACGCATTATTATTATGATTATCTACTTATTTATACCTTAGTATTTTACTTGTTCAGATAAATATAAGTGTATTTTACATCAAATTTAGTTATCTGAGTTATTAGTTTATAAATTTGGTTATATATTTTTGATAAAAAATAAACAAGGGTAATTCTATAAATATAAAAAATAATGACTTTAATAAATAATTGTGAAACAATAATATTAATCTTTGCAATAATAATTATTATAGAAATTCATTTATCAATTAATAAACATTCTAATCCCAAACCTAACTAATCACATCGAAATCTTAATTCATCACATCATGTTATATCTCTTATAATTAATTTAATATTATATTATTTAACTAGGAATCCTTGACGGTATATCCCGAAGGGTTCATCTGTCTCACATCATCACTTATATTTCGTTCATCCGAGCATGTGAGAAATCACTCCCCTCTTTTTACTTATTTTAATCTTTTGGGGGACATATGCGTATTTACAGTATTTATCTATTATCTAGTATTCACAACCGCAACTGTTTAATCTTTGTGTGTTTATTAGTTTATGCCTAATTTGCTATTTGCTTATGTAACATCCTACTTTTGAAATAATAAATAAAAGAGAGTTATGTTTGCTTATAGTGTGTTAATATTTAATTAAAAAAATAATATTAAAGAATATGGACTTTGTTAATGAAATGTGGAATAAGGGATGGTTATGGGCCTTGGGTCCATGGGCTTAAGAGAGTATAAATACTCCTTAAACCTCTCTAAAACCCAAATACCCTCATTTCTTATTTTCAAGCCTCCTACACACTCAAAACACAAAAACAACACACTCTTGATAATCGGACGTGATGAGAGGAGGATTCAAGACCAAACCGAGCTTAGATCTTGACTATACAAGCAAAATACAAGTTTATTTTTTAATATCAAAGCCAACCCTAGCCTTAAAAAGTATAAAGGTATGTTCTTTACTCTTAAAGGTTATATTTTTAGGAACGGTTTTCCCTACGGTTTGGCCCTAGAGCAAATCGGGTTGTGATATACTAATATAACGTAAACTTGATGTTAATAGTGGATTCAATGAACTCGTTAGTAAACACGGTTCACCTAGGAACCCTATATCTAGCTTAAATACATAAAGGTTGAAGCTTTATGAATATCAGAACTATATCTTGGGCTAAGATGGGTTGTGAGACGGTTTCAAATTGGTATGGAGCCATAATAGGAGTTTCAATGTTAAAATACATAAGGTAAATGAAATGTAAAGGGGTACAATACCCAGGGGGTGTATTCAAATGAGGCTATCATTCTAATACAATCCCTCTATTCGAATGTATGAATAAAAGCAAAACAGAAATAAAGGTTCCATTCGAATACAAGTCAAGAACGAATACATTTCCCTCAAAACAGTTCTATTCGAACACAAGGAGAACATAAAGGAAATACAAGTATTAAGTACAATTCGAATAAAAACAATGTGCAGACAAAGTCCATTCGAATAGCTTGACCGTTCGAATACAAGGTTTAAGATGCAAGGCATACATGTGTAATCGAATATACTATATATCCGCATTCAATGTGTATCCGAATACACAATGAATTCGAATATTACAAACTATTAGAATACACAATGAATTCACATACATTATGTATTCTAAAACACAATGTATTGAATACATTATGTATTCGAATACACAATGTATTCGAATACACTATGTATCTGAATACACAATGTATTCGAATAGAACGTTCTATTCGAATAGCTGAAAGAAATAAGGAAGGATTAAACAAGTAAGGCCTGCTCGAATTCAAGATCATTTAGCAAACCTCTCCATTCGAATACATGAATGAAAGGAAGGGGGAATCCAATCGAATACATGTTGTATTTGCATGCATGAGTATTCGAATACAAATGTATTCTAACCCCTGCAAGGGTATCCTAATGCTTGAATACAATTGGCCCAATTCAAATACATGTCCCTTAAAATGCATTACCACTAGCACAATGGAGCATTCTAATACAATATCATTCAATAATGTTGGTACTCGAATACAATGGTGACCTAATACAATGCCTTACAAGGCTATTAGAATATATCAGACTTAGCCATTTTGACTGGAACATGAATGCTGTGATTAGGACAAGTATTGATACACGAAATTAATGTACAGTTAGCCGAGCTCCGTTAAAGAATCCAGGTGAGTTTCTAGCCCCATTTCTTGTTATGTTTTCAGGGTTGTGTGCATACTCGATGTGATAGTTAATACACTTACCTTAAATAGTAAGTGTATACATTATATGATTTATGTGTTAAATGATATATAAGTTGAATGTGAACGAAAGCTTGTCGGTACATGAAGGATCTTCGGATTGCATGTATTGATAACGATGGTATGTATATGAAATGTGAATGTGTATGAAAGGCATATGTATGACATGTGAGTATGTATGAATGTTAAGGGAAGTTTATTATATAAAGGTATAATATGATATGGGCATGTAAAGAAAGTAAGCACGAGTTTGGAAGAGGGAAGCGACCAAACCCTAACGATATCTGAGATAGAGAAGGGAAGGACCAGAACCTAATAATATCAGAGATATAAAAGGAAGGGATCAGAACCTAACAATATCTGAGATGAAAAAGAGAAAAGAAAAGGAAAAGGAGAGGGACCAGACCCTAATAATATCTGAGATAGAAAAGGAAGGGATCAGACCCTAAAAATATCTGAGATAGAAAGGACAATATGTATGTAGCACAGAAGTAATAAAGTATGAACGTATGTATGAATGTATGAAAGAAAGGTAATAAGTAAAATATTTAAATATGTATCTTCGGATGCATATATGAAGGTAAGTGTATATATTGTATGTTTCCTAATTAACTATAACTCACTCAGCGTAGCTGACTTTTAGTATGCACGCAGGTGAGTAGAATGAGGCGGCTAGCTTGAGCGGGGCAAATGGCAGAAGAATAAGAGGCTGGCATCTGAAGACTCATGATGTTTTTTAATTAATGTTTTATTTCAAAAGACAAAGTTTGAATTATGTTAAGACAATATTTTAAAGACATGTAATATATATATTGATATTTTCATATTCCGTGTACAACTTTAATTAACTCTGATATTTAGAACTGCGTTTATGAGTAAATCCGACATGAAATGTTGGACGCCGGGACCGGGGCCTTACAGCTTACTTGCTTTATTTGAATACATTTCGGAGAGGTCCAACATATTCTCAATATAGTATGATCATACTACTGTCGTAGTAGCCATCATCCAGTTCATCTGGCATCGAGCTTACCGACAACTCATTTTTGGTAACTATTGCTCATTCGCATAGCAACGGTTTAGCCCTTTCTTTATACTTGTGAGATTTATTTATATGCTATGGTTAACTATTTATTCTAACAGGAACAGTTTGCATATTTCTTTATTTATTATATATTATTAATGTTGTGTCTTAAACCGATTTTTTACTCACTCAACATGTTTTGTTGACAATCCTTTCTATTTTATACACATATGCAGGTTTTTGTTTGACTAGTTGCAGGATTTGGTGAAGACTTAGTGAAGAATTTATGTTTAAATTTTTTTTATTAAGATCATTTGTGATATTAGTTGTATTGTTGTTTGATTATGGATTTTGTACTATGTACTTGAATTATTTGAATCATTTAATCTAACAAAATAGATATTTCCCCTTTTAAATATTGCATAATAGTACCTTGAGAGCTATGAGCAATCAGCTCATGCCCCGGCATTTTCGCCGTAGGTAGGGGTGTGACAGATTGGTATAAGAGCCGAAGATTTAAGATAGGTCGTTAGTAACATGCTTAGGAGGCCCATACGTACTTATTTGTTTACCTGATGTGTTCTATTTGATTGCTTACATCTTACGTAATTACTTGCTAGATTAAGTACGTTTAATAAATTGTTTATTTTATTTCTCATGCACACACTCACAAAACTCCGAAGCTGTGCTTCACTCTCCAAATATTTTATTACTTCGAGACTATGCCTCATTCTAAAAATATTTTTATAACTATAAGGCTACGCCTCATTCTCAAAATATTTCCATTTAATTTTATTAAATTGCTTTTTATTGTCTGAAATTTTCTTGAGAATTTTCTAGCTCGGTTTTTGCTCTTTTTCACTTAGAACTAGGGAGTATGACAAGATTCCCCACTGATATACGTGTATTTATACATCTCGAATCCCTTGTAAAGTTATGTTTATTTAATGTTTTGAGTTCAGTTTGATTCGTGTTTCGTTTATCTTTTATTTATTTAAGGTTTTGAGTCAAATTTATATATATTTATCGTGTTTTAACTCTTTTGGTGTCTTGCATGTTAAACTTAATTCTTTCTATCTTTTTCAAGCGAAGTTTATGCTCGTTTTTCTCATCATTGGTTACATGATTACTTCACTTACGAGTTTTGATTTATTTGCATATAGATGGTGGTTTGAAAGTCAAGGAGTAGAAGGTCTAGAAGGTTCTAAGCGTTACTTGGAGTTCAAGGAAGATAATTATCAAGATTTAACAAAGAACTAACAAGAAATAACAAAACAATTCGTTGGCTCCTCCTATAGTGCGCCGCGCCGCGCGAAGGTATGCCGGGGGGGGGGGGGGGGGGGGGGCGCGCGGAGCCTAGGCCTCCCTGGTCAACCGTTTTTTCTAGTCCAAGCCCATCTCGTTCTATATATATACCATTATAAACCTAGCCGATTTTGGAAGCTTTGGCTGCCGATTTTGGAAAGAAAAACCAAGAGTTTGAAGGTTCTTTCATGGTTGATTACATTGGAGATCAAGGAGCTTTCATTCAATCGATCAAGAAAGGAGTCTTAAGGGTTTTATCGCTCTACTTTCTACGTTCTTGTTATTTATCATGAATCTCTTTTGTTTTGTTTGTTTGGGATTGTTTTTAATAATGATTCTAGGCTAGACTTCATGTCTACCTAGGTTTGATGAACATGTTTGATGCTTGATTCCTTCTTTGGACGATTGTTATGATTATGGTTTTGTTATCTTAACAGTAAAAGACTTGATTTTGCTATCACGATGGATATGAATGTTTATTATCTTGATTGTTTGTTAATTATAGCTTCACATCAGTCTTTTTTCTATTGACTTTGTTCTTTAGATTTAGGGTTTATGTTGAATCATTACTTGGTGTTTTGATTATTGTGATTGAATGGGCCCATTAGATCATAGAAGCTAGTTGATAGTTGGTTAGGGTTTTGAATGTTCTGCTAAATTCCAATAGCTGTAAGGTGAGGAGTTGTTCATGTGTCTTGGTCAATCGCATGATAGGATAGATTAGTGACAATATTCTTGCTTATTGTGTTGATCCTTGTTCATGATGTCATGATAAGTTTATCAAGTTATCTAGGGTTTAGTGTTTCGTGAGATTACTTGCTTTAGATATATTAATTAACCCTATTTGATAATCGTGAGTAAATCAATATAACTGATTGCTTAATAATCTAATATTCATTCTTTAGGATTTTACTTGATGCGATTGAGGGTCCTTTAAGGTTTGTTAGATGAATATATTCAGAAATCAGTTTCCATATCATATTTTTTGTCCATTGCTTGATGATTGTTGATACATGGGATTCTTACCTAGGTAGATTCCTTCTCTGATTGGTTTTGATCTTGTGATTAATTGCTTGTTTTCTAGTTTACTTGTTTATTTATAGAGTCCTGTAGGTTCGATATTCCGGACTTACTTAGCTTTAGTACAATTGACCGGTTCACTTGCCGCTGTTTTGTGTAGTTGAGTCTTAAGTCTGGTTTTTATTACTTGTTTAGTTTAGTTAATATTTAATTGACTGTTTTAAGCACATCACCCACCGTAGTGGAAATTGTTATACGACCAAAACTTTAAGCGTTTAACGTAATCGAATAAACGGTTACACTATTTATCGTGTTTTATTGTTTTTAAAATATTTAGTCGGGTGTAATACCAATGGGATGCCATGGACACGTCAACTATACATTTTCACAATTCGTTATATTTTCGATATTTTGTTGAAACTTATCATCTATGTTGATATACGAGATGTATTAACTACTTATGCTTGAGTTCTTTTATACGTTATTTAGTTTGGTCGGTTAAATCACCACGTAACGCTCATAGGTCGACAAACTCAATTGATACGTTAATTCGTTAATTAAGTTGGCCATTAAAATTGCCATGTAATGCCAATGGGAGGCCAACTTACACATTTCTTTGTTTTTGGTATGCTAATAAGTTGAGGAAAAAAAAATTCCATGGAAGGCTCATAAGAAACCAAACACACCGAAGAACATTCCTTATTTGTTTATTTGTTTGGTCATTTGGTTTTATACGAAACAATTTATGATTTGATTTAATTATTCAGTTAGTATATTATCACGTTATTCAATTACCTACTTACGAAATCATTTTTGAATCAATATTCATTGATTCGATTTATTCATATACTCAATACATTTTTATTCTCTTGATCGAATACAAATCCTTCATTCATCAAGACTCGGTTATCACGAGCCAATCAAAACAATTTACTCTTTATTATTAAATTGTCTTTCACCTATTCATCTTATCACGTTATTATATAATCCAAATACCAAGTAATTTAAATAATATAATTGCACAATTTAATAATCGAATGACTTTCTTTTACTCATGGTATCATATACATAAACTATTAAACATATTTCAAGTATCCAACCTCAAATCTTAATTTGTTTAAACATCTCAAACTTTGATAAAACCCATTCACTCATCAAATTAACTGATTGATTTTCAATTTGATTTTAACTTATCCTTAAGTTATGAATAAGCATCAGCATAACACATTTAAGTTTCGTTTAACACAATAACTCATATGAAATCTACACAACTATCCAATCTTCTCATTATATCACATTAATCATAGTATGTTTCCTCAACATCAAACAACATCAATCATTTATCTTCTATAACCGCCTTGTGGCAACATGTTAGTCAAGGAGATAGCTCCTGCGATCTTTAAAATATCAACTCAATTTCCAAAAAAAAAATGCAAACTTGTTCATTAACTTCGTCACTAATAAATGCAATTCATTTAACCCTACTCATTCTCATAACAACAACAATAACAAACGCAAGTCTAAACATAACCTATATGCTGTCAATCAAAATTAACAATCAATCACAACAAAATCATAGCGTCTCAAACAAGAAGCTTTACATCAAAATTCACTCGTTATGCTTCACTTGCCACTATCACTATTCAATTCAATCTTCATATCATTTGGTACCCAACATAATCGTTCGGTTATCTTGTTAATATTTGCCACATACCACAAGACGTTCCACATTGGTCTTTGCCGCCTAATTCTAAAACAATGCAACGACGTTTGCCCAAATTTTATACCCTGCCACCTGTAATTTCTACAACTACGAAAATCCTATTTTTCAAATATTTCATAACCCACATGATGGGACGAGTTTGGTGGACCATCCAACGATCTAAGTAATTATGGAGGCATACATAATTATCAGAGTCCACACATGGAAATCATAATTAGTGTAATTGTTTGTCATAATATAGAATCGAAAGTAGTTGGGATAATGATACAAATAGAGATGATAAAGACATGGTGGATACACCGATGGTACATCCTATATATAATTGTCTTTATCATATTTTCATTTGAAGCGTTGTTTTGATTATTCAAAGTTCTGTGTTATGATAAATTTTAAATTATAATTTTTCTTTCCTCAAAAATTCAATGGTGTTGTTATAGCATTCTTTAATTTCGGGACGAAGTTCCCGAAAGTCGGGGAGACGGTAACAACCGGATCTTTTCATTTTAAATTATTAATGTCTAATACCCGAACCGTTGTCGTTTTCGATAAATTAATCATTTAAAATAGTATATTACCTAAATATATATTATTTATCCACTCAATAGGAACTGATCTGCAATTTATGTGTATTATGACCCATCTAACCCAAAATCCCATACCCGTTAACACGTATTTGACCCGCAACCGCAACCTGATTATATCTTGAGCCTAACTCTTCATTGTTAACATGGAATGGATTACTAAGGATCGTTTGTAAATAAATATTAAGCTTAACTGACATCGTTAATTAGGAAAATGAGATCAATAATATGCGAATTGATAAAAATAATTAACCTGCCATAACCTATTTGGGATTTACTCTTTGCAGAACATTATACCCTTTGGGATTTATCCTCTTCATTATGTCGCAATTCGAAGCCCCATAACCAATTTCATAGTAACCTGGTGCATATGTATAAATCGATCATATTCTTGGTCGTGGTTGTTGTATGTTGTTCACCATCAATTCTATCACGTATCTGGTAATTAAATTATGTTTCTTATTCATCGTAGCACGTATAACAAAAGCCCTAACCTTAATTGAGCGAACACAGCGTAGATTGTCGGATTTACAGAATTAGGGTTCTTGTGATTTTGGGGATTTTATTAAATTATTAATTTAATTAACTAATTTGATGTGTTAACCAACTAACACCCTAGCGTAGCTGGCTAGGGTGTGTGCGTTCAAATCCATGAACCAGCTAGGGGCGCTGGTTCGAGCCCCCTGGAAGCGGGTTGATCATTTGTTTTTGTTTTCTTCATGTTTAAATGATATTATAAATTGTTATAAATAATAATTAATATAAAATAAACGTTATTTTATTAACCCGACCTCATTAAGTTAAAGTGTCTTGACAAATAATCTCGCATACTAGTTTTCGTATATATATATATATATATATTATAAGTGTATAATAATACTAGACCATCATTACTGTATTAAACTCCGACACCAATGTTGGTGTTTTCTCGTCGTTGAACGCCTTTATAAATTTGCTTATATTAATAATATATATATATATATATATATATATATGTATATATTATAAACGTATCAAATAGATTTTTATTAAAATATTTAAACAAAATATTTATTTAAAAATTACTATATATTATAACTAAATAATTACTCATTATTATTATGATTATCTACTTATTTATACATTGGATTTTACTTGTTCGGATAATTATAAGTATATTTTACATCAAATTTAGTTATCTAAATTATTAGTTTATAAATTTGATTATATATTTTTCATATAAAGTAAACAAGGGTAATTCTATAAATATTAAAAATAATGACTTTAATAAATAAATGTGAAACAATAATATTAAAATTTGCAATAGTAATTATTAAAGAAATTCATTGATCAATTAATAAACATTCTAATCACAAACCTAACTAATCACATCGAAATCTTAATTCATCACATCATGTTATATGTCTTATAATTAATTTAATATTATATTATTTTACTAGGAATCCTTGACGGTATATCCTCAAGGGTTCATCTCTCTCACATCATCACTTATATTTCATTCATCCGAGCAGGTTAGTAAGGATTCCTCTCTTTTTACTTATTTTAAATCTTATGGGGACATATGCGTATTTACATTATTTATCTATTATCTAGTATTCAAAACCGCTACTATTTAATCCTTGTGTGTATATCAGTTTATGCCTAATTTGCTATTTGCTTACTTGCTTTGTTTGAATACATTTAGGAGAGGTCCAACATATTCTCATTATAGTATGATCATACGACCGTCGTAGTAGCCATCGTCCAGTTCATCTAGCATCAAGCTTACCGACAACTCATTTTTAGTGACCAATGCCCATTCGCATGACAACGGTTTAGTCCTTTCTTTATATTTGTATGATTTGTTTATATGTTATGGTTTAACCTTTTATTCTCAAAGAAACAATTTACATCTTTCTTTATTTATTATATATTATTATTGTTTTGCATTAAAATGGTGTTTTACTCACTCAACATGCGTTGTCGACAAACCTTTATATTTTATACGCATATGGTTGTTATGGTTGAAGATTTAGTGAAGAATTTAAGTTTGAAAAACTTTAATCAAGATCATTTGTGATATTAGTTGTATTGTTGTATGATTATAGATTTTGTACTATGTACTTGAATTATTTGAATAATTTAATCGAATTAAACAGATATTACCACTTTTAAATATTGCATTATATTACCTTGAGAGCTGTGAGTAATCAGCTGACACCCAACATTTTCGCCTTAGGTTAGGGTGTGACAATACTAGATAGTAGGTAAATATAATACGATATGCATATGTCCCCAAAATTGTTAAAAATGAGTAAAAAGGGGAGTGAATACTCACCTTACAAAATAAGCGTAGTGGGAAAGTTTTGATAACCAAAGGATAGATCACGCTCTTCGAGAATTACCGACGAGAAATGCTAAATAACAATAATTTCGGAAATAAATATGAATTGAATTGCGAATCTAAAACAAGCGAGAGATTCGGGAAATTGATGATCGAGTGCGTTCGTGCAAAAGTTAAGTATTACTTAAATTTATTATTACTTTATTATTTTGTATCATTACTTTCATTTATTATGTTTATAGTAAATAGCATATCTTTAATTATATAAAATTATCATAAAAAAAAATTTAATAAATAAATATTTATAATTTTTGATAATTATATAAAGTGATTTGTTTTAAACAAAAAATATGTTTAATGTATTTATATATAATTTTGTTTGTTTAAAATCCGTTAACTTAAAAATATTAGAGTTGTAATAAAAGTAAATATTTGTTTATAAAATATTTTACCAATAATTATTTTAAGAAGACGTATTTTAATTATTTATTTTAAATTAAAAAACCCATTGTTGAATCTTTTAATATTAAAATATTTATCAATTTTAATAACTATTATATACATATATATATACTAGTAGGTGCCCGCGTGATGCGGCGACAACACTAATTTACAATGTGATGATACCTGTTTTGTGTTAGTTTGTCTATGCTCTTGTGACATATTATGTATTAGTTTTGTTAGTTTTCGTATTCGTCACATCGGCGTGGTCTATCTATGCCTTAAGCATTACATAACTCAATTAAATAAGAGAATGCAAGTCATAAATACCATTTCAGTTTTAATAAAATAACACAGGAATAATAAAACATAAGTCTTATGCATAACACAGGAATATGAAAACATAAGTTTTATACATAACCATTTAAAAATAATAATCCATGTGCTAACCACTTGCATTCTAATAAGATAACTTTTACTCATATGCCTTACACATCTCAATGACCTCATCTACGTATTTTGACTACCATTCTTCATCCGAATGGTTAAAGTGGTTGCAGTATCTTGCTGCAGAAAAAGACTGATCCTAGTTGTTGGTCAATGAACACACAAGCAGAGGCTACTGTTTGCACTGTCAAACAAAAAAGAATTAGTAAAAAACAGATAGGGAACAAAAATACAAAGATTTACAACATAAATGAAAAATAATAGATTAAAGATAGATTTACAAAAAAAAAAAAACACTTTTTACATTATATTGTATCAAATACAAAAAAGAACTACTATAAATAAAGTTGTAAGAAAAATTTGTAAAAATCATAAATTTAAAAATGGTATATTTAAAGTTATCCTTTCGTAAACAAAACCGTTGTGCCTCGAACCAAAACGACTATTTTCTTCAAAGACCATTTCTGGCCTTCCAAAATAATACTTTCAAAAAACTTGTGGCCCGAACCCATTTTAATAAGATTATCTTTATGAGAAAATAAACAATCATTTTAATAAGATTCAACATGAAAAACAATTAATAACATGTTAAAAGCCAAAATAACCTACCAAGTACCAAGTCAATAGCTTATGAACCCATATCAAGAAATCTTCCCAGGAGCACAAGAGCACGAAACCTATGGCATTAACTCAGAAAAACCTGAACATAAGACCATAAAAAAGTAACAGTTAAAAACAGTCAAACGTAAACAATAATACATTACCTTTTCATCTATAATTTACTAAACCTAAACAATATAAATTTAAATTCTGTTATTTTTGATTCGTGAACGAACATGAACACATGTCTGCTTCATTCATTTAAGTTCGTCCATTTAAGTTAGTTGACACACTCATTTAAACATTTTAGGCACAACACATTATTCTTCATGTTTACTTTTAATTGGTGTTAGCTCAGTTATGTTCGTTCGTTTACGTTCATGAATAGGATGTTTATACCATCACAAACAAGCATAGACGAGCATGAACACATTCACTTTGTAACAAACAAACACTAACAATAAACTTGGTTTGTTCAACTGGTCGTGTTTGGACGTTTTTTCGAAGAAAGCTAAACGAACACAAATATGCTATGTTCATATATACATGCATTACGTACCAGAAGTATAATAGACAACTTTTCTGGTGGTTTCTTATTTTCAGACTCTTGATCAAGCCACGCTTCAAATGTTGTCAATTGTTCCGTGAAAAAAGGACTTGGTTGTAAAAAAAACAAAAACTAATCAATAAAGTTATATCAAACTTATAGAAACCAATCTTAACTATGAATATCCCTGACCTGAAATTCCGCATTCAGGTCCTCTAGCAAACCTGGAAGATGAGAAAGGCATATTTCAGCGGCAAGGACCCATGCATCTGTCACACCCTCAAAATCCACTAACGGAGTTTTACCGTCAGAGGGCGTGAACTAACAGGATCGGAATCATTAGTTATAATCAAACCATAAGTAAAGTTTTCAAACCACGAAAACATTTAAGTGTAAATAAGTGCGGAAGCGTAAAACCATAAACCAAGTGTTGCGTCACGCAGGACGACTTAATACCCAATTAATAATAACAGTTTAAAAATGAGTTTGCATAAACATAAGCGTTCAAAGTAATGCATGATTCTATACCGCGCGCCCGCCTCGGCTACCTGAGAATAACATACTAAAAGTGTCAACACGGGGTTGGTGAGTTCACAAGTGTATATACAATAAAGCGTTTGCGTTTACGTTTGCGTTTAGCGTTTTGCGTTTAGCGTTTTGCGTTACCCGATAGTGTTAAATCAATTATATATCTATAGGTAGCTAGCCTATAAAACAAGTATTACTAAGTGTTCGACACCGAAACTGACTTTTTATCAATTGCCTTGCCACCATGTCTATCCAGACCATGGAAAATGTGTTAGCCAAGATTACACCCGCTCGACTTCCAGTCGAGTTTAGCGTTGGGTGGGGTTTGTCAAACCCAGTAATACTACTCAACAGTGACTCGCTATTATCCAATATTAAATGGTTCGATGTTATGAAGGACTTTAGTTGTTTCGTTTGCCACTTAGTCTTTACAAGTGATATATAACTAAATAACAAAATTTAAAGCGTTTTGGAGTATGTATTCTCCCCCAAGTAAAAGCGTTTAAAAGCGTAAAAGGGGATAGTGAAACTCACTGTTTGCGAAGAATTCCAAAAACAAGTCACCTAAGTGATGCGCGTCACAGAAAACCCACACTAGCGTTCTAAAACAACAAGGAGATTTTCTAAGTGTTGGAACTATTATCAAGTCTCTAGACTCGGCACATAATTCCTATGCATAAATTACGTTTCGTGTTTCGTTTGTGAATTGTGTGTGTCTCAACAAACACATTTGTGATACGTTACGTGTGTGAACAATTATTTACGTGTCAAGTATTAATAGTGTACATTTCTAGCAATCATTCCCCGCAATGGCAATTTGGTCAAAACATAACAATTATCTAGCAATTAGCACGTTTCATGTATTTTCACAAAGTTCAGCAGATAGTTTCATCAAGACAGAATTCTACTTGAAAGATTACACTATTCAACAGGTCATAGCATCTCAATTAATTCACCAAAAATCGTCACAAAAGCATACATGAATTAGGTTTCCAGAACATATTTTGTTGTATTTTTATTCTAGAAAGATTTCTCACAATGATCAAAACATTACAACAAACTCACAGCAGCCAAAATCATGCGCAACAGAATGTTATTTGTTATTTCCGTTAAATGAAAAATCAAATTAATGCAAGACCAATTGGGTTAGGTTCTTAACTCAACAAGTTAACTTCCAGAAGTGGAACTAATCCATTTGGTCTTGTAGTTCATGAGTTATGATATTTACAAAACAACCTAACAGCAGGTCTCACAATTCAGATTTGCACTTCAGTTTTGTAAAATAATAAAAGTTAACCTTTACTTGTCCAAAAATTACAAGTTTGGACTTTATAGAAACTAGACTCAACATATCACCTTGTAGTGTTAACAACCTCGACCAATTTCTACATTAACATTTAGTTTCAGTTGTCTAATCAAAACTTACAATCTGTCCAGTACCAGTTTTGACCTTTAATCACATTTAAATCGTTTGAGCAACCAAAACACCTCCAAATTAGGCGTGGTTGGACTTTTTGAAAACTAGACTCAGAGTACTACCTTGTAGACTCATAAATAGCTCAGTTTTCTTTTATAATTAACAACTTACATGTCGTTCAAGTTTAACAATTACTGCTGTCAAAACTCAGCAACCACAAACAATCATCTAACATGCATCCTAAGCATACGACATAACCCAAAACATGTAATACACATAATTACTCATAGAAATCAGTAGTAACCCTCTAGGGTTTACAAACAATCAATGATTCAATAATCTTTCACCGTTCAAAATCACATACGATCATCAACATCAATAGCTAACACATAATCACTCATCCTCTAGCAACAATCAATCATAAGAACACTTATTCATAATTTTTGTGACCTAGGGTTTTAGATTAACCCATTCAAGATCAAATTTAAACATGTATAATACATAGGATAGTTGTTTATACCTTCCTAGCACCTTAATCTTCAACCAAACTTGAAAAATCTTGTGTGTATGTGTGTGTAATGTTGATGGCAGCCAAGGGAGGGAGAAGAGAGAGGCAGATCTGTGTGAGGGAGGAAGAAAGAGATTAGGGTTTTGTTATTATTAAATAATAACATGTTACATCTAGGCCCCTCAACTTCTAATTATCACTTTTCTAGCTTAAATTAACTCGTTTGCCTCTTGAGTTAGCGTTTTATACCATGTTATCACATAACACATAAGTCTAACACATAATTATCACATAATTATCGTTTTGATGTTTTTCGTTTATTCACCAATGGTTTGCGTCAACTCGTTTGCGTTTCGGTGCAATTCCCGAAAGACTACACATGTAGTAATTGTCAAGCGTCATTTAAAACCTTAGTTTAAATGTAATGAGATGTGCGTTATAGATCCAGTGATCTTAAGTTTGAATTGACGGAGTTTGAGTTAACGGAGTTAACCAGAAATTGACGAGTGTCACATCATTCCCATGTTAAAGAATTTTCGTCCCGAAAATTTGAGTCAAGTCATGATGAGTGTCTGAAAAAGTAAGAAAAATTTCAGTTTGTCATATCATCCCCTAGTAGAAAGAAATTTCGTCCCGAAATTTAATTCATACCACCGGTGATTTCTGAAGGTTCGACGGGTTTCGCGGTTTTCTGTGTTTGGTCAGCCCTTCAAAAAGGTGAGGATACTTTTTCATCATTTGATCCTCGCGTTCCCACGTGAACTCCGGTCCACGTCTCGAGTTCCAACGAACCTTAACGATTGGAATCTTGTTGTGCTTGAGTGTTTTGGTTTCCCAATCCAAAACTAAGACTGGTTCTTCAATGAAGCGTAACTGTTCATCAACTTGCAATTCGTCCAAAGGGACTGCTTGGGTTTCATCGGAAAGGCATTTCTTCAAATTGGATACGTGGAATACATTGTGTACACTGCTGAGTTCCGTTGGTAAGTCCAGTCGGTACGCCACCGGACCAATGCGCTCAGTTATCCTGTAAGAGCCAACGTATCGTGGATTGAGTTTGTTTCGCTTCCCAAAGCGAACCACACCTTTCCAAGGTGAGACTTTGAGTAATACTTGGTCGTTCACTTGAAATTCGAGAGGCTTTCGGCGTTTGTCAGCGTAACTCTTTTGGCGATCTCGTGCTGCGGCCATGCGGTTTCGGATTTGAACAATCTTTTTAGAGGTTTCGAGTACCAGTTCTGGACCAGTGATTTGGCTGTCACCCACCTCTGCCCAGTAGAGAGGTGATCGACACTTCCGTTCGTACAACGCTTCAAACGGCGCTGCTTTAATACTTGCGTGGTAGCTGTTATTATACGAAAACTCTACTAAGGATAAGTGAGGTTCCCAACTTTTTCCGAAATCCAACACGCATGCACGCAACATGTCCTCCAAGGTCTGAATAGTGCGTTGACTTTGCCCATCCGTCTGAGGATGGTAGGCTGTGCTCATATCAAGGCGGGTACCTAGTGCGCTTTGCAGTGACTTCCAGAAAGGCGAAGTGAAACGGGAATCTCGATCATATATGATTGAGACGGGCACTCAGTGTCTAGACACTACTTCTTTCATGTAGATGCGAGTCAATCTTTCCATTGTCCGATTATTTGATTGCTAAGAAGTGTTGGGTCAAGAGTTTGACCCAAATGAGGAGATTTGACCTAAATAAAGAATATTGAAGATTGGAATCTTCTCATCCTCCTCAGAAACTACTAAGTATTGAATACGGGTGCACCTTGGACCTTCGAGTAGGCTTTTACTTAGCCGAGTACGAGATTTTGCCTTCCGGGAACTGTTTACTTCAAATAATCTTCTTAAGTGGATATCCGAGCAAGGTATGCTTTTTGGTGATTTCCGAGTAAGATTCATCTATTTGGCATATCCGAGTAAGGTTCACTTTGTCAAGCAGGGTTGTTCTTCAAGACCAAGTATTTTACTCTTCCGAGTAAGGTATGGTCAACCAAGTCGAAGAAGCCAAGCAATTGGAAGACTGGGCAAGGTATTCTTTATAATTATGGTCCGAGTATACTTGATGAGTTGATGGAATATCTCTAAGTTATATCGAGTAAGGTTCTGCTCGAGTAAGGTATGTACTCCCGAGTACGCCTTATCAATAAGTTATTCAACTAACAAAGAGCCGAACAGGATAATAGAAGAACAAGGTTGCTCGTGAGGATTTGTCGAGCAAAGTTTGATAAGTCCAAGAAGATTGAAGTCTACTCGGTGAATATTTTACTTGGTAAAATATTCTCTAAGTAAAGTCTACCCGGAAACTGACTCCGAGTACACTTCTATGTTTACCAAGTCTGAAGGAAGGCCGAGTACGCTGCGTACTCGGAGACTGAAGTTTAATGAAAAGCCTACCCGGAAGACTTGTTTTACATTTAGTATAATTTTTGAATATGTAAATTGAATATGTACTATCGGATAGGGTTTCTAGAATGAATGACAGCCTGTCCTAGGTTGGCAGGCCTATAAATAGAATAATTAGGGCACGCCGCCAAAGACACGAGAGACAACACATATACAGATATGACCAACACATTAATTAAGAGAATATTGTGTGTGTGACGGCTGTCCTAGGATTCCTCCTAAACCCTAATCGATTATCTTTTCTATGATTAACGTTATATAAATGGAAATCTTTTGAGTGAATCCTCCGTGTGTCTTCGTATTTTGAATATTTATTGCAACAGTATGTTTGTTATTGATTCCGCCTTTAACAAATGGTCATTTTTCTAAACTTAGTAACCCGTCATTAACTCTCTTGTCGATACGATTAATTTTGTGTGAGTTATGACATGATTGATTAAGATCCGATCCGAAAACGACCAGACAAGAAGTGTCCAGAGTTAATCAACCGGTCAACGAGCACCCAGATGGTATCGCATCCCGTCGGTGTTTTGGGTAATCCCGTGATGAAATCGATTGAAAAGTGTCCCCATTTCCACATTGGGAGTTCCGGTTGCTGTAGCAGACCAGATGGTTCCTGATATTCTATTTTGATTCTTGCACAAGTCAAGCATTTGCTCACGTAGGTGGCAATGTCGTCTTTCATGTTTGGCCACCAGTAAATTGCCTTTAAGTCATGGTAGATTTTATCTGAGCCAGGGTGGATAGAATATCTGGACTTGTGTGCTTCGTCCATCACTAGAGTTCTCAACTCTCCGTATCGTGGAACCCAAATCCGGTTTTCGAAATATCGAACCCCGTCCGATTTGGTTTCGAGTTGCTTGTTCATGCCCTGCATGAGTTCTGATGGGAGATTATCATCTTTCAAGGCTTCGAGTTGCGCATCGCGAATCCGATCGGGTAAGTTGGCATGAATCGTGAGTTGCAATGCTCGCACTCGCCTGGGTTTATCGTTTTCTTTTCTGCTGAGAGCGTCGGCCACTACATTGGCCTTTCCAGGGTGGTACTTGATGGCACAATCATAATCCTTATGCAGCTCGACCCAACGACGCTGTCGCATGTTCAGCTCCTTCTGATCGTAGATATGTTGGAGACTCTTGTGGTCGGTGTAAATGGTAAACTTGGTACCGTACAAGTAATGCCTCCATATCTTAAGGGCAAACACCACAGCTCCGAGTTCCAAGTCATGGGTCGTGTAGTTCCTCTCGTGAATCCTTAGTTGTCGAGAGGCATAGGCTAAAACCTTCTCGAGTTGCATCAGCAAGCAACCGAGACCTTGTATCGATGCGTCACAATGTACCTCAAAATTTTCTGTTCCCTCGGAAAGGGCTAGGATAGGGGCGCTACAGAGTTTGGTTTTCAACAGTTGAAAACCGGATTCTTGTGCGTCTCCCCAATTGTACTTAGTACCCTTGTGAGTCAGAGCGGTGAGGGGTTGAGCAATCTTTGAAAATCCCTCGATGAAACGCCGGTAGTAGCCGGCCAGTCCTAGGAATTGTCGCACCTCAGTCGGTGTCTTAGGTGCTTCCCAGTTTTTGATGGCCTCTACCTTACTGGGATCGACATGGGTATGATTCTCGTTGATCACATGTCCTAAGAAGTAAACCTCGCGAAGCCAAAATTCGCATTTCTAGAGTTTAGCGTACAGTTGTTCCTTCTTCAGTAGTTCCAGAATTAACCTCAAATGTTCCTCATGGTCGGTCTTGTCCTTGGAGTAGACGAGGATATCATCAATAAAAACAATCACAAACTTGTCGAGGTACGCCTTGCATACTCAATTCATGAGATCCATAAATACGGCTGGTGCGTTGGTTAAGCCGAAAGGCATAACCGAAAACTCGTAGTGACCATACCGAGTTCTGAAAGCCGTCTTTGAAATATCTTCTTCGCGCACTCTTAATTGATGGTAACCAGATCTAAGATCGATCTTCGAGTAGTAACTCGATCCTTGAAGTTGGTCAAACAGATCGTCAATTCGGGGTAAGGGATAACGGTTCTTGATCGTCATCTTGTTCAGTTCTCTGTAGTCGATGCACATGCGGAAAGTCCCGTCCTTCTTTCGGACAAATAAGACAGGGGCTCCCCAT
The DNA here is from genome assembly GCF_021521415.1 of Bidens hawaiensis. Taxonomy (NCBI): domain Eukaryota; kingdom Viridiplantae; phylum Streptophyta; class Magnoliopsida; order Asterales; family Asteraceae; genus Bidens; species Bidens hawaiensis. The sequence goes on along the minus strand of NW_027491291.1, from coordinate 1,564,678 downwards.
GGTGATGAGCTAGGTCGGATAAAACCTTTATCCAACAAATCTTACAATTGAGTGGACAACTCCTGAAGCTCCGCCGGTGCAAGCCGATACGGGGTTCGTGCTATGGGTGCTGCACCGGGGGTCAATTCGATTTGGAATTCGACTTGTCGAATCGGAGGGAGTCCAGGAAAAATCCTCCGGGAAGACTTTCGGAAAATCTCGCACAATCGGTATATCTTCGATTCGCTTCTCCTCCGCGGGTTTTTCGACAATGTGAGCTCAAATTGCCGGATGACCCTTTCGTAGGTATTTCTACGCCTTCATGAGGGTGATGAGGCTGGTGGTCATGCCGCTCTTCTCGCCCTGGACCGAAATGATCTCGCCGGAAGGGGTAGTGATGTGGACTATCTTGTCGTGACATATAATCTCCGCTCGGTTCTCAGATAACCAGTCCATGCCGACAACGACATCGAAACTACAAAGTGTAAAAGGTATGAGGTCGATATCAAAAGTATGACCTGACAGTTTCAACTTACATCCCGCAAGTACATGAGTTGTTTCTATAGACTTACCGTCAGCTAATTCAAAAGGAAACTTAGCATCTAACGGGGTTGGAATTAAGTCTAAGAGTTTGCTAAAGGCTTTTGACGCAAAACTCCTATCAGCTCTAGTGTCAAACAAAACAGAAGCAAAACAGTCGTTCACAGGAAACTTACCGATCACCACATACGGGTCGCTGCGGGCTTGACCCGACCCAATTACGAAAGCTCTTCGTTTACCATTGCTTCCGCCACCGCTGCTGCCTCCATTATTCTCGTTCTGTTTTAGTTTGGGGCAATCCTTCCTGAAATGACCCTCTTGACCGCACTCGAAACACCCTTTAGTCGTCATAGGTGGTTTAGGAGCACCCTTTGCCGCTAGGTCTCCCCTACATTCTTTGGCCTGATGACCCATTTTTCCGCATCTCAGACACGGTCACACGGGCCAGCATGGTGATAGTTGCGCCTGTTGCATTTCGGGTGTTTCCCAGCATAGCCGCTCGAACCCTGCCCGCTATCGTTGTTGTTATAGTTGTGACCCTGATTATTGAAGCTCCGAGTGAGTTCGGGCTTACGGTAGTGTTATTGCTGTGGGGGGTTCGATGATGAGGACCTGGTGTTGTCAAATTTCCTCTTTCCATTACTCGGGTTGTTGTTGCTGTTGTTGTCAGTGCTCGGGTTATCACGGGTTTTAGAGGTCGAACTTCTAGGTGGTAACGCACCTTGGGTCACTGCCTGATCCGTCAGTTTGTAAGCTAACCGGATCGCTTGTTGAGTTGTAGCCGGTTTAGAAGACGTCACCATGCCCTGAATTTGCGGTGCTAACCCATCAATATACATCTCGATCCTCTTACTCGGCGGGTCTACCATCCGTGGACACATTACTGCTAGCTCGTGAGAACGAGTGGTGTAGGCTTCAATCTCGGAACCCACCATTTTCAATGACCAAAACTCAGATTCCAAGTTCGCGATTTCCTCTCTAGGACAATATTCCTCTCGCATCATATTCTTGAACTCTTCCCAGTTCATAGCGTTCGCTAATTCCAATCCAAGAATTTGCGCATTTGAATTCCACCAAGTGAGAGAAGAATCTTCCAGCATTCCAGCAGCAAATTTGACCCTACTGGCAGGTGGACAATTACACATCTCAAAAGCTGATTCGGCCTTCTCAGCCCCACGCAGGAAACCTATGGCTCCCTCAGTGCCCTTAAACGAATTGGGCTTGCAATCCAGGTAGTTCTTGAATGTACACGTTCCAGTTGGACCTCGAGCTTGATTCTGAACATGTGCGGCTAGAGCTGCCGCCGCATGGTCATTCAATAAGGTCTGAAGTTCTGTTGCGGTTAAGTTGATGTTACCCTGACCGCGTCCAACATTTGATTTGTTCATGATCCTCCTCAGGTTCTTCCTCGGGTTCTGCTGCATCCTGAGCAATTTGCATCTGTAGGAGATCACAACGCTCTAGAGCTATCTCTGTCCGGGTCATTGCCACATGGAGTTGCTCTTGCAAATCGATTATCTCTGCTTGCATTTTTTTTCATAATCCTCATCTGCTGATCATTAGCATCTTGCATTCCCTTCATAGTCGTTTTCAGGTGGGAAATTTCCTCCCTAGCCTCGGTTCCATCTCTTAACAGTCCGGAAAAGTTCGCTCTCGTCGAGCGCATAAAACCCACGTCGCGCTCTAGGAAAGAGACAACAACTGCGAGAACACGCTCTACAGGTTCGGTTATGGGTGGTAGGGTGTTGGGGTAAGCAGGACGACTCGGGTGAGGTAGTGGGGGAACTTGTTCGCGATAAACCATACGCCTGATCATATTCGGGTACCAATCCCAGCTAACTTCGTCTTCGTACATTCCTCTGAATAAGCGATACCTCTTCGGTGCAGGGGCTTCTAGCTCCGGGACTACTCGGGGTGGCGATGAGGTAGGTAGCTGCGGTTCCTTCCCATGAGCGTGAGTAATCTGATCGGATGATGATGATGGTAGCGTCGACATCCCTAGAGGTAAGCCGTGTATGCGCGCGTATGAGTGAATGAGGTAATGAGATAGAGATAACGAAAGACTACACAAAACATATGCAGTGCGTATAATTATAACTAATGGGTCGTTGCGGTTATAGTCTAGTATGCATGCAGTTTCTAGTTCGCTATAACCAATGGCTCTAATACCAATCTGTCACACCCTCAAAATCCACTAACGGAGTTTTACCGTCAGAGGGTGTGAACTAACAGGATCGGAATCATTAGTTATAATCAAACCACAAGTAAAGTTTTCAAACCATGAAAACATTTAAGTGTAAATAAGTGCGGAAGCGTAAAACCATAAACCAAGTGTTGCGTCACGCAGGACGACTTAAAACCCAATTAATAATAACAGTTTAAAAATGAGTTTGCATAAACATAAGCGTTCAAAGTAATGCATGATCCTATACTGGGCGCCCGCCTCGGCTACCTGAGAATAACATACTAAAAGTGTCAACACGGGGTTGGTGAGTTCACAAGTGTATATACAATAAAGCGTTTGCGTTTACGTTTGCGTTTAGCGTTTTGCGTTACCCGATAGTGTTAAATCAATTATATATCTATAGGTAGCTAGCCTATAAAACAACTATTACTAAGTGTTCGACACCGAAGCTGACTGTTTATCAATTGCCTTGCCACCATGTCTATCCAGACCATGGAAAATGTGTTAGCCAAGATTACACCCGCTCGACCTCCAGTCGAGTTTAGCGTTGGGTGGGTTTTGTCAAACCCAGTAATACTACTCTACAGTGACTCGCTATTATCCAATATTAAACGGTTCGATGTTATGAAGGACTTTAGTTGTTTCGTTTGCCACTTAGCCTTTACAAGTGATATATAACAAAATAACAAAATTTAAAGCGTTTTGGAGTATGTAGTCTCCCCCAAGTAAAAGCGTTTAAAAGCGTAAAAGGAGAAAGTGAAACTCACTGTTTGCGAAGAATTCCAAAAACAAGTCACCCAAGTGATGCGCGTCACAGAAAACCCTCACTAGCGTTCTAAAACAACAAGGAGATTTTCTAAGTGTTGGAACTATTATCGAGTCTCTAGACTCGACAAATAATTCCTATGCATAAATTACGTTTCGTGTTTCGTTTGTGAATTGTGTGTGTCTCAAAAAACACATTTGTGATACGTTACATGTGTGAACAATTATTTACGTGTCAAGTATTAATAGTGTACATTTCTAGCAATCATTCCCCGCAAGGGCAATTTGGTCAAAACATAACAATTATCTAGCAATTAGCACGTTTCATGTATTTTCACAAAGTTCAGCAGATAGTTTCATCAAGACAGAATTCTACTTGAAAGATTACTCTATTCAACAGGTCATATCATCTCAATTAATTCACCAAAAATTGTCACAAAAGCATACATGAATTAGGTTTCCAGAACATATTTTATTGTATTTTTATTCTACATAGATTTCTCACAATGATTTTGTTAAATTAACCTTTAGACAAAATATTGTGACTCGATTGAGATTTTGGAATTTTACCTGGGTATGAGAAACTGATAGTAGACGATAGAGAAGAGTGGTGTGGTGGCCATGGAAGCGGCGGTGGCTACAGCTTTTGGAAGATGGTGTTAAGCAGGGGAGGGAGAGGACATATTTCCATCTGGGTTGAACAAAATTAGGGTAATAACTTTATGAGATCTGCCTTCGTTTTTGAATGTGGGGAGATACCGAGATGGGAGATGTTGAGTCAAGAAATTGACCTAAGGGGGAGATTGTTGAGTCAAAGATTTGACCTAAATGAAGTACATGGAAGATTGAAATCTTCTCAACCTCCTCTGATTTCGCTAAGTAATGGATCCGAGCACACCTTAGACATCCGAGCAAGCTTTTACTTAGCCGGGTACGATATTTTGCCTACTGGGCAAGGTTTACTTCAAGTAGTCTTCTTTAGTGGATATCCGAGCAGGGTTTGCAAATTTGTTCATTGCCGGGTAAGGTACACTAGTTTATGTAAATCAGGGCAAGGTTCACTTTATCAAGCAAGTCTGTTCTTCAGAGCCAAGTATATTACTTTTCCGAGTAAGGTTTGGTTAACCAAGTCCAAGAAGCCAAGTAATTGGAAGACCGGGCAAGGTATTCATTAATAAGTATGGTCCAAGTATGCTTGATGATCTAAAGGAATATCTCTAAGTAATATCGGGAAAGGTTCATCTCAAGCAAGGAACAGTACTCCCGAGTACACTTTGCTAATAAGTTATTTTATAGCAAAGAGCTGAAATGGATCATTGAAGAACAAGGTTGCTCGTAAGGAGTTGTCGGGCAAAGTCTGGCAAAGTCAAGAAGACTGAAGTCTACTCGGTGAGTATTTTACTTGGTAAAATACTCTTCAAGAAAAAGTCTACCCGGAAACTGATCCCGAGCACACTTCTATGTTACCAAGTTATGAAGGATGGTCGAGCATACTCGGAAAGACAAGATTGATGCAAAGCCTACCCGGAAGACTTGCTTTACACTTAGTTTATTTTGAATATGTATGATTGTATTTAGGGTTTCTAGAAGGAATGAAAGCTGTCCTAGGTTGGCAGGCCTATAAACAGAATGTTTAGGGCACGCCGCCAAGAGAGAGAGGACACGGATTTTGAGCCTTTACACTTTTCGAATAAGAAAGAATATTTCTTGAAAGTGACGGCTGTCCTAGGATTCCTAAAACCCTAAATCGATTATCCACTTTGTATGATGAAAATTATATAGATGGAAATCTTTTGAGTAAATCCTGTGTGTGTTTTCTACCTTTGATTATTCTTTGCAACCGTATGTTTGTTATTGATTCCGCCTTTAACAAACAGATATCTTTCTAAATATAGAAACACGTCATTAACTCTCTTGTCAACACATTAATCTGTGTGAGTTATGACATGATTAATTAAGATCCAGCTGAAATCGAGGGGCCTGACAAGTGGTATCAGAGCTTGTTACTGCTATTTTGGAAAGATTGTTGCTGATTGAAGATTTGAAGAAGAATGACGTAAGCAGACCACTGTTCGATTGATTTGTGACGTCAGCAGCCCTGTTTTTCATTTTCCTTCCAGATCTACAATCTACCGGTGTTTTATCTTCCTTATTTCAATTAAAGTTCTAATCTTTATATCTAAATCTTGTCCTAATCACATCAGACACATCATATCTGAGCATTCTGCTTTCAGATCTGATTATTTTGAAACTCTGTTTTTACAAAGAAACTAATTTTTTTAAAAATGTCTGGATATGAGGAACAAGAGGTGTCTACTAACAAGATACCAAGGTTGTATGTACAGGAAAACTTTATCATATGGAAAGTACTCTTTGAAGCAGTTGTATGCTACAATGATATTGATATGTGGAACTCCATCAAGAATGGTCCACAAACTGCTATTGAAGAAGGTGCAAATGCAGCTGCAACTGCTGCTGTAAGAGAATGAATGAGAAAGGTAGATGACAAAGCCTTAGCTATGATTAAGCTAGTTTTGTCTTGGGAGATTCTGACCAAGGTGGCACATCACACAACTGCCAAGCAAATGTATGATGCCATCCTTGAGATGTATGAAGGGAATACTGAACTAAAGAACATAAAGAAGCAAAGATTGAAGCAACAGTTGGAAAGGTTCAAGTATAAGGAAGGAGAGAGGTTGAAATCAATACTAGAACGTTTTCTAAGTATTGTGAATGAGTTGAGGACAACTGATTATGTAATGACTGACTTTGATTTGAATACAAAGTTACTCAACTCAGAAGCATAATTTCAACGAATTGAAATTGGATGATGTAGTATGCTTTCTTCAGGCTGCAGAACTTGAAATGATAGGGAATGAGATGATTAAGGAAGATAGACCCTGCTTCAATGTTTCAAATGCATTGATTGCACCCATGGGAAATCTGTCTACCAAGAATCAACAGCAAATTCCCATTATTGAAGAACCAGCTGAACATAATTTTGTTATTCCAAAATCTTTCATTGGAGGTAGCACAAGTAATCATGGAAATTAGCAGAGGTTCAATGTGCAACTGATTGATGACACTGATTCCGCCTCTATGCCAAGTGGAAATGTTCCTCATACTGGCACAGGACATGGTCAAAGCAATGAAACACAGGCTTTGTTGTCTATGTTTACTGAGTCATATAATGCATTTGTTGCAAAGAACCTAATTCACACAAGTGTGGTACAAGATGATTTAGAGCAAATTGATGCAGATGACTTGGAAGACATGGATTTGAAGTGGAAAGCTGCCATGTTGGGTTTGAGAAGTAAAAGGCTGTATAACAGAACTGGTAGGTCTCTGGTTTCTGGTCCTAATGACAGGATTGGATTTGACAAGTCAAAATCAATCTGCTACAATTGTCAGCAACATGGTCATTTTGCAAGAGAATGCAATCAACCAAGAAACTTTCAAATGAATCATTTCCAGAATCAACAACCAGGAGGTCAGCAGCAATATCAACAAAATCAACCAAGAGGTCAGTAGCATTACCAACAAAATCAGCCAAGATTCAACAACAACAACAATCAAATGAACAACTTCAACAACTTCAATCCCAACAACAATTACAAGCCCAACTTTAACAACTTTCAGCCTCAAATGAATAATCAACAACAAAGTATGCAACAGACTCAAGGTTTTCAAATGAATAACAATCAAAACCTTCAAGCAGCTCAAAATGTTCCAAACAACACTGTTCCAGCAAATCAAAATCAGATCAGAAATCAAGGAAATATGGAAGTGACTACACAGCATGAAGGAAATTTTGATTAGAGCAACCATGAAGAGGACATTGCAGATGATATCAGGAAAGCAAATGTGACATTCATGGCCATAATTGAGAAAGAAAAAGGATCATCATCTCAGGTACACTCTGCTCCTACTGTTGATTTAAATGAACTTATCATTGAATTGAGAACAAAAGTAGGCAAGCTGGAAAGTGAGTGTTTTAGAAAACAAAGTATCATCAATGAGTATGAGGCAAGGGAGATGATCAGTGAAGAAAAGATTAAAAGCCTTGAAGATGATTGCATGATCAATTACAGAACTCAAACCAGATACATCACTGAGATTGATGGATTAAAGAAGATGTTGGTTGAAGAAAAGGTGCAAAACACAAGACTGAAGGTTGAAACTGAATTTCTGAAGAATTTGGTCTCAACAGGCAACATATGTGGTATACAGAACCAGGTGAGGGACCAAGACAAATACAAAGCAGTTCCACCTCCATTCAACAACAACTTCATGCCAAAAGTTGACAAAGAGAAAAGAGATGCATACTTGCAACAATTCAAAGATGTCTTTCAAGACAAGGAAGAATTTGTTTATTTGTACAAAAAGGTAGAAGTGAATGAAGAAGGAGAGTTTGTGATTAAGAAAGTGGTAAAAGAGGATAAGTCAATTGGAGTTCAAGTCTCTAAGGATGACTTTGATTCAGTTGAATTGGATCAAGATGACTTGAGTGATTTGAGTGATCAAATTACTGAAAAGGAAATCAAAGCTGCTGAAAGAGGAAGAAAAAATAGGAAACCGGAATCTGTTGATAAACTTCCAAAGTATCCACCAGCCCCACCAAGATTGAAGAAACAGAATGATAAAATGAAAAGAGAACATGTTTCTTTTGATATTTGTGAAAGGAGGAAGATAAACTACAATGCAGTCAGACCACCAAGCAAGGATGTATTGGGTAGGATAAAGCAGAACAACAAAAAAAGGATGGTGACTGAAAAAATTGATACAGAAAATTTTATCCCAGTTTATCCAATCTTTTCTAGTCATGAGGTGTTGGATGTTGGAGAAGTGGAAACTATGGAAGAGTATGAGAAAAGACAGTCAAGGGTTAGAGAAAGCAGTGATGAAGAACCTGTGACTATTAAAAAAATTGTCTTTGTCAAATGCAAACTTGAAAAACAAGACATTAAGATTGAGGAGTTTGTGCCATTCTCAATTAACTATGTTAGCTTAAAGAATCAGAAGACTCTAGGAGTCAAGTCACCTAAGCCAAGTGAAAGATTCAAGAAACCAAAAGAACATGAAATATTCAAAGGCAAGGTTTGGTGCAAAAGGTGTGATGAATATGGTCACCACACAGATTCATGTAATGAAAGATTCAAATTCAACCCATTTCATGTACCAGATGGAACAAAGTATGGTCAAGACTTTTTTCTATACAAACCGAAGTATGATATATATCTGGGAAAAGGAAAGGTATGTGGAAATGAAATCATGAACAGAGAAGAAAAGAAATCTGCAAAGGAGACAAGGATTGAGAAGAAAGATGAAGTAACAACAAAGAAGCAAGTGGCTGAATTAGCAAAAAGAAGTAAATCTCCGAAGAAACATGAGAAATTGACCAAAAAGAACTATCCGCCTTTGAGAATCAAACAAGATACTCAATCGGTCAAATCTGATGGTTCTCAAGGGTCATCAAGCAGTGAGAAGACAAGAAGAAAAGATGCACATTCTAGAAATAAACCAACATAACTCACTGGTGATGAAAAGTTTCTATTAAAACATGGATATGAACCACATGGTTTTCTTTGGAAACCTAAGACTGAGAGTAAGGTTGAGCAAGTTGCTGATGTGAGAGACTACTCTGAGAAGAAGGACTATGTGATAAAGGAGTATTCCACTGACTCAGCTGAATACCAGTATCCAACCTCACTTGTTAAAACTCCAAGAGAGTGTGGTTATGAAACTGATAATTCAGACAACTTAGAATTGACTCATGAAGATCCTAAACCAACAACACTCACTTCCTAAGCTGTGTCTGAAACTGAATCTGATAAGCTGCAAGTTGATAAGGCTTGCACTTCATCACTCAACTAATCAAACTTTCTTTGTATGTGCAGGAATAGTCCACTCCTCTAAATGACATATGGTATATGGATAGTGGTTGTTCTAGGCGCATTACTTGTGACAAGAGATCTCTTGTCAATTATGAAGAAAAGTATGAAGGTCCAATAGCTTTTGGGAGTGATGAGAATGGTGGAAAGATTGTTGGAAAAGGAATCTTAACAAATGGGAAAGTCTCATTTGATAATGTATTTCATGTTGAATGTCTTCAGTACAATATGCTGAGTATATCACAAATGTGTGATAAGGGTTACAAAGTCAGTTTTGATGATTCACACTGTTTCATTTTAAAACCTGAGTTTGTAATTCCACCTGAAATGATTATGATGATGGCACCAAGAAATGGTAACTTGTATGAATTGAATATGAAAGAAGCTATTTCATGAGGAGGTGCATGTTTTGTTTCCAAAGCCACTGAAAATGAGTCAAAATTGTGGCATAGGAAACTGTGTCATGTGAACTTGAAGAACATGAATAGACTTGTCAAAGGTGAGCATGTCATAGGCTTACCTACAAGAGAATTCAATTTGGAAGATCATTGTGATTCATGTCAAAAGGGAAAACAACACAAATATACTCATAAGTCAAAACTCATCAATTCAATTGATCAAGTACTTGAATTACTTCACATGGATCTCTTTGGTCCTGTGAGTGTACCAAGTATTAGGAAGAAAAGATATTGTCTGGTGATCATTGACGACTATTCAAGATACACTTGGGTTTATTTCCTAAGTACCAAGAATGAGACTGCAGAGTTGATTAAAGGTTGTGTAACAATGATTGAGAACAAGTTAAATAAGACAGTCAAGATGATGAGAAGTGACAATGGCACTGAGTTCAAGAATGGAGTTATGCAAGAATTCTGTGAAGCAAAAGGAATACAACAACAATTCTCAACTCCTAGAACTCCTGAACAAAATGGTGTTGCAGAAAGAAGAAATAGAACTTTGATTGAAGCTGCAAGAACCATATGAGCAGATGCAAATATGCCTGTCACTTTTTGGGCTAAAGCTATAAATACAGTCCGCTATGTTCAGAACAGGGTACTTGTGAACAAAAGGCATAACAAAACTCCTTATGAAATATTTCACAACAGAAAGCCTTACATCAAGTTTTTCAAGCCCTTTGGATGCAAATGTTTTCATTTAAATACAAGGGACTATTTGAACAAGTTTCAAACAAAATCCCTGGATTGCTTCTTTGTGGGATATTCTACACACTCAAAAGCCTACAGAGTTTATGTGAAATATCACTTGAGTGTTATAGAATAATCTGACATCATCTTTAATGAGAATCAATTCAATACAGTTAATGGTGCAGCATGGCTGTTTGATCATGAGAAGTTAATAAGGTCTTTCAAGATTTATCCCGAAGACTTTGATGAATCTTTCTACAAGACCAGTGAAATTGAAGAGAAAAAGAAGAAATCATTGGACTTGGAAGAATTATGGAAGAAAGTTTCTAGAAAAGAAAAGGAGTATACTTTTGTGAAGAATCCCTCATATGACAATGGTCAACAAGATCAAGAAGATAATCACAATCCTGAACATGATCATACTAAGATCAATCAAGACAATCAAGATGTACAGGATGATCAAATTCAGAATGAGGGTGACATAAGCAACCAAGCAAGTGAAGAAGAAGCTGCATCTACAACAAGATTTCCAGATCTATTTCAAAGATTGAACTTAGAAAACAATGGTGCATCTACTTCATGAAAACATGATAATGAAGCACCAGAATTTCATGATGCAGAAGCTGATTTAATCATTGAAGAACCAGAGTTCAATGAAGCAAATCTTGACACAAATTTGTCTACAAATATGATTGTACAAACTCCTTATGTGGAAAAGAATCATCCTTCTGAAAACATCATTGGTGATTTGCATGAAAGAGTTACAAGAAGTCATTCCGAAATTGCAAACATTTGTCTTTACTCTTGTTTTCTGTCACAAATAGAACCAAAGAACATAGCACAAGCATTAAAAGATAATAGTTGGGTGGAATCAATGCAAGAGGAATTGGCACAATTTAGAGACCTACATGTGTGGGATCTTGTTGATAAGCCATTTGACAGATATGCAATTGGAACCAAATGGGTTTTTAGAAACAAAAGGGATGAAAGGTGTTTTGTGATTAAGAATAAAGCTAGACTTGTAGCACTGGGATATCTTCAAGAAGAAGGAATAGACTATGAGGAAGTCTTTGCACCGGTTGCAAGACTTGAAGCTATCAAGATTTTTCTTGCATATGCTGCCTCAAAGAACATTAGAGTGTTCCAGCTTGATGTTAAGTCTGCATTTCTAAATGGAAAGATTGGTGAAGAGGTGTATGTTGCTCAACCTCCAGGTTTTGAGGATCCAATGTATCCAAACAGGGTTTATAAGTTAAACAAAGCCCTTTATGGATTGCATCAGGCTCCTAGAGCATGGTATGATGAGCTGTCAAATCATCTTCTTGAAAATGGTTTCAAAAGAGGAGCTATTGACAAGACACTCTTCTACAAAAGAAAGGGATCAGACTTGCTTCTGTTACAAGTGTATGTGGATGACATCATCTTTGGTTCTACAAATACAAATGTGTATGGAGTTTGAAGGGGTAATGAAGTCCAAATACAGCATGAGTTCTATGGGAGAAATGAACTTCTTTCTAGGATTACATGTTCAACAGAAGGCTGAGGGAATTTTCGTTCATCAAAACAAATATGTGCAGGACATCTTGAACAAGTTCAACTGTCAAGAGTACAAGACTGCTTCAATTCCAATGGACACAAAAGAAAAGATGATTGCAGATGAAAAAGGGGAGCCTATAGATGAACATGAATATAGAGCCAAAATTGGATCTCTGATGTATCTGACTGCAACAAGACCAGATATCATGTTTTCTGTATGTGTGTGTGCAAGATTCCAAACAAGTCCAAAAGTCTCCTACATGAATGCTGTTAAAAGAATATTCAGATATTTGAATGGAAGACCAGACTTAGGGATTTGGTATCCAAAGAACCAAGCTTTTGATCTGATTGCATATATAGACAGTGATTATGATGGCTGCAACATGAGCAGAAAGTCAACCTCAGGAGGATGTCAATTTTTGGGTGAAAGGCTAGTGTCATGGCAATGTAAAAAGCAGACTACAGTCTCAATCTCTATTGCAGAAGCTGAATATGTTGCTGCATCCGCCTGCAGTGCACAAGTTCTATGGATTCAAAATCAGATGCTGGACTATGGTTTGAATTTCTTGAACACCCCTATTCTTATTGACAATACTGCTGCATATTTTACTGTTAAAAATCCAGTTCAACATTCCAAAACTAAGCACACTGAAATCAGACATCATTTCATCAGAGACTGCAGTGAAAAATGTTTGATTGAAATGCAAAGGGTTGATACAAGTGACAATTTGGCTGACCTATTCACTAAACCACTTGATAGAACCAGGTTCAACTTTCTTCTGAAAGCCCTGGGAATGATCAACTCTAATGAAATCTGATTAAGGATGTGTGCCTGGTTGTGTGTCTCTCTGTGATAGCTGATTATTTTATTAGAGATTACACATATTGAATGTTTAGTGAATATGCTTGATTATGTTACTTAAGTATGATATTTGAATATGCTACTGAATATGTTAACTGTTATATGCTTTAACTGTGTATGAATGCAAAATTTGACATGTTTGATCTGATTGATAGGTTTGCATGATTATCAGTTGATGTGCATTTGTGATGTCAGGATAAGAGTTCTTGTTATGAATTACTTGTTAATGTAAACTTATCTGATATCATTTCTTGAATGCTTGAATATGTGTATTATCTGATCATGTGATGTTATTAAGATAGGCTAGACCTTGAATGTTAGTATTGTCTGCTTGTCTTGATGATGTTATGTTTGATTAAGATTTGATTGTGTTACAACTGTTTGTGTCAAAATAAGTTTTATGTCAAAATCAAATGATAAAATGAATTTTCTAATGAATTTTTGCATAAATACTTTATTTTGGTCAAAACATGAGCAAGTTGATTAATGGTGTAGAGATATGATAAGATTATTCAGTTCAAGCTTTAAAAGAAGCTTAAAAGAAGGATTTTTTTTAGGAAAAGTCTCAAGTAGTTATTTTTGCTGAAAATTATGTCATTTGCCTAGTTGGAAGGACATGCACTTGTGTATGTTTAGTCCTTAAATCTCTACAGATTCAAAGGATAGCCATTGACCTGAAAACTGAATGCATTTGGGACAATAATAACTTGTTTCTTATTCCTTCACTTAAAACCATGTCAATAGCTCTAACTTTGTAAGGACATATATTCACATGTATGTTTGGTCCTGTTGACCACTTTTGGTCAAACAGGATAGCCATTAAGCTGACAATGAAGAGATATTGGGGTGATTGAATATTAAACTGTGATTAATGGGAAATGATAGTACATTGACTACTTAGCTGATCATATGGATTTAATAGGCTAAAAGGACCTTAGTATAGTCATTAACATGTATGGTTGCTTTCCCATGATGATGTAAAATCTAAGGTGATATAAACATAATGAATATGCTAATCTTTATGCGGAGATACATAGTTGTCTTTGCATGTCTCAAGATAAATCTCTCCGAATGATAGGCAGAAAAGTGATTAACCAGTCATACACGAGCATGTTGTTATTTGGTCAACAAAAATGAAACATCTTTAAATATGACAAGGAACATACTTTAAGAAATTTGAGAAAATATCAAAAACAAGGGGAAGAATGAATAAATCAACCAAAAGTTGATAAGTGTTTTAAATATTTTATCATACAAGAGGGTTACGACAAGAACTACAAAGATGTTGGCAAAATCTGTCTCATCTTGAATGAATGGCATGTTGCTAACTGTAAGTCCAACGTTCAACCTCTATATATGTTTGAATCTAAAAATACAAAAATACAATAAGTTCTGTCATACAAAAACTATTTTTGACCAAATACAGGAGGTTGGAGTCAAATTGGGGTGATCTGGGGAAAGCCAAATAAGCTTTGAGAATAGATATGAGGCATCATAGCACAGTGTTGACCATTAATGCATTAAGCTTTAAATTGAACCTTAATCATATCACCAAAGAAATGAAATTCATGCTAAGTTTATACCTGCTGTTAACCTATCTATGTTGTCATAATAATGCTGAGAGTTAAGTATTGAGATAGCTACTTAATCAATATGATCCCATTCTTGAGATCTTTTCAGAAAATGGAAGAAACTGTTTTGAAGAGAAATATAACTGAAATTTGATCTCTAAATGCACCATTTGCTCTTAAACTATGATCTGAAAAGAAAAATATATTTTGACAAAGTGGTTTAAGCAAAAAGTGTTACATTTTGCCTAAAATTGGTTGAATACGTAAGTTCGGGTAAGGTTTGATGCCTTATAACCTTCCCAGTCACAAACTGTTTGAATATGTATTTTCGGGTAAGGTTTAATGATTTACAACCTTTCCGGGTACAAAACAGCTGATTATGTGTGAATATGTTGTTTCGGGTAAGGTTTGATGATTTTTGACCTTTCCGGGTAAGCTTAGTCCTTTTTTTTGACTAACTTTATGATTTTCGGGCATGCTTTGAAGTGTTTACACTTTCCGGGTAGAGTACACTGTTGTACTCATTTCCCGAGCAAGCTTGAAGTCTTGAGATGACTATGTGTTGTTATAGCTAGCTTTTAACAAGAAATTCTTGTTTCGGGCAAGCTATGCATGTTATATGCTGATTGTGATTCCAAGCGAACTTTATGAACTTAGTCCAGTACATCATGTAAGCTTTGTGATTTTTGTGAATATGTTGTTAGGAAAGGTTTGTTAATCTTTCCGGGCATGCTTAGATATCACTATTTAAGTTTGTCATTTTTCGGGTATGGTTTGGCATCCTGAAATCCGTCGGGTAAGGGCATACCTGATGATTGAATGTGTTTATCCTAGCAAGCTTAGTGCTAACATAGGATTTTCGGGCAAGCTCTTTGAAATTTTATACTATAGCACACTTAAATGTTTATGTGTTTTAATTTCATTCCAAGCATGCTCTGTGATATGTGTGTTTATGATTTCTTTGAAATTACAAGTGTTTTCGAGCAAACCTTGTTTTCCGGGCACACTTTATATTTCGGGTACACTTTTGTTCCTTCAATATACTTGGTAATTTCAAAACTTAACTTTCCGAGTACACTGTCTGCTAGAATTTCTTTTTCGGACACACTTTGTACTATATGAAGGTTATTCGGGTATACTTTGCATTAGAAGGTGTTCGGGCACACTATTCTCTTGAATGGTTGCTCGGGCACACTATGTTTTCAAGTATGCTTGATTGAATATGTTAGTTAGTATGATAAGATTAATTATGATTCTTATTAGCGTTTATGCTAGATAAGTTTTAATTTGAAATTGAGAAATCTATATGGGTGTCTTGACTGATTCCTAGTAAGGATGTTTATTTGATGTTTATACTTGATTATTTGCCTTGTGATTAATTTCTCAAGAAATCTAGTATTTCGGGTAAGCTTTCTTCATTATGTCTTAACTTTAAATTAATTTGCTTGATCGAGCAAGGTTTATAAATAGAAGTATTCGAGCAAACTTTGTATATTCAAAAATGAAAATTTTCCAAGCAAAGTTTGACCGGGTAAGCTTTATAAGTGGATGTATACCGAGTAGACTTTGAAAAGAATAATTGCGAGTAAGGTTTTATTAACATAAAAGAAAAAAATATTGTTTTTAATATCATGTGGATAATGTTACTGTATGACAGCTAATAATTCACAAAAAGACAAAGAGCATTTAAAACCCACTTTCAAAAGGTATATAAGAGGGAATTAGGCAAAATTTTCAACATTATTTTTCCATCTCTCTCCTTCCACTACAAACTGCTAACTCTCAAAGAAACCCAAACCGACTTATCACATTCTATTATTCCTAACCCTAACTTGAATTAGTCTTCTAATTCCGACTCGGTAAGCAACATTAATGTGTTTTTCGACGACAATTAGACTATAATGAGCTTTGATTATGTATCTGATTACTAATACTCTGTTTATGTGTGTAGGTTATAAATTTGTCGAAGAACAGGTTCTTGATGATTTTCTCTCTTTTCTTTCTTCTTCATTTTTATATCTTGAAATTATCTAAAGTACTGAACTTTATGACTAATTTCACTTTGAATATGTTTGTTTATGTGATTCAGATATGGCAGACGATGAACCCAAGTATGTCTTCGAACCAAAACATAATATGTGTGCACTTCTACAAGTGACACCTGACAATGAGCCGATGGCTAGGATGATAACTTGGATGGCTCGGTCCAACGTCAGTTTTGCGTTCACCGAAAGCCCTGTCATATACAGAAATCATTCTTTGGATTTCTGGAGGTCTGCTGAACTGATTGAGGACATAAACGGTAAAAGAATCGAGGCAACCGTGGCTAGACAATAGATATATTACGGAGAGAATGAAAAGAAGATGTCTCCGGTTGAATGATGGTGATCACAACTCAATAAACTTCAGAACACTCCACCTAATGAAAATATTTGAAGAGACAATGGGTTATCAAGGAAATGTTCATGATGGACAGTTTCAGAAGGGCATGTTTCCTATGTTGTACAGATTTCTTATTCACTATGTTATACACGGATTTGCTCCAAGGAAGGGATCGTGGACCTTGATGAGTCACAAATGCCACAGTTGGGATTGTATATGATCTGCCCTTCAATTTCTCTAAGATGATATTTGAAGGATTAGTAGGAAATCTGAAGAAGCCTGAAAGAAAAAGATTTTTACAATATCCAAGATTCCTACAGATAATCTTCAATAGTGATCTTCAAGATCTACCCACTGTTGGAACTACATACCAACTACAAGACCCTAATACATATAGAAGAATCAAAAATCCAGGTGTCTCAAATACATACAACTCAAATGTTCCATTTGAGATATTGCCATGGTTATTGGACCATGACTTGCAAGTGATGCCAGTTGTAACACCCCGTAACCGCAGCGGAAACGTACACGGGATGCAACAGACGCATCTGATATCAACAGCATTGCTTATAAAGAAAACACCACTACATTAATTTACTTCATTTTACATTGTTTCGAGTTTAGTTCCTGACTAGGCGATAACACATATGACTTACCAACATTACATTAACATATATAATACAAAATGAACCCTATGCTTCCACAAATAGCACGCATCATCAAACATATAGCACTTATTCCAGTTTGGGGGTACCTAGAAAGCATGGAAAGAAAACGGGTCAACTACGAATAGTTGGTGAGTTTCACTGATTTAAATAAACATTGACAATTCATTATAATAAATCATATATTAGCGATGTAATTATGCTGAGCCCACAAGTGAAACCTCTGACTATCACACACAACCCCGTGGCATACTCCGCCCACGAACCTGCCCCAAACCGCTATGCCTAACATTACATAGCAAAATAAATATAACACCCAATATAGACATGTGCAACTGGCTGGGAAACATCAGCAAATCCATGCGGACCAGTTGGGTTTGTCAGACCAATAGTACTATCCACACTCTACCGGCTTTCAGTTAATCACTCGTGTTGTGGGGCCTTACAATGTTAGTAACTCAGACAATTACCATCTTAGTACATTTCCGTACGATTCCCGTACAATAAAACATATATAAATGCACGCAAATCTATGCGTTCAGTATGTACTTAAACATTTTAGTAACAACATGCTTTCCGCCCCGGGAAAATATTCGAAAACAATTCAGGAAAAAGGGGCTCGTGAAACTCACCTTCTTGTGAGCAAAGATGTACTACGATGCACGGCTACTGGTACAGATCTGTAATACGATCCCAAATCGTTACTACACAATTTCTATCAATATAACTTAAATTCGTGTTAACCGGTACGTCTGGGGACACTGCTAACCTAGTACCGTACACGATCCGGGGACAATGTTAACCCCGAAATACTTTTCAGGACTTAGATTGTGATATCACCTAGAGTTCTTTAGTCAAAACTACCGTTAGTTTGTTTTCTCGTTTTGCGTGCCTAGCACGGTTATCCGTCTTTATGTTTACAAAAATAAGTTTGACCCCACACGAACCGAAAATAGTTATTATTGATATTTTCATTAAAGTGGTGAAATTAGAGCTCGGTTAGACACCCCGTTGGGCCGCGGGGCCCGTTTCCGTCTTTAATACACCGGAAACGGTTAAATCGGGTAAAATTACCCAAATCATCCGAATTATTTTCGGATGATTTATTTTTACTTGATTAACTTAGTTTCATAAAAATCATCCATTTTTAAGGTTTTCAAACACCAGTCAGCTCGCTTAGGCGAACTTCGCCGGTTTACTCGTTTTAAGCTTTAAAAGTTTGTTTTTAAGTTCCATTTAGCACAAATAAATATCCGTTTAGTCTCGGATCTTGAAATTTTGCACAATTCAGTTTTTGACAGTAAGGATTTTTATAAAAATATTTCCAGATTGTACAAACCATATTTTGACAGTAAGGAATTTTATAAAATTTTTCCAGAATTAATTTTTATATCTAAAATTTATTTAACCATTTTTAAACGTCATTTAAACACCAAATATGACGAAAATACCAAACGACATTCGAAAAATCCCAAATTTTTCTGGGATGACCCCTGTCACCCACATAGTTCCCTGTAATTTTTCCAGAACCAAAAACTTATTTTTCATGCAATTTTTACCAAAACCGAGCTAGAAATCCCTAGAACTCGTTTTACAGAAAAGCCTACTTAGACTTCTCCAATGAACCTGAAATTTTGTGTGTGAATTTTATATGTTATAAAAAGCTTATCTTAAATTTTCCAGAATTTTTCATTTTGTTTAGCTATTTTTCACCATTTTTGGCCAAAACCGAGCATTAAATTCACCAAATATTCATCCTTTATCCAAAAATTACCAAAAATTCACAGATCTCAAATTTTCATGTGTAGATCATATCTGTGAAATTTCGTGACCCAACTCTTGGTCTATCACAATCTGTCCAAATTATCTAAATCATACGAAAACCGAACTATCTTGTGTTTTCTAGCGTTAGATCGCAAAGATCTTGGTTTCTAGCCTTTGCTAGCCACTAGATACAACACTTACAAGCACAACAACACCACACCAAGAAAGTTATACCCACAATCAAGCCATTTCTTTCATGGTTTCGATTAAAACATCAAAATAAAGATTTTTACCGTAAAAATTCGTTTTTGACTCTTTTAACTACTTTCTTGGACCAAGATCCTTTGTACAACTTGTATACATCACTTGATCCTCCAAGAATCGGTTTCATCTCGGGTTTTCACCCATTTTTCATTTGAAACCTCATTTCCTTGTAAATGAACCAAGAAAAGAAGATAAACACGATCATAACTCGGTTTTTACCTTGTGTTCTTGCTTAAAAACTTGGGTTTTGGATGGATGTTCAAGAGTGTTGAGA
The DNA here is from genome assembly GCF_021521415.1 of Bidens hawaiensis. NCBI lineage: Eukaryota > Viridiplantae > Streptophyta > Magnoliopsida > Asterales > Asteraceae > Bidens > Bidens hawaiensis. The sequence continues at coordinate 1,544,855 of NW_027491291.1, read as the reverse complement.
GGATTTGGAGAGTAATATTGTAGAAAAAAGAAATTGTAATGTGTGTGTGTGTGTGCAAGGACCGATCGGTCCAAGTTAGGGTGTGGGGTGGGACCCACATCTTCATTCTTGGCCACAAACTTGGATTGTGTAATCCGGATAATGTTGTGGATAATCTGGTTCAGTTCGTTTTTCGGTTAAACGTTTAATTCCGCTCAAAACGAGGCCAAAACGGTCGTTTTTCGGCTTAAAATTTAAATTTATATAAAACCGATTTAAAGACTTTAAAAACTTAAACCATGACATTTGTTGACTCAACACATCATATTGTCGGTAATTGTGCATCTTTTTCGGCTTGATCGACCGTCTCTTGCTTGGTTTGATGTTAAAGGTTTCGTTTATCGTACCGACGTACTAATAAGTCGAAATCCTTTTTCTGTGCTATAATTCACTTATCCCGAAACTTTAATACTTCGTAAACATCACTAAACATTACATATTTCGTCTATAATGTAATTCCCGATTCGTTCGGGTTTCAATAACCGTTCGTCGATTAATCGTAATTCCGATACGACTAGTTGTACATTTGAGTATAATTCGTACTGTGAATCTTATATACTCGTATAAACACATTATAATTCATATATTCAGTATTAAACAACACGTAAATAGTATATCCCGGCTAGGGTATACCTGAATTTGCCGGAATCGTTACATTCTCCCCCCGTTACGAAAATTTCGTCCTCGAACTTTTACGCATCAACTACTTCCTTTTTGCGGAAATAGGTGGGGATATTTCTTCCGAAATTCGTCCTTTCGTTCCCATGTATATTCTGGGCCTCGTTGCGAATTCCATCTAACTTTGACCAACGGGATCTTATTGTGTCTAAGTTGCTTGATTTTCCCGTCTACTATTTCTATGGGCTCCTCTACAATGTTGAGCTTATCATTTATTTGGACACCCTCTAAAGGTAACACCAATGTCTCATCCGACAGACACCTTTTCAAGTTTGACATGTGAAACACGTTGTGAACTGCACTTAATTCGTCTGGCAGTTCTAATCGGTATGCTACAGGACCGATTTTTGCAGTAATGTCGAACGGTCCAATGTATCTAGGGGCTAATTTCCCCGCCTTGCCAAATCTAACCACACCCTTCCACGGTGATACTTTCAAATACACCTTATCACCTTTCTCAAATGATAACGGTTTTCTACGGGTATCGGCATAACTCTTCTGCCGATCCCGTGCGGCCTTCAAATTGTTCTTAATTTCAAGGATTTTGCTGGTCGTTTCCTGGACCAGATCTGATCTAATAATCTGTGTGTCGCCCACTTCAGTCCAGCAGAGTGGTGATCGGCACTTCCGACCATACAATGCTTCGTAAGGCGCTGCCTTTATACTGCTATGATAACTGTTATTATAGGAAAACTCAACAAGTGGGAGATGTTGATCCCAATTTCCTTTAAAATCCAGTACGCATGCACGAAGCAAATCCTCCAGTGTTTGGACGGTCCTCTCAGACTGACCATCGGTCTGAGGGTGGTAAGCTGTGCTTAGATCAATACGCGTTCCCAACGCTTCTTGGACAGCTTTCCAAAGGTTGGAGGTGAAATGGCTATCCCGATCAGAGATGATCGAGATGGGTATACCATGACGAGACACAATCTCATTTATATAAATCTGCACAAGTCTCTCAGTGTTATAATTATTTCTAATCGGAATAAAATGTGCCGATTTGGTTAATCGATCCACGATTACCCAAATTGCATCATGTCCACGGGACGTCTTAGGGAGATGTGTCACAAAATCCATCGTGATCTGCTCCCACTTCCAAGTTGTGAGTAGTGTAATTCTTCTCATGTACTTTTAACTGTCGAGAAGCATAGGCTATAACCTTATTATTTTGCATCAACACGCATCCTAACCCTCTCCGGGATACGACACAATACACGACAAAACCATCGTCTCCGTCGGGGAGACTTAAGATCGGCGCTTGGCACAATCTTTGTTTTAGCGTTTGAAGCGCCGTTTCCTGCTCTTCACCCCATTCATACTTTCGATCCTTTTGAGTCAGAAGGGTTAAAGGTTGGGCGATGCTGGAAAAGTTCTCTATAAATCGACGATAATATCCCGCTAAACCTAAGAATTGGCGGATTTCCTTTGGCGATTTAGGCGCTTGCAATTCTTAACTGCTTCAACCTTACTTGGATCAACGTGTATTCCTTGATGGTTTATAACGTGTCCAAGGAATTGCACTTCTTGTAACCAGAAGTTACACTTGGAGAATTTTGCAAACAATTTCTCCTGATTTAGAAGCTCTAAAATTACTCTCAAGTGTTGCTCGTGCTCTTCTTTACTCTTCGAGTAAATCAAAATATCGTCAATAAACACGATGACGAATTTATCGAGGTTGGGTTTGCAGACTCGATTCATGAGATCCATGAATACTGCTGGCGCATTTGTTAGCCCGAAGGGCATAACTAAGAACTCGTAATGGCCGTAGCGAGTCCGGAATGCAGTTTTTGGGATATCCTCCTCCTGGATTCTAACCTGATGGTATCCCGATCTAAGATCTATTTTTGAGAAGTAGCTCGCACCTTGTAGCTGGTCGAACAGATCATCGATTCGGGGGAGAGGATACCTATTTTTGATTGTCAACTTGTTCAGCTCCCTGTAATCAATGCACATTCTAAGGCTTCCGTTCTTCTTTTTCACGAATAGTACCGGTGCACCCCAAGGGGAATAACTAGGACGTATAAATCCTTTATCCAACAATTCTTGCAATTGGTTGGATAATTCTTGCATCTCAGATGGTGCAAGTCGGTAGGGCGCCTTAGCAACAGGGCCAGCTTGAGGTAATAAGTCGATTCTGAATTCGACCTGTCGGGTTGGCGGTAATCCAGGAAGTTCCTCTGGGAAAACTTGTGGAAATTCACGTACTACTGGGATATCGTCCACCCATTTTTCCTCAGGGTCCGTGGCCGTCAAGCTCGCTAGATACGCCACGCATCCCTGGCGTATATATTTTAACACCTTGAGGTGGGATATAAACGGTAACATATTGCCCGACTTCTCACCCTGCACTAATACCTCTTCGTCATCCGACACCCGGATCTTGACGATTTTCTTTTCACAGTTTATTTCTACCTTGTTAACTGCTAACCAATCCATTCCCACTATCATGTCAAAACTACCCAATTCTACCGGTAACAAGTCAATCAGACAGGATTGTTCGTTCAGAATAAAAGGGCAATTCCGAACTATCTGATTAACTATCATGGTTTTACCGTTAGCGACTTCTACGGTGTAAGGTTCTATGGTTTCACCAATAGGAAGGTTTGCTATCGACAGGAATCTAACGGAGACAAAACTTCTATCGGCGCCTGTATCAAATAATACAGAAGCGTAATGATCAGAGACGAGGAATGTACCTGTCACTACGCTGGGGTCCTGGCGTGCCTCGTTCGCCCCCATCACGAATGCTCGGCCTCGCGCCGGATTGGACGACGATGCCTGACCCGAGGGTTGCCACTTGTTTCCTCCCTGGTTCAGTTTCGGACAGTGTCTTTTGAAGTGATCCGTGCTGCCGCATTCATAGCAAGCACGGCTGGTGGTCACCATTTGGTTTTCTTGTGGGTTTTGTTGTCGGGCTGGTTGGGTCCTAACTGGCTGCGCACGGATAGGTTGCGGTTGTCGGTTCAGATTGTTCAAGTTTGTCTTACATCTCGGTGCGTAGTGCCCTTCCCTGCCACACCGACGGCACACTACCCCCCTGCACTCGCCACCATGCTGGTAACCGCATTTTCCACACCTAGGAAACGTCCTTGTCTGCGGTTCCTGCCTTCCGCCTGAACTAGTCATGGCGTAGTTCTGGGCAGCGGGCCGAGCACGTTTATTTTGTTGCCTCTCCTGGATCCTATTGTCATACGTGCCTCGCTTTCCCCCAGCGGACTCTCCGGCCACCTTCAGTGACCCACTCCTCACGAAATCGTACTTGACGATACCAGCTTGTGTCACCACACCCTCAAACGTCTTGTGTCCCCCAGAGTTGACTATACTCCTTACTATTGGAGTTAGTCCCCATATATAACGCTCAATCCTCTTTGACTCTGGGGTGACCAACCATGGTACCAATCGTGACAACTCATTAAATTGGTTCGTATAACCCAAGTGGTCTGCCCCCTGCATCTCCAGGTTCCACAATTCGTTTTCTAATTTCTGCAGTTCATTTTTCGGGCAGAAATGTTCCAGTACAAGGGCTTTAAGTTCTGCCCAGGTCATGCGGTTTGTCGCTGCCTGACCGTGAGTTTGCACTATTGTGTTCCACCATGACAAGGCATGGTCCGTGAACGTGCAGGTAGCATACTTAACAATGTACTCCTCAGGGCAGCTACTGATGTTCACAACCGACTCTATTTTCCCAATCCACTTAACCAACCCATTGGGTCCCTCAGACCCGCTAAATTCTAGGGGCTTGCACAACATAGAATCTTTAATTGAACATCCCCTTGTTGCAGGAGTCGGTTCAGTGCGGTTCGTTTCTACACTGGGTATAGGGCCAGTGCTATCTGTAACGACCACCCTAGGCGGCGTGTCATTACTAGGAATCGGGTTACCATTCGGTGGAGGATTAACATTTTGTCCCCCAACATTATTGGTGGTCGTTTGACTGCTCGCAGGGTCTGGATTGGTCGTATTGTTAATACTGGCGGCGATGTGCGATACTATATCCAGAATCGCCGCCTCTAACTGTTGAGCAATCAGACGACTCACATCCACTTCTGACAATTGAGCCGAATGTTTTGGTGCCATTCTACACAACATCAAGAAAATATATATATAATTAATACAAGTTCCAATCATAAAACACAACGAACATTCCATTCATTAACAAACATTAGTACATTTTACATCCATATCAGTTCACATACGTTTCCTGGCATCATTACATAAGTTAAGTTTTCATACGTAGGGCCTATGTCGGCATCATCTCGACATAACCCGCAACGGGTCAGTGCTTGAATGATACCCAAAAGTATCTATAACGATATACCCCAAAAGAGACCCCCCCTTAAGGGCCAGTGGTTGTATTATAACTAAACAAGATTCACTCCATGTTAGCATCACCACTAACTGCTTACACAGAGTATCAAAAAGCGGCCCCTGAATACCACCACCCTAACATGATCTAAACACGGTGGTATACCAACCACACCAACACCACCGCCATCCCCACAATCACTGCCATTACACCCCGGATCCTTGTTTCCATCCGGTCAATCAACCCCAGGGAGTAGGCGTCCTCCCTCCTCAGCTGCGCGATCGCATGCTGGCTGTCCAGTATGCAATCCACCAAGAGGTTCCTCCTCTGAATACCCACCGTCAAGGCGGTGGTGTGCTCATTCATCCGCTCGGTGAGCACCCGGAGCCACGCCGCCTCGGTGGAGGGACGCTCATCCCTCAATGGCCTGGGGGTACCCCACACAGGTGGCGGCACAGGCCCGGGTTGGGGGCGGGAGGACTCGCCTCTGTGGTAAGCGGATCTGGGTGGGGTAGAGGTAGGTGAAACATACGGGACACTGATCCGCGCCGTGAGGCGGGGACCGGGTCTGGGAGGGGTGAGGGTGACCTGAGGTGCAGGTGGGGTGGGAGACCTGGTAACCCTAGCAGGGGAGGACAAGCTAGCACTCCTAAGGCTAGTCTCAGAAGGCTCGGTGCTAGATGCTACGAGTGGGCTCCCCGAGTCCCCGGAGCTGACCTCCTCCGGGTCCTCCTCAATCGACAAACTAGGAGTTCTTGACATTTTACCTGCACACAAGTTAACAAACATATAGTTCTTTCCATAGTGTAAATCATAATCAAATTAATATACACATACTTATACAACATGACCACATAACAATATTATCACATATTTGCACGTATGTTGACAATTTTACCTATTAAAGTCCCCCGTGACTTTCCCTGAATTCCCTCGTGCAGACAAGTCTGTTATTATGTTCCGGACCATAATAACCCACTTGTCCATCCAAGTTCATCCCGATCTCGTCACAATAAATTATTAGTTGATATTCAGATCCTATAATACTTGAGCTACTGGTTATATTTTAGGGAGGTATCTTTTAAAGACATCCTAATTCTTTATAACCAATGGCTCTGATACCAAGTTCTGTAACACCCCGTAACCGCAGCGGAAATGTACACGGGATGCAACAGACGCATCTGATATCAACCGCATTGCTTATAAAGAAAACACCACTACATTAATTTACTTCATTTTACATTGTTTCGAGTTTACTTCCTGACTAGGCGATAACACATATGACTTACCAACATTACATTAACATATATAATACAAAATGAACCCTATGCTTCCAAAAATAGCACGCATCATCAAACATATAACACTTATTCCAGTTTGGGGGTACCTAGAAAGCATGGAAAGAAAACGGGTCAACTACGAATAGTTGGTGAGTTTCACTGATTTAAATAAACATTGACAATTCATTATAATAAATCATATATTAGCGATGTAATTATGCTGAGCCCACAAGTGAAACCTCTGACTATCACACACAACCCCGTGGCATACTCCGCCCACGAACCTGCCCCAAACCGCTATGCCTAACATTACATAGCAAAATAAATATAACACCCAATATAGACATGTGCAACTGGCTGGGAAACATCAGCAAATCCATGCCGGACCAGTTGGGTTTGTCAGACCAATAGTACTATCCACACTCTACCGGCTTTCAGTTAATCACTCGTGTTGCGGGGCCTTACAATGTTAGTAACTCAGACAATTACCATCTTAGTACATTTCAGTACGATTCCCGTACAATAAAACATATATAAATGCACGCAAATCTATGCGTTCAGTATGTACTTAAACATTTTAGTAACAACATGTTTTCCGCCCCGGGAAAATATTCGAAAACAATTCAGGAAAAAGGGGCTCGTGAAACTCACCTTCTTGTGAGCAAAGATGTACTACGGTGCACGGCTACTGGTACAGATCTGTAATACGATCCCCAAATCGTTACTACACAATTTCTATCAATATAACTTGAATTCGTGTTAACCGGTACGTCTGGGGACACTGCTAACCCAGTACCGTACACGATCCGGGGACAATGTTAACCCCGAAATACTTTTCAGGACTTAGATTGTGATATCACCTAGAGTTCTTTAGTCAAAACTACCGTTAGTTTGTTTTCTCGTTTTGCGTGCCTAGCACGGTTATCCGTCTTTATGTTTACAAAAATAAGTTTGACCACAAACGACCCGAAAATAGTTATTATTGATATTTTCATTAAAGTGGTGAAATTAGAGCTCGGTTAGACACCCCGTTTGGCCGCGGGGCCCGTTTCCGTCTTTAATACACCGGAAACGGTTAAATCGGGTAAAATTACCCAAATCATCCGAATTATTTTCGGATGATTTATTTTTACTTGATTAACTTAGTTTCATAAAAATCATCCATTTTTAAGGTTTTCAAACACCAGTCAGCTCGCTTAGGCGAACTTCGCCGGTTTACTCGTTTTAAGCTTTAAAAGTTTGTTTTTAAGTTCCATTTAGCACAAATAAATATCCGTTTAGTCTCGGACCTTGAAATTTTGTACAAACCATATTTTAACAGTAAGGAATTTTATAAAATTTTTCCAGAATTAATTTTTATATCTAAAATTTATTTAACCATTTTTAAACGTCATTTAAACACCAAATATGACGAAAATACCAAACGACCTTCGAAAAATCCCAAATTTTTCTGGGATGACCCCTGTCACCCACATAGTTCCCTGTAATTTTTCCAGAACCAAAAACTTATTTTTCATGCCATTTTTTCCAAAACCGAGCTAGAAATCCCTAGAACTCGTTTTACCGAAAAGCCTACTTAGACTTCTCCAATGAATCTGAAATTTTGTGTGTGACTTTTATATGTTATAAAAAGCTTATCTTAAATTATCCAGAATTTTTCATGATGTTTAGCTATTTTTCACCATTTTTGGCCAAAACCGAGCATTAAATTCACCAAATATTCATCCTTTATCCAAAAATTACCAAAAATTCACAGATCTCATATTTTCATGTGTAGATCATATCTGTGAAATTTCGTGACCCAAATCTAGGTCTATCACAATCTGTCCAAATTATCTAAATCATACGAAAACCAACTATCTTGTGTTTTCTAGCGTTAGATCGCAAAGATCTTGGTTTCTAGCCTTTTCTAGCCACTAGATACAACACTTACAAGCACAACAACACCACACCAAGCAAGTTATACCCACAATCAAGCCATTTCTTTCATGGTTTCGATTAAAACATCAAAACAAAGATTTTGACCGTAAAAATTCGTTTTTGACTCTTTTAACTACTTTATTGGACCAAGATCCTTTGTACAACTTGTATACATCACTTGATCCTCCAAGAATCGGTTTCATCTCGGGTTTTCACCCATTTTTCATTTGAAACCTCATTTCCTTGTAAATGAACCAAGAAAAGAAGATAAACACGATCACAACTCGGTTTTTACCTTGTGTTCTTGCTTAAAAACTTGGGTTTTGGATGGATGTTCAAGAGTGTTGAGAGGATTTGGAGAGTAATATTGTAGAAAAAAGAAAATGTAATGTGTGTGTGTGTGTGCAAGGACCGATCGGTCCAAGTTAGGGTGTGGGGTGGGACCCACATCTTCATTCTTGGCCACAAACTTGGATTGTGTAATCCGGATAATGTTGTGGATAATCTGGTTCAGTTCGTTTTTCGGTTAAACGTTTAATTCCGCTCAAAACGAGGCCAAAACGGTCGTTTTTCGGCTTAAAATTTAAATTTATATAAAACCGATTTAAAGACTTTAAAAACTTAAACCATGACATTTGTTGACTCAACACATCATATTGTCGGTAATTGTGCATCTTTTTCGGCTTGATCGACCGTCTCTTGCTTGGTTTGATGTTAAAGGTTTCGTTTATCGTACCGACGTACTAATAAGTCGAAATCCTTTTTCTGTGCTATAATTCACTTATCCCGAAGCTTTAATACTTCGTAAACATCACTAAACATTACATATTTCGTCTATAATGTAATTCCCGATTCGTTCGGGTTTCAATAACCGTTCGTCGATTAATCGTAATTCCGATACGACTAGTTGTACATTTGAGTATAATTCGTACTGTGAATCTTATATACTCGTATAAACACATTATAATTCATATATTCAGTATTAAATAACAAGTAAATAGTATATCCCGGCTAGGGTATACCTGAATTTGCCGGAATCGTTACACCAGTACCTGAGTTAAGCTCAGAGGAGGAAGGAGGAGAGGATGACAGTGATGATGATGGAAACTCTGATGATGGAGATGGTAATGGAGATGAAGGAGGAGACGAAGTGAATATTGAAGTTGGTGCACCTATTTAGGGGGGAGCAACTTGAGCACATTAAACAACAAATTATTCCATCACCACCACAAACTCCACCACACCAGATCACTCACACACAACCACAAATCCTAACCATTAGCCATCCTGAAACCTCATCACATACATTACAACCACCACAAACACCACCTACATATAGCCCAACCCACACAGACTCACTCATTCCAAGACCAGTTCATACACAATCACCACCACCATCCACTTACCAAACTCGCATCACAGAACAACCTGAACATGAAACATTCTTCACAACACCACCCACATCACCACTCCCTAACACAGACCTGTTCCAGAGAAATCTAGATTTGACGTTAGAGAATGCTGAATTGAAAAGAAGAAATGAGGAGGTGACCATTGAAAATGTGATGCTGTTAGAGAAGTTGGTTCAAGCTAACATGAGAATTCAAGCCCTGGTGCAGGAGGTTGAGAAGACCTCAGCTGCCCCAAAACAGGGGGAGAATGAATCTAGGCCAACTGTCTCAAATGTGAATGTTAAAGAGACTGTAGCAGTTGTTGAGACTGCAGACAGTTTAAAGCTGATTATGAGTATGTATGATGATGGAGAAGAAAGCAGTGATGAAAGGAGGATTGATGATGACGAGTATGAAGGAGATATGTCTGAGGGTGCAGATCAAGACCATGATTACATTAATGAAAGAAGTGATGAAGAGACTGTTGAGAAAGTAAATGAAATTGAAAAGATAAATGCTGAAGAGCAGGCTGAGACAGAGGAAAGGATTGAGGAGATAAATACAGAAGAGAATATGGCTATCACTGACATGGCTACAGATATTCCTACTGACATTGCTACTGATGTCTTGACTGACATACTTACAGAAGTAGACACTGAAGTAATGAATGATGAAGATACTGCTACTGAGGAGATTATGCTCACTGAAATAGAAAATGAACAAGCAGAATGCTCCAAGACATCAGTTACAGAAAGTGAAGAAGATTTAAAGAAAAGGTTGGAAAAGGGAAAAGCCAAAGTTACAGAAGAAGAGCCTGTTATGGCATATCCTGAAAAGGATGTATTGTTTAGAGAATATGATGAAGCTGCTGCTGCTGCTCTAAGGGAACAAGAAAACATTTTGAGAGAAACAAGGGACAGAGAAATACTGGCCCAAACTATAGACCCTGTAGAGTTGGCAGAGCAGGAAAACTTGATCAATCAAGCCAAATTTGCAAGGGATTTCATTGAAGAAGTGGCTGATCAAGAAGTGATAAAGACCTTGATTGAGTTGAGAAGAGATGAGGAAGTTGATAACTCCCTAGCTATGGTGGTCAGCATGTTTCAAACTGAAAGTCAACAAGAAACAAAGTCAAATGAGACTATTGAACCAGTAAATCTGAATACTGATATGATTGCTGAAGAAGAAATTGGTGAGTCCGTGGCCTCAATGGCTGCACAGAAATGGGCTCAACAGATCAAAGATGACATTAGACAAAATCCTGATGAATGGGAGTATGTGGATGATCCCAAGTATGGAAAGAAGTATTCAAGGAAAAGGGATCGACCAGAAACATTCATGTCAGATGAAGGTACTGAGTATTTAAAGAAAGGGAGATGGGATGATAAGAACAACTACTTTATAGAAACCCCTGATGATGAAGTAAGTCCCATAAGGGCAATTCCTTTGCAGACTTTAAGGCCAAATGAACATGTGCAAGGAGTGCCAAATGTATCAATCCCTGAGAATCCACTTTCTGATGAACCACAGATTGATGCAATGAATGATCTAACTGAAGGTGAGGATGAGTCTGAAGACTCTGATGATGATGATGATGATGATGACCCTGAGAATGATCAGGAAATGAATGTGAAAGCTACTAATGTTGTGTCCCTTCAAGTCACAATGACTAGGGAACAAAGGACAAACATTGAGTTGAGTATAAGGGAGGCTAAAAAGAAAAATCCTTTGGTTGTAAAACTGAGAACATATGGCATAAGTTTTGATTCACTGGCTGATCTTGATAATGATCAGTTGCAGATGAGACTTGACATAGAGAGAGATGCCCTGAAGGAAAAGATGGAAAAGAAAAATAGGGAAAGTCAGAAATTCAGGGAATATCTCAGAAGGAACAATCATTCAGAAAAAGATCTATCTAACATAAACTTTGACAAACTACAAGATCTGTATAACAGAGAGAGAGAGAGAAGGTGATTGAGAAGTGTGTAAAAGAAAATGAGAAACTTGAAAAGATGGAAAATTTGAAGAAAAAGTTTAGAGGAATGTGTGGATACCTGCTGGAAAGAGGTATGAAGCCTGAGATTGTTGAATATTTATCCAGAGAATCAGTGTTGGACCAATACAACAAGTTGAAAAGAAAAGAAAAATTGAAAAGGGTCCAAACTGAGAGCTCTACCAAACAGGCTGAACCAACTGATGAACCACAAGCTAAGAAAAGAAGAATTCAGACCTTAAGAGAGAAGGAAAAAGAACAAATCAGATCAGTTGAAACCCCTACTCCTCAAGATGTGAAACCTGAACATGAGGATGAAACATTTGTTCCATGGGAAAATGAAGAAATGATAAACATACTGAGGAACATAATGATAAACCAAAGGGGAATGAGTGAAGCAGACTTCAATGTCTTGGAAAAAGAGGATCTGAAATACCTCTTTTATATACAAAAGGCTGAATGGGAAAAGGCTTTAAGAGAAGGAGAGAACCCAAGATACTACGCTGATGGTAGGTTTGTACCTGCTGGATTGGCAAGAACTCCTGGAAGGAAAAGATATTAAGAGAACTTAAAGTAGCAGGACATGATGTTGTTGAATTAGCTAACCTTCCTACTGAAATGGTAGAGGCTATCTATGTAAAAGTTTTCAACTTGGGACCTCAAAAGCCCAAGAAGTCTGTTCCCTTCAGATCTCCTAATCCAAGAAGGTATCCAAGAAGTGGAAGAGGTGAAGGTGGAAGAGGTGAATCTAGTAGTTCAGTACAACAAAGAACAACAAGAACACAATCAAATGTGGATCTTCCAAGAGAACTATACTATGATTCTGTTTGTGAATGTTTGAGAGTAATCATGGAAAGTAGGCAATTGAGAGAGATAGTTGTGAGGAGTGACTTCTATGAGTACACTCAAGAGCAACTGGAACGGATGGTTAATCTTAATTTGTATGATTACAGAGACAGATTCAGGACTGCTGGAAGGCAGATGAACGATTTGACAAAATTTCTGCTAACAGAAGCTAAGAATGGATTCAAGTTCCTAAAAGAAAAGAGAACCTAGAGAAAAGTCCAATTTCACAAGTCAAAGAGAACTGGAAAGCTGAGAAGAATGGACATTGCTGAAAGAGATTATTCAATGAAGGTCAAAGACAAGAATCCATTGTCAAATCTGAAGACTTGTATAACTCTTGGAAGAAGGATGACACGCCCTAATTATACACTGCAAAGAAATGGTGTTATTACAGAAGTTGAATACAAAGAAAGTAATGACCATTATTTGCTGAGGAACTCTGATGGCAAAATACTGGGGATTATCAAGAAGGATGAAGACTTAAACTGCCTGCATGAGGGAAGATCTAATGGATATACGGGACTTGGTGATACCAGAAAGTAACACTCACTACCGAGCCCTTAACATCTTTAAAATGAAAGCTGCATCAGTCATAAACAACAGAAAGCAAGTAGCCTACAATGCATGGAAAAGACATAATTCCTAGATTAGGCTTTGTTTTGTAATGTCTTCGGACAACTCTCTGATTATGTAATTTGCTTATGTTATTTGAATATGTAATGTTGATTTTTGATTTAATGTGTATTTTTGCTATGTGTAAGTAACCATAGAAATGTTTTGGGTCAGCTGAGGTGTTCCAATCTAGGGGGAGATTGTTGAGTCAAAAAATTGACCTAAGGGGGAGATTTTTGAGTCAAAGATTTGACCTAAATGAAGTACATGGAAGATTAGAATCTTCTCAACCTCCTCTGATTTCGCTAAGTAACGGATCCGAGTACACCTTAGACATCTGAGCAAGCTTTTACTTAGCCGGGTACGATATTTTGGCTACCGGGCAAGGTTTACTTCAAGTAGTCTTCTTTAGTGGATATCCGAGCAGGGTTTGCAAATTAGTGCATTGCCGGGTAAGGTACACTAGTTTATGTAAATCCTGGCATGGTTCACTTTATCAAGCAAGTCTGTTCTTCAGAGCCAAGTATATTACTCTTCCGAGTAAGGTTTGGTTAACCAAGTCCAAGAAGCCAAGTAATTGGAAGACCGGGCAAGGTATTCATTAATAAGTATGGTCCAAGTATGCTTGATGATCTAAAGGAATATATCTAAGTAATATCGGGAAAGGTTCAGCTCAAGCAAGGAACAGTACTCCCGAGTACACTTTGCTAATAAGTTATTTTATAGTAAAGAGCTGAAATGGATCATTGAAGAACAAGGTTGCTCGTAAGGAGTTGTCGGACAAAGTCTGGCAAAGTCAAGAAGACTGAAGTCTACTCGGTGAGTATTTTACTTGGTAAAATACTCTTCAAGAAAAAGTCTACCCGGAAACTGATCCCGAGCACACTTCCATGTTACCAAGTTATGAAGGATGGCCGAGCATACTCGGAAAGACAAGATTGATGCAAAGCCTACCCGGAAGACTTGCTTTACACTTAGTTTATTTTGAATATGTAATTTGAATATGTATGATTGTATTTAGAATTTCTAGAAGGAATGACAGCTGTTCTAGGTTGGCAGGCCTATAAATAGAATGTTTAGGGCACGCCGCCAAGAGAGAGAAAGGACACGGATTTCAAGCCTTTACACTTTTCGGATAAGAAAGAATATTTCTTGAAAGTGACGGCTGTCCTAGGATTCCTAAAACCCTAAATAGATTATCCACTTTGTATGATGAAAATTATATAGATGAAAATCTTTTGAGTGAATCCTGTGTGTGTTTTTTACCTTTGATTATTCTTTGCAACCGTATGTTTGTTATTGATTCCGCTTTTAACAAACGGATATCTTTCTAAATATAGCAACCCGTCATTAACTCTCTTGTCAACACATTAATCTGTGTGAGTTATGACATGATTAATTAAGATCCAGCTTAAATCGAGGGGCCTGACAAGAGATGGGAGGTGTTTGAGCGGGATTTCAAAAATTAAAGTTCCCTGTTGATTTTATGTTTTAAAGAGTTGTACATTATGTTTATAAATTTGTATGTCTTAATTTTAAGAGTTTTTTTTAAATGACAAGTTTGCTCTTCCTATATGTATTTTAATATAGTATATGTATATATATATATATATATATATATATATATATATATATCTTAAAGTTATCCTAAAAATAACTATTATATATATATATATGGAATAAATCATAGTCATTAGATCATGTTAATCAATGGTTGAGATTAAAAATTACCCATAACCGATATAGTTTTCAAGAATTGTTCTTTCACCATCATTTGTAATGCCAAATGTCAAAATATTGTTGGTTCTTACCATTCCTAGAAAAACCCCTTAATGCAAACACCTTAGCCAAATGGGCTAGGGTGCTAGATGGTATAAGTATGGAACTGAATTAATATAACCAGACAGTCAAAACACCTAGTTCATACTCAAACCCTAGAATCATCAATCGATTAATCCCGTTCATATTTGTTTAATTAACCATAGGGTTATTGATGAGAGAATCAAGACGAACAAAAGTATATATTTAGTTACCTTTAACTGGAATCAATTGATGGTTTAAAATGAAAAAACTAAGTTGGCGATGCTTTAAGGATGGTGCGGGAAAGATTAATTGTGTTATAATGATCGCTAGGTGTGTAATACCAAATTGCTTATAGACAGTTTAATAAAATAATCACTTGGTATCAATATCGATATTTGTTTCCTAAATCCGAGTGTCGGTGAGGCCGGTTATGGCATGGAGAATAATACACAATGATCAATTCCATCATTAGAACGAGAATTGAGCTTCAAGAAATCAATTTGGGTATACGGGTTTGGTAACTGGATCTTGGATACGGGTTGGGTTAATGGGTAAATGGATAATAATATAACTGATTTGTAGAAAGGTCCTTGAATTATTGATGAAGATACAAAAGGGTTTAAACTATTGTTTTAGGTTTAATATTGTATATAGCTCAAATTTTTTATATAAATTAAATAAATATAATAAACAAATATTAATAAAAAATAAATACTTGGTACACGCGATCTTTTATGGATAAAAATATCACGAACATAGAAGCGGGTCGGGTATCAGTTAACAAAATAATAAATGAAAAATATATGTTGTAACAAAAACATCTTAATGTTGTACTAGAAAAATGTGTCATTTACAAATGAATGTGCTCACTAGTATTTCATGCTGATCAAATATTTCAAACATATTTTAGGTGATAATTTTTCCAAACTATGGTTCTGACGAATTTTCCAATTGCCAAAAATTTATATATTCACCGGTACCACTTCTCGCATTCGCGCCCGGGGTAAGGGGTTGGGGCTACGACAAAAGGAATGAACTATGGGATAAACGACGTTTTCTTAAGTTTAACACGTTAGTGTTAATTGCTTGGGTCAAGCCCGACTGTGTAACATATCTATGTCACTCCATTGACAACAAACTTAAGGTCTAATATATGTCACTCCATTAAATGGACTGGTCCCAATATCTTGAACTACATTTAGATAATGTGTGCCCAGGTGTAATGTCATAACTCAATTCTTAGAAATGTGAAAACCTTTAAAACCTCATAAGGGATTAGGTATAGATGCTTGCTTCTTTAAGAACTACATGCCAATAAAGCGACATTAAAGAAGCTTAACAAGTTGAAGACCGAAGTTCTACGAGAGTAGGATCAGATTGTAATGATGGATCACCGGGTATTTTTGTTTTTCGATGACGAAATTAGTTGTTTATGGTTATTAAATTTCATTTGGATGGTTGTAATTTTTGTTTGTTTGTGGTGATTGTGGTGGTCATTGTAAAAAAATAAAAAATTTGCATTTCATTTTATAGTTTCATCAGTTACACCAACTCTACTGAGCTTGCCAATTTAAAACAACTGATGTCCTAACTCCTAAAGCAGTTGTTCTTTACAAGAATAAAAAAAAAGTGTATTTTGAGTTTGTTGACTAATATTCTTCAAACACCGTATAAACAAAGAAAATTATAGAAAAATTGTTGCAAAGGATTAACCTTTTGTCATTTGTTAACTATGAACATTAAATCCTATTTTAGTTGTGATTTTGGTCACTAGGTTTAAATTGTGCATTTTGAACTTTTTTTAACTAAACATGTGCAACAAAAACGTCAGATAAATAAACAAAGGATAACATAATATTGTTACACCCTCAAATTTCAACTAACAGGGTTTTACCAGGAGTAGCATGACATACCAGTGTCTAGCCATTTTCATACCAAACCATTATTTAAATTACTATAAACGTATTTTAATACTCGTCCAACACTGTAAGGCCCCGATCCCGGTGTCCTACATTTGGAAGTTGGGTTTACTCATAAACACAGTTCTAAACATCAGAGTTAAATAAAACTTCGTGGAATATTAGATCTTTCATAAAACATTACATAATAAATGAAGCTTGTCTTAAAACAACATTTTGTCTTTCAAATTTATAACATTAAACATAAAACATAACAATCTTCTAGGAGATGCCAGTCTCTTCCTTCCCATGCCATGTGTCCACGTCAAGCGAGTTGCCTCATCCTACTCACCTGCTGTAAGGCCCCGTTACCGGTGCCCTACTTTGGACGTTGAATGTACTCATAAACACAGTTCTAAATATCAGAGTTAATTAAAACTTTGCGCGGAATATAAAACTATCATAAGCCATCACATATTAATTTATAACATGTTTTAAAACATTCTTTATCTTTCGATATTAAAACATTAAAAATAAAACAACTTGCATCTCCAGATGCCAGACTCTTATTCTTCTACCATGTGTCCCCGTTCAAGCCAGCTGTCTCATTTTACTCACCTGCGTGCATACTAAAAGTCAGCTACGCTGAGTGAGTTCTAGTTAATCATACAACATACAATCTGTTCACATACTTACACATATGCCCGAAGGTGTGTACATCATTCATACTTTACTTTACATGCATAACTATCCATACTACTTAAAGAGCCTTCCGCTGTATAACCTCACATATATTATAAGGGTCTGGTCCCCAACATCACAGATATTACTTGGGTCTGGTCCCATCCTCACCTATATTATTAGGGCCTGGTCCCTATCCTCATAGATATTATTAGGATCTGGTCCCTATCCTCACAGATATTCTTAGGGTCTGGTCCTATCTTCAGATATATTATTAGGGTCTGGTCACTTTATTTTGTGCAACTGTATTATACCTATCTTTACATACCTTCCTTAATAATACGTGCAATATCTTAAGATCGTTCACGTACTATCAACATAACATACATAACATACATACATCATTCATACATCATATATACATCAATCATATCTTTAACTACCACCTGACTGTACATGCAATATCCGATGATCGTTCACACACCGTCAAGCAACCATCATACATAAATCAGACCAAGCATACACTTACCACTTAAGGTAAGTGTATTAACTATTACATAGAGTATGCACACAGCCCTAAAAACATAACAAGGAAGTGGGGCTATAAACTCACCTGAACGCGGTTACGTTCACTGTTAATAGTTATTCCCTTATTTAGCTGTGCGCGACTAACTGTATAACAATTTCACGTAACAATTAACTATCACTACCCATATTGCGTTTATAGTCTAATTATAACCCTTGACAAATAGGGTCCGGGGGCAGCGGGGTTCTAGGGGTGGCAGCCCCTAGCGAGTTCCAAGGGGCAGAGCCCGTGGCTGGGGTTAAGCTGCCAGGTCAACATGTAAAAATTTTATTTTTGTTAACTGTCTTAACACATTTTCCATTAGGATTTTAAGTTATTATTTAATTTGCTTACTTAAAATTTCAAGGATTTCTTTACAATTAAATCACTCTTTCTCTAAGTTCAGGGACTGTTTTGTCATTTCACTAAACTTCTTCGTTGCCTGGTTCTTAACGAATTGGGTTCATAATGAATGACCCATTCGTTACTTTATAACGAATTGATTATCAAAATGAATCAGTCCATGTAACGAATGGACCCTATAACGAATGGGTCCCTTGACGAATTGAACTTCATAGCGAATGACCCCTCAGTAACGAATTGAACCTTCTAATTCGTTATCTTCTTTTAACGAATGACTATAACGAATTGGGGTTAATTCGTTATCTTTTTCCTTAACGAAATTGGACACGAATTAAGGCTAGTTCGTTAAGCTTTCGTTAACGAATCACCCTGACGAATTACTTCTAGTTCGTTAACTCTCTATTAACGAATTAGGGTTAGGTCAGAGAATGTCGATAACATTTTCTGAAAACCACGGGTTCGCTGGAAAAATGTATTTTTACACCATTTTCACTGTTTTTTGTAACTTCGATCCAGATCTGAGCTAGGGTGACCCCTAAGCTCATCTTTGGTTCGGTTTACACCCGATTCCACCCGGATCTCGTGACTTTAACAGTTTAAATGTGTCGGTTCGTCGTTTTGCAACTAGATCTAACGAGTTTGAGCTCATACAATATCATACTATCATTAACTTGGATCGGGATCGGTTTTCCTTGGTGATTTTGGCTAGAGAGAGAGTGAGCAAGATGAGAAAGATCTAACTGTAAGTTTTGGTGGTGTATGGAATATGTGTGAAATGAATGAAAAATGGGTAATCAAGGTTTATATAATTATGGATCATGGGCTTAAAACCATGGTCTTTTACATCTTTCCTTCATGACCCAAGTCCATAACCCTTTTCAATTTTACCCAACACTAGCTTGACTCATAATAACTCATATTCTCATTTATTAACCGAAACTAGAAAACGGGATGTTACACCTACGTGCATACTAAAAGTCAGCTACGTTGAGTAAGTTCTAGTTAATCAATTAACATACAATACTCTCACATACTTATACGTACGCATCCGTAGATACTTAGTATTTACTTGACCTACTTAACTTTCTTTAGTACATACTAGAGTATATACGTTCATTCTTTCTATACTTTCTATACATCTATTCATACTTTACATACTCATGCATTTTAAAGAGCATTACGCCCTACTACCTCGAGTATTATTATGGATCGGTTTCTTATCTGCCTCGAATATTATTAAGGTCCGGTTCCATTCTTCCTCGAGTATTATTAGGGCTCGGTCCCTTTTCTGCCTCGAATATTATTAGGGTCTGGTCCCTTTCTGCCTTGAGTATTTTTAGGGCTCAGTCCCTTTTCTGCCTCGAATATTATTAGGGTGCGGTCCCTTTCTGCCTTGAGTATTATTAGGGCTCAGTCCCTTTTATCTTTACCTAGCCATCCCTTATATTTATGCATACATACATATATCATTCATACTTTATATATAACATTCATATATGTAATTATAACCTGATGATACATGCAGTATCCAAAGATCGTTCACGTACCGACAAGCAATCATTCATTCCTTTCACATAAATCATATATAGCATACACTTATCACTTAGGATAAGTGTATTAACTAATAACATCGATTTTGCACACATCCCCGAAAACATAACAAAAAATGGGGCTAGAAACTCACCTGAACTCTGTTTGTTTATCCGTTAATTGTTAATCCCTTCTTTAATTGAGCTCGGATAACTATAAATGAGTTAAACGTGTCAACACTCTTCTGATGTAATCAAACGGCCTTTTGTTAGATTACTTTTACTTAGCATATATATGGTTTTCATTTATTTTAACATTCTTGTATTTTATCTCCTTAGGTCCTTACAATGCATACTATCAAGTGTATACACATACATACATACGTATACAGGTCACCGGTCTAAATGTAACCAATATTGAATGTAAGCGAACTTGGAAGTAGGCGAACTTATATGTACTCGTACATAGTTGTAAGCGAACTAAAATGCAAGCAAACATTATTGCAGGCGAACATATACAGAAGCGAACATAATTGCAAGGGAACATAATAGCAGGAGAACTTATATGTAAGCGAAAACAATAGCAGGCGAACTTATATGTAAGCAAACATAATAGTAGGCGAACTTATATGTAAGCGAACATAATAGCAGGCGAAATTGCTTAACGGAACGGGCTGCTATCCAAGGTTTGTTTCATCAGCATAAACGCACATTTCGTTACCTTAATTCACTGGTTATGTTTTGTCCTTAGCCACAAACGTTCCCTTGACAGTTTGTGGTCCAAACTTGACCCGAATGAACGTAAAGCTTGGATCTTTATGGCTAAAATGCTCAAAACTAGATCTAGGGTTTCTTTAAACAAGCCATCCTTAATTGTAGCTTCGTTAAGTTCACTTTAACATCAAGTTTGCTACTTTAAGGTTCGTTTATACCCGATGTACTCTACATTCAAGTTTCAAGGCCAACCGGTCATTAAAACATAAGTTTTAAGATTAAGAACATACCTTTGCGTGTTCGTTAGGTCTCGGTTAGCTTGGTTATGAACCTTAAATCTTGTATTTATCTTGTATATTGAAGATCTATCAAGAATCAACGTCCTTTTTACTCTTGAACCTCTCCCTCTCTCTCGGCCGTAAATAGTATGGGTGTGTGTGTGTTTTAAGTGTGTAAAGGTTATGGAAAGATGTAAATGAGTGTCTAGGGTTTTAGGGAGGTTTAAGGGAGTATTTATATTCTCTAAGCCCATGGATGTAAGGCCCATCCCATCCTTTTATTCCATCTTAATTACCGAAGTCCATACTTCTTTCTTTTAGTTAATCTTGATTAAATATTAACGCACGTTTCAAAAAGTAAACTCTCTTTTATTGAATATTATAAAATTCGGGATGCTACAAGTCTTCTCTCCTTAAAGATGTTTGTAAGTCCCGAATCTGAATCACTACAATTATGATATCAATAAACAAGTATTGGTGCGGAATACCAACACTTGGTGAATCAAGAACACAAGTAAAGTCAAGAACGTAACAACGAGATTGCTTCAAAACACACATATATTAAGATACGTCGGGTGCTTAAGCATTACAATAATTGCACGTCCAACAACTGGTAGACGACCAAAACAATAACCAGACTGTGAATGAACAACCCTTTACCCTGTATATTACATGACTTATATATAGGGAAACCAAAACAACTAAGCCCAACTAAAGCCCAAAAGCCCACTGAGAACTTTAAAGAGTTCTCGGATCACACACTAAACCCGTAGCCCATATCATACATATGTTGACTAGTACAAACCATATAAACTAGGCCCAACAATCTCCCCCTTTGTTTGTAGCTTTGTCTTTAATCATGCTCCATGTAGTCTATATCAACATCCTTTAATCCTCCTGCCCAGAACTTGAATCTGATGATAGAGGCTACCATACAGGTGAATTCTTTTGCAGCCGTTTCAAAAATCAGATCTGCAATGATCTGGAAAGTACTGAGGGTCTTGATGTCCCTTTCTCCCAACTTTAATAAGTCTCTTGGATCAACAAATCTGTACTGACCCTTTCCTTTCGCCAGCTTAATAACAACTGTGGCATTGACACTATCATACATCCAAAATCTCATGTTATCCAACGTGCCATCTGGAATCGCTTCAGGAACAGGAATGTGAGTACCCTTGTTCGTAGCTGGCCCCATGACGTTGACCATAGTTTTTCCAATCCTTGGATCCTTGACTCCCTTGGCTTTCTTTCAAAAGGATTCTGCAGTTGTCATGTTTGGGAAACCTCTATTGACTTGACTTCTTAGAAAGTTCCAGAAGTCTATACCACATTTATCATTCGTCGGGTTGGTGAAAGGAGAGTTAATCACATCCTTAAGATCCACTTTGGTCAAGGAATCAAAGTCTTTCATCTTCTTGTAATACTTCATTGTTCCTGACTTCCTCTTTACCCACCACATATTCTTGTCCGCATCAAAACCCCCTGATAGAACACCCAATTGATCACCGTATTTATGAGAGAACCCCTTTTGAAAAGTAACGATGAACCGGTCTGGATGATCTGATGATTCAACATTCTGATTTGAGTTCTTCATCACCAGCAGTTTCTTCTGAACTCTATCAGACTTTTCTTTGGATATTGGTGGTGCGTCCTTATATTGTTTCAATGACTCAGACTTATCAATGTTCTCTACGGGGCGAGTAGTAGAGGTGCCACCTTGATTAACGTTGAAACTCATCTCCAAACTTCTGAAACAGCTTTTGTTGGAGGTCAAGATACAAAGCCGTTAACTCTCCCATGTTGGACTATAATTCTTTGATCTTGGCATCTTTATCAGAGTTACCTGCTTCCAGCTCTTGAATACGAACATCTATAACAACTGAATCTTGTTCGAGTTCAAAAACTCGACGTTGGCACGTCAACCGTATCATCTTCTTCTAACACAATACCCTTTCCCTTGTTCTGCATAAATCTTTCTTGCATTGCAAGAATCTCAGCAATCTTATCAGTAACATTTGAACTTGACTGACCTTTATTTTCTTGGCCTGATGAGCTGGAGGGAGTAGCATTAAATGTCATGTTGGCCTCAGCAGTGTGTGGAATATCTGTCTCAAAGTCAAATTCACTAACAAAATCACTAGAAAACAGATCTTGAAATGATGGCTCAGCAGCAGATGTATCTTGTTCAGCTTGTGTTTCTGGAGCATGTGACTCAGGTTAAGTAGTTTGTTGTTGTGGGCTATTTGTTGCATATGTAGTTGGTGTAGTGGTTGTTTCGTGTTCACTCACCAGCACGCCAGGCCTCGGATCATTCATTCTTCGTTTGCGTGGACCGAAGTCTGCGGCTGGATCTTCAGCTACATTTTCTTCAATGATTTCAGCAACTGTCTGAGGTGGCTTCAGAGCAGTTGACTATTATAGCGCTTTTGCAGTTTCAACGGCACTTAATTTCTCAGCACTTTTAGAGGTATCTGACTACGGTGTTCAGTCTCATCTTCTTCATCATTAGAGATTTCAAATGACGCAACACGTGGCTGAGTTGGAGCCACATGTTCATCAGCAACCTGAGCTATAATAGGCTCAACTTCTGTTTCCGCAAAACGTCCAAATTTAACCAGATCATTGAGGCCCTGATATACATTCTTGGATCCTTTTCTGTTCTGTTTCATTAACCCAAAGGAATTGTGTCCCATTGACTTCATATCCAAAGTATCAACAGACTTGACAAGATCGGTTTAGTGAGAATCAAAGATCATCTGTAGGAATCTTGGATACATAAGGAACATCTTCTTCTTCTTCCCTTTTAGATTGCTCATCATTTCATTGAAAACGAACTTGGAATAATTTTAATTCCAATCCATGATCAGAGCAGTGACAACGGACATCTGAATATGACTAATCTCATTAGAGCCCCCTTTCCTACCGGACACGCAGGTGAAAAACGTGTGAATCAAGAATCTCCGGTATGGGTGAAATAGCATCTTGATTGCTGGAGGGTAGGTGCCCTCATAACCCATTCTGGTGAGGATCTCAGTAACATCAGCAGTGGAGTACTCAGTCGGGTAATCAGGTTGATCACCAAACAGCAACACCTCTCTCGCTATAGCCTCAGTGATACTAACTGGCTCTTTTGAACTTTGGACTCTATAGACACGACTCCATCTTGTCCTGGTAGGTTGATTGAAGCATTGTTCCAAAACTCCGTGATCATCTTCTTGCATATATTAGGATTTTCTCATAGTGCGTGAGAAGTCTTGCATTTGTTGAGGCCGACAATCATAGACTTGAATTCTTTGTGAGTCAGTGGTGGATCATATAGATATCCAGCTACATTGTGCATATCAACAAACCTTAATGGAGCCTGATCAGCCATTTCTGCACCAAACGTATCAAGTTAGTGAACATATAGATTCATTTGATAATGTTCAACATCATTGCATAATCTATAAGAGAGTTGGGCCTTAATGTTAAAACCAAGCCCACAGAAGAATCATTTGAAACCCCAAGAAACTTATTAGTTGGCCCAAAAGATACAACAAAATAATATCCAAGCCCAACAGTTATTTTTTTAAGTCCAGTTGAAGAGATCTCGGTCAAAGAAATGTGTTCTCGGCCAACATTTAATGAAATTCAACCGAGAACAGGAGTTCTCGGTCAATATTTAACCGAGAACAAGAGTTCTCGATCAATATTTAACCGAGAACTGGAGTTGTCGGTCAAGTATAGGTGATCTCGGTCAACGAAAGTTAACCGAGAATACCTTGACAACTGTTGACCGAAAACCATTGGTTTCCGTCATGTGTCATTTTCTTCAGGAAGCCGAGATCTCCATTAAACATGCAAAAATCCATAATTAACAACCAAAAGCACTCCATTAAACCCTAAGAAGTCCATCGAAATCCCTAATTACTCATGGTTCCACTTTAATTTATCAATCCATCCAAGAAACCAGTTCATGGCAACATCACACACGCATCTGTTGGTACATAGGTCTCACAACAACACCTGGTTTAGTGACCTTGTTCATTACCTGTGAATCAATCAAATGAACACCAATAGATGATTAGAGAGGATAGTTTAGTATTCGGCTGGAAGGCTTGAGAGAGAATTGAGTTTTTGAATTCTTGAAAAGTCAGCGAAAGAGATAAAATGGGGTTAAAAATATTTATACTGTAATCAAAGCGATCCGAGAACTCATAATAGGCCTAACACAGCAAGCGGACCAAGCAAGGACATGCCCAAACAAACAAGTGATCCAAAAACAATCGAAGCCCAGATTAAAAATAAGCTCAGATTACACAACCGTTTCGAGGAGAGTAATTTCGAGATAAACAAAACAAAACAAGATAAAGTAAATAAATAAAAATGAATTTAAACTGAACTAACCGGAAGAGAGACAAACATTAACGTACAAAAGAACTCCCTTAATTTTTATGAGGTTGGTATCAAATTTTAGTTTTAATAAAATCGCCACCCTTTTATGAAAAGATCCGAACATGGAATCATATCGCTTAAGAGGCTGTCACTAGGAATCATATTCAGCGTTATTATGACATAAAGAAACAGGTTGATAGCAGATATAACGAACTTAGCATGATTTTCATTGCATCAGTGATATGAATTATGTTCAGGTCAGTATAAAGCTTAGATGGACATCACTCATGGACCTCTGATGCCTCATATCTCTTCTAAAAGCGTATTTGGCTTTCCCCAGATCACCCCAATTTGACTCCATCCCCCCTAGTGCTTGATCAAAAGATTTTATATAAAAGCAAAATTAAACTTTAAGGTTGAACGTTGGACTTATAAGCCAGTAAACTGACACGCTTTTCATTCAAGACATGGCAGGACTTAATTGTGTGCCCCCATCTCTGTAGTTCTAGTTTGATCCTTTAAGCCTTTCAAAATAGTTTTAATAGAATAAAATAAACTCAAATAACTCTCTTGTAGATTTTTTTTAAGTAATAATAATATCTTAGCAAAACAATATTTTTGGTGATCAAGACACTAACGGGCTCGTGTATGACTGGGTAATGGTTTTTTTGCCTATCATTCGAAGAGATGTATTTGGAGACATCCACATTTCTTCAAAATGACTCTTCACATTAAGTTTAGCAAATTTAGTTTAAATCACCTCAACTTTTTCGCATCATGGAAAGCTACCATACAAATCAATGATTGTTCTAGTGCCTTGAAAGCTTAATAACTTTACCCGTTAGGCACACAAAAACAATTTTATCTATCACTTTCCAAAGGTTGGATGAATTTTCAATTGAAAATATTTTGACGCTTCTAAAAAGCTGTTAACTGAATAATAATATCACTTCTCTGGGAGCTAAATAAAACACACATGAATCTTGAAAAGCAAATTTAAAAAAAAACAACACACACACACACACACTATTTTTGACATTTTGATTTTTCTTAAATAGTAAAAACAAAGCACACTATTTTTGTCTTTTTGATTTTTTCCCCCCTAAATTTGTGCAAAAATAACAAATATGTACAAATTTATACCCAAAAAGACTCAATCCTCGAAATGTAGCATTTTAAGAAAACCCACAAGCACATTAAATTTTGTTGTTCCGACCGGTTTTGTAAATAAGTCCGCCACATTGTTGTCAATGTGGACTTTTTCAAGGTGAATCAATTTTCGATCGAAACAATCACGAATATAATGAAGTTTGATATCGATGTGCTTAGTTTTAGAGTGTTGAACTGTATTTTTCACAATTGCAATGGCCGCATCATTATCACAAAAAATAGGAGTGTCAAGAAATTCCAAACCGTAGTCCAGCAGTTGATTTTGGATCCAGATAACCAGAGAGCAGCAAGCATATGCGACAACATACTTCGCTTCGGCGGTCGAGGTAGACACCGTCTGTTGTTTCTTACACTGCCATGAAATGAGACGATCTCCTAAGAACGGGCAACTAGCTGACGTGGATTTTCTGTCAATGTCATCTCCACCATAATTGCTATCAGCAAAAGCATAAAGATCAAATTCTGATTGTTTGGGATACCAAAGACCTAACTTTGGTTGTCCATTCAGATATCTAAAAATACATTTAACAGCAATTAAATGAGAGAGTTTAGGATTAGCTTGGAAACGAGCACATTGGCAGACAGTAAACATGATGTCAGGACGACTGGATGTGAGATACATCAGAGACCCGATCATCGATCGATAGTACGTTTGATCTATGGGACTCCCTTCAGGATCAGATGACAGTAGTGGCCTTTCTGCCATGGGAGTGTTGGCACTCTTGGAGTCTTGAAGTTGTCTTTTCACCCAACGAACTCATCTCAAATCTCTTCTTCAGTACACCTTCAAATTCTGTGCACAACTCATCGCTGGTGGACCCAAAGATGATATCATTGACATAGATCTAGACGAGAATCAAATTTTTTCGACAATTTTTTGGAACAAAGTTTGGTTATTGGTTCCACGCTTGTAGCCATGATCAAGAAGATGCGCGGTTATCGTAGCATACCACGCTCGAGGAGCCTGATGTAACCCGTACAATGCCTTGTCTAGCTTGTAGACATGATTTGGTTTATTAGAATAAACAAAACCCGGTGGCTGATCAACATAAATCTCCTCCGTGACTTCACCATATAGAAAGGCGGTCTTAATATCCATCTTTTACACTGTAAAAACCCCATGTATGATGCGTAGGTCAAAAAAATTCTGATGGCCTCAAGTCTAGCCACTAGAGCATAGACTTCAGTATAATTTAACCCCTCAACCTGACAAAAACCACGAACTACCAATTGTGCCTTATTTCGAACAATAACCCCGTTGTCATTTTGTTTGTTTTTGAAGACCCATCTTGTATCAAGAGCTTTCTTTCCATCCGACAATTTAACCAATCTTCAAACCTTCAGCTTATCAAACTGATTTAATTCTTCATGCATAGCATCAACCCAACTAGGTTCCTTAATAGCCATTTCAACAGTTTTTTGGCTCAATTTGATAGATGAAACAGGAAAACATACAACTGTTTATGTGTCTTGTCTGACTTCTAGTGGACACTCCTGCTTCAATGAGACCTATGACATTTTCATTCGGATGATTCTTTTGGATTCTTGATGGAATTAAGTGATCGGAAACATCATTGTTAGGTTGAAGATTTGACACATTCTCACTGACATCAGCAAGGTGATTCTTCCAGCCAGATGCCGCCGTACTGTGGGAATACGAATTACCGGCAGCATATTCATTTGTAATGGTATCGGGAAACAATGTGCTCCCGAATATCTGATGGATGGAAATCTCCCCCTCAATAGTAGCAGCATCCTCAGACATGTTCGGCGAACAATTGGTTTCGAAAGATTCCTTGGGCTGAGTGTCAGTCGTAGGTGAATCATTACTTAACTCAGCGACATCATCATCCAGTAACGGAGAAATGTGAGACACTGCCTGTGAATTTTCTTTCATAGCTTCCACTGTGGGACCACCTGGAGATTCTGCGTTGATGACTGGAAACACGTTGAATGGTTTGAAAAATTCGTTGTAGTCAAATAACCAATCGGGACCAACACGAGCGTCAGTCTCATTTTTCTTCTAACCAACGAACATCATAGGACTCAATAATCTGTTTAGTTGATTTGTTGTTTATACCTTAGTCGCGGCCCCAAACATTGGAGTAGTTTCGAGATTCAGTAAAGTGCATGGACGCCTAAAAGCTGTGAAGTGTGCAACAGTGGGTTGATGACCATAAACAATCTCATACGGGGTCTTCAACTTGGATTTGTTGATTATCACCCGATTATGAACATAACAGGCCATATTAACTGATTCTACCCAGAAAAACAGTGGCAGTTTAGAGTCACACAACATTGTTCTTACTGCTTCGATAAGAGTTCTGTTTCTTCTTTCAGATACAACATTTTGTTGAGGCGTCCTTGGGGCGCTGTACTGACGAAGTACCCCCTTTCTGAGCAAAAGTGATTCAATGTTGCATTCTTGAATTCCGTTCCATTATCACAATGGATTTCCTTCAGCTTTAGGTTTAGTTGATTTTCCATGAGCTCAACAAACTTCTTGATTAGATTTGCAGTTTCACTTTTATTTGACAAGGAAAATACCCATGTAAAGCGTGATTAATCATTATTAATAAAAAGACAATAAGAGCTACGAGATAAACTCAAAACATGAACTGGTCCAAAAAGATCCGTATGGAGTAATTGAAAAACTGAAGATATGGTATTAATCAACATTGGTTTGGGAGATTTTCGATGATGCTTACCCAAAGCACAAGCCACACATTTTTCAATAGTCACAAAATCCTTGATTGGTAAACCACGCACCAAATTGTTTTTAGCAAGAAGATTCAGACTTTAAGTATTAGCATGACCAAGCCGACGATGCCAGAGCATTGCATTATGTTCTGACACTTTTGAAAACAAACAGCTTATTTCGTCAGTAACATTTTTGTTCATGTCGATCACATAAGAATTATATTTTTGTTGTGATCGAACAAGAATCTAGTCTTCTGGTATAATTATACTAGGTTACAAAATCAGACACTCTTTCTTAGTAAAATGAGTTGAAAAATCTTTGTCACAGATTTGTGATACGCTCAACAAGCTATGCTTCAATTCTGGAACAAAGTTGACATTTTCAAATTATAGAACACCGTTACTTAGAGTACCCTTCTGAGTGATCCTTCCCTTTTCTCCTCCTGAAAATACACATACCCACCGTTAAAGGTTTGAATGTCGTGTAGTTGGGTAATGTCTCTTGTCATGTGCCTGGAACAACCATTATCAACATACCAAGGTCTGATGAAATTCCTCCATAGCTGTCCCAACACAAGATGCAGGATTAGTTAGTTTTTGGTACCCAGTCCATAGTTACACTAGGTGACCCTGACTAATCTGCAGTTGTCACAGATTGCCATGACATAACCTTTTGATCGTCAAACATAGATTTTGTAGATGCTTTTGCCGGAGGTTTGGGCGACCATTTGTGTCTGTATGACTTGGCATTATAGGTAGAAATGATTGTCGTAACCAATGGTGATTTGGATGTGGAAGGAGACAAATTAGCTTTTTTCTCCTGTTTTGGTCTAGACTTAGTGTTCATATTAGAATTTGAACTTGAAGCACGTTTTCTGGCCTTTCTTTTAGACATGTCAAGTTTGGTCTAATGAGGACCAAACCTGCCAGATTTGTTTCGATTCCAATCATCGTCAAAGGAAATAGCCTGATAATGCCTGAATCTTTGCCTGTACGTGTTATGAGGCATGTATGGCGTATTCCTCGATAAAATCCATAGTAGGGAACGTGTGGACGATGTGGACAATTTCTAGCAATATCAACACGAGTGCCACAATTAAAACAAGTTTGACGTTTTAT
The DNA here is from genome assembly GCF_021521415.1 of Bidens hawaiensis. NCBI lineage: Eukaryota > Viridiplantae > Streptophyta > Magnoliopsida > Asterales > Asteraceae > Bidens > Bidens hawaiensis. Next base: position 1,514,596 of record NW_027491291.1, on the reverse strand, counting down.
GGAAAAGTCATTTTGGGCAACTCCTTGTCTGGACTGGTTTTGTGGACTAGTCTGCTTAAATTTGCGAGAACCCCTGTTCTCATTTTTGAACTTATCACCTTGTTTGTCTGTCGGTCCCCTCGATTTCAGCTAGATCTTAATTAATCATGTCATAACTCACACAGATTAACGTGTTGACAAGAGAGTTAATGACGGGTTGCTATATTTAGAAAGATATCAGTTTGTTAAAGGCGGAATCAATAACAAACATACGGTTGCAATGAATAATCAAAGGTAGAAAGCACACTTAAGATTCACTCAAAAGATTTCCATTTATATAATATTAATCATATAAAGTGGATAATCGATTTAGGGTTTTCTAGGAATCCTAAGACAGCCGTCACACAATATTCTCTCAATTAATGTGTCTGTCTTATCCGTATTGTGCCCCCTTTGGCGGCGTGCCCTAAATATTCTATTTATTGGCCTGCCAACCTAGGACAGCTGTCATTTCTTCTAGAAACCCTAAATACAATCATACATATTCAAATTACATATTCAAAATAAACTAAGTGTAAAACAAGTCTTCCGGGTAGGCTTTGCACCAATCTTGTCTTTCCGAGTATGCTCGGCCATCCTTCATAACTTGGTAACATAGAAGTGTGCTTGGGATCAGTTTCCGGATAGACTTTACTTAAAGAGTATTTCACTAAGTAAAGTACTCACCGAGTAGACTTCAGTCTTCTTGAATTTGCCAGACTTTGCCCGACAACTTCTTATGAGCAACCTTGTTCTTCAATGATCCATTTAAGCTCTTTGCTATAAAATAACTTATTAGCAAAGTGTACTCGGGAGTTACTGTTTCTTGCTTGAGCTGAACCTTGCTCGATATTACTTAGAGATATTCCTTTAGATTATCAAGCATACTTGGATCATACTTATTAATGAATACCTTGCCCGTTCATCCAATCACTTGGCTTCTTGGACTTGATTAACCAAACCTTACTCGGAAGAGTAATATACTTGGTTCTGAAGAACAGACTTGCTTGATAAAGTGAACCTTGACCGGAATCACATAAAATAGTGTACCTTACTCGGCAATGCACTAATTTGCAAACCCTGCTCGGATATCCACTAAAGAAGACTACCTGAAGTAAACCTTGCCCGGTAGGCAAAATATCGTACCCGGCTAAGTAAAAGCTTGCTCGGATGTCTAAGGTGTGCTCGGATCCATTACTTAGCAAATTCAGAGGAGGTTGATAAGATTCCAATCTTCCATGTACTTCATTTAGGTCAAATCTTTGACTCAACAATCTCCCCTTAGGTCAATTTCTTGACCCAACAATCTCCCCCTAGATTGGAACACCTCAGCTGACCCAAAACATTTCTATGGTTACTTACACTTAGGAAAAATACACATCAAATCAAAAATCAAAATTACATATTCAAATAACATAAGCAAATTACATAACCAGAAAGTTGTCCGAAGACATTACAAAACTAAGCCTATTCAAAGATTCTTTAGTTTATCTAGAGATGCTTGTTTAGGCATGGAAAATCCAACTTTTCCTGCTCTCTTAAGAATCTTAACAGTTCTGATTTCTTAGAACTTGTAGGCCTTTGCCTTACATTATAATCTGAGTGATGCAGTGCTGCAATCACAGATAATTGCCATAGATTGAATTTTCTAAAGTCATTCTTAGAGAAGATCTTCACAATCTCTCCATTTTCCATCATAACATTCAGATGTTCAGTCCTGGAGTCATAGAATACTCCACTTGGCATAACATTGTGGTTGACTGAATGGTTTTTGGCTTTTACTGCAACCTCGAAAAAGGGTTTATCCATCTTCAAGTGCATCTGCTTTGAGTTTTTTGAGTCGTCACAGACAACTTCCTTTTCTTTGTACTGTTCTGTTTTGAGAGAAAGGATGTTGTCTGTTTGCAGAATTTCTCTACTTGGATTTCCCCTTCATTGTCATCCTTGATAGATCAACCATCTTTTTGGATATTCCTTTGTTCTTACCAACTAGAGACTGGGCAGCTCCCTTTTTCATGTTTAACTGCTGTCTTTTCATTTTCTTGAAGTTGCTCAAAATCTCTTTCTTTTCATGACTTTTACATAAACAAAAGGAATTCCATTTTTAACCAAAATTTTTGGTTTACCACCATATTTACTCAAGAATTTTTGAATGTTCATATCTTTTTCCAATTCATCTTTCATTTTGTCTTGAACAGTCTTTTCTTCATTTAAAGCCTTTGAAATCTTGTCAATGACAGTGTCTAGTTTCTCTTTTATCTCTTTCTCTGGTTCTTCTTGCTTAATTAGTTTGAGCAGAGAGACTACCACACCATTTGGAATTTCTTGATTATTCAAGCATTTTTCAATCAGTTCTTGAGGGACTTCTCTCTGATTATTCTTCACTTCATCTCTTAGCTTTCTCTCATCTTCAAACAGCTTCATCAAGTTTTCTTGTTCTTCAAAGTCTTTATCAGACATCATTTGACTCAGAAATTCTCTGTCATAAATTTATGTCATTCTTTGCACATAGACTCTTTTGGCTTCTGATTCAGATTCATTCATTTCTGAGTCCATTGTGTTCCCTTTCTGAGAATTTAAAGTCTGAATTTTATCATCCTCCAGAGCAATTTCTTTTCCTTTTAGTTTCTTGCTTTCCTCAAGTTCTTTCTTTTCATCTTTTGGAATGTTGTCAGTTTCATCATCTGAGCTGTTCTTTTCATAAATTGAGAGAAGCTTCAGCGAATTCTCCCCCTGATTCCGTGATTTCTCCCTGTGTTTTGGGGCAGCTGAGATCTTCTCAACCTCAGACATTAGGGTTTGAACTCGTTGCAATGCTTTCTTCAGTTCTTCAGAAAGATGATGTTTGTAGGAATTTGAATTACTTGGAGTTGGATCCATTGCTGATTTTCTGTTATATCAATGAACACACAATTTATCAGTTATATCTCAAAGTAAGAATAAAAAAAATTAAGGTATAAATAATATTTCAATTCAAACCGTTGTCTTGAATGATATAGAAATCTGCACAAAACACAACTGTAAGTTACTCTTGAAATGTGAAGTTTCAATTTTGAATGGCATATGTAGGTGTTCTTTTAATGAGAGTTAAGACAAATGTAAAGTACATATCTGAAATTTTTTCTGCCAAAATTGCAGATAAAGTTCTTTTGTTTATGCCTTTTTCTTTTACATTCCAGGTAAAGTGAGAAATTTGAAAAGTGTTTTGTCTTTTAGCTTATAAATTCCTTATCTATTTAAGGAATGATTACTTTGGAATATATATCCAGAAGTGGTAAAGTGTGTAAAGATAAGGTAAAGTGTGTTTTTTTGAAAGTAAGGATTTGCAGTGGGAGGAGAGAGAGGGAAATAATGTTGAAAAATTTGCCTAACTCCCTCTTTTATACCTTTTGAAAGTGGGTTTTAAATGCTCTTTGTCCTTTTGTGAATTATTAGCTGTCAACCAGTAACATTATCACTTGATATATTAAACATTTAATTTCATTTAAGTTCATAAGACCTTACTCTAAAGATTAATATATCCAAAGTCTACTCGGTATACTTCCACTTACAAACCTTACCCGGTCAAACTTTGCTTGGAAAATTTTCATTTTGGATATACAAAGTTTGCCCGAATTCGTCTATTTATAAACCTTGCTCGATCAAGTAAATTAATTTAAAGTTAAGACATGATGAAGAAAGCTTACCCGAAATACTAGATTTCTTGAGAAATTAATCACAAGGCAAATAATCAAGTATAATCATCAAATAAACATCCTTACTAAGAATCAATTAAGATCCCCACATAGATTTCTCAATTTCAAATTAAAACTTATCTAGCATAAACCCTAATGAGAATCATAATCAATTTTATCATACTAACCAACATATTCAATCAAGCATACTTGAAAAACATAGTGTGCCCGAGCAACCATTCAAGAGAATAGTGTGCCCGAACACCTTTCTAATGCAAAGTATACCCGAATAACCTTCATATAGTACAAAGTGTGCCCGAAAAGGATTTCCAGCAGACAGTGTACTCGGAAAGTTAAGTTTTGAAATTACCAAGTATATTGAGGGAACAAAAGTGTACCCGGAATATAAAGTGTGCCCGGAAAACAAAGTTTGCCTGAAAACACTTGTAATTTCAAAGAAATCATAAACACACATATCACAGAGTATGCTTGGAATGAAAATAAAACACGTAGACATTTAAGTGTGCTATAATCTAAAATATCATAGAGCTTGCCCGAAAATCCTATGTTAGCACTAAGCTTGCTAGGATAAACACATTCAATCATCAAGTATGCCCTTACCCGAGGGATTTCAAAATGCCAAACCATACCCGAAAAATGACAAACTTAAATAGTAATATCTAAGCATGCCCGGAAAGATTAACAAACCTTTCCTAACGACATATTCACACAAATCACAAAGCTTACTTGATGTACTTGACTAAGTTCATAAAGTTCGCTTGGAATCACAATTAGCATATAACTTGCTCGAAACAAGTATTTTTTGTTAAAAGCTAGCTATAACAACACATAATCATCTCAAGACTTCAAGCTTGCTCGGGAAAGTGTAAACACTTCAAAGCATGCCCGAAAATCATAAAGTTAGTCAAAAATGACTAAGCTTACTCGGAAAGGTTGAAAATTATCAAACCTTACCCGAAACATTATATTCACACATAATCAACTGTTTTGTACTCGGAAAGGTTGTAGTTCATTAAACCTTACCCGAAACAACATATTCACACATAATCAACTGTTTTGTACTCGGAAAGGTTGTAGTTCATTAAACCTTACCCGAAACAACATATTCACACATAATCAACTGTTTTGTACTCGGAAAGGTTGTAGTTCATTAAACCTTACCTGAAACAACATATTCACACATTGTCACACCCTCAAAATCCACTAACGGAGTTTTACCGTCAGAGGGTGTGAACTAACAGGATCGGAATCATTAGTTATAATCAAACCATAAAAACGTTTAAATGAAAATAAGTGCGGAAGCGTAAAACCATTGAAACCAATGTTGCGTCACGCAGGACGACTTAAAAACCCAATGATAACAGTTTAAAATAAGTTTGCATAATTAAAAGTGTTTCAAGCAATACATGATCCTAAACCGCGCGCCCGCCTCGGCTACCTGAGAATAACATACTAAAAGTGTCAACACGGGGTTGGTGAGTTCACAAGTTTATATAAAATAAAGCGTTTTGCCTTCAGCGTTTTGCGTTAAGCGTAAATCACCAAGTGATGCGCATCACATAAAACTCTCTCTAGAGTTCTAAAACAACAAGGAGATTTTCAAGTATCGGAACTAATATCGAGTCATTGTTGAGTAGTACTACTGGGTTTGACAAACCCCACCCAACGCTAAACTCGACTGGAGGTCGAGTGGGTGTAATCTTGGCTAAACACATACCATGGTCGGGATAGACCTGGCGGCAAGGCAAATGATAAACAGTCAGCTTCGGTGTCGAACACTTAGTAATACTTGTTTTATAGGCTAGCTACCTATAGATATATAATTGACATAACACTATCTGGTAACACAAAACGCTTAACGCAAAACGCTTAACGCACAACCTAGTTTACTGTAGTATTAATAATCTCAGCCAATTCTTACATTAACATTTAGTTACAGTTGTCTAATCATAACTTACAATCTGTCCAGTACCAGTTTTGACCTTTAATCACATTTAAATCGTTTGACCAACCAAAACACCTCCAAATTAGGTGTGGTTGGACTTTCTGAAAACTAGACTCAGAGTACTACCTTGTAGACTCATAATTAGCTCAGTTTGCTTATATACTCAACAAGTTACACACCGTTCAATTTTAACAATCACTGCTGTCAAACTCAGCAAGCATAAACAATCATCTAACATGCATCCTAAGCATATGACATAACTCAAAACACGTAATAAACATTATTAATCATAAAAATCAGTAGTAACCCTTTAGGGTTTACAAACAATTAATGATTCATCAATCTTTCACCGTTCAAAATCACAAATGACTATCAATATCAATCACTAACACATAATTAATCATCCTCTAGCCATAATCAATCAAAAAACACTTAATATATGATATTCAATAGTTAGGGTTTCATATATATACCTTAAAAACGCAGAGATAACCAAGAGAAACGCGAGAGGTGCTTAGAAACGAGTGTAGGATGCTTCAATTGTGAAAACCAAGATCAAACAAGGGTGGTATGGTGGTGATGTATGGCTGCCGATCGCAATAGGGGAGGGGGTGAGGTGCCGTCGGGTTTTTTTGAGAGAGAAAGGGAAAGAGATTAGGGTTTTTGATTTATATTATTAATAATAATAAGTTACATCAAGGCCCCTCCACTTCTAAACATTATTTTTCTAGCTTAATCTAAGTTGTTTGCATCTTGAGTTAACATTTTAAACAATATTATCACATAACACATATGTCTAACACATAATTATCATATAATTATTGTTTTGACGTTTTTCGTTTATTCACCAATGGTTTGCGTCAATTCGTTTGCGTTTCGGTGCAATTCCCGAAAGACTGCACATGTAGTAAGTGTCAAGCGTCATTTAAACCCTAGTTTAAATGTAATGAGGTGTGCATTATAGATTCAATGATCTTTAAGTTTGAATTGACGGAGTTGAGTTAACGGAGTTAACCTGAAATTGACGACTGTTACATCATTCCCATGTTAAAGAATTTTCGTCCCGAAAATTTGAGTTAAGTCGTGATGAGTGTCTGAAAAAGTAAGAAAAATTTTCAGTTTGTCATATCATCCCCTAGTAGAAAGAAATTTCGTCCCGAAATTTAATTCATACCTCCGGTGATTTCTGAGGGTTTGTCGGGTTTCGCGGTTTTCTGTGTTTGGTCAGCCCTTCCAAAAAGGTGAGGATACTTTTTCATCATTTGATCCTCGCGTTCCCACGTGAACTCCGGTCCACGTCTCGAGTTCCAACGAACTTTAACGATTGGAATCTTGCTGTGCTTGAGTGTTTTGGTTTCCCAATCCAAAACTTCGACTGGTTCTTCAATGAAGCGTAGCTGTTCATCAACTTGCAGTTCAGCCACTGAGTTCCGTTGGTAGGTCCAGTCAGTACGCCACCGGACCAATGCGCTCAGTTATCCGGTAAGGACCAACGTATCGTAGGTTGAGTTTGTTTCACTTCCCAAAGCGAACCACACCTTTCCAAGGTGAGGCTTTGAGTAATACTTGGTCGTTCACTTGAAATTCGAGAGGCTTTCGGCGTTTGTCGGCGTAACTCTTTTGGCGATCTCGCGCTGCTGCCATGCGGTTTCGGATTTGAACAATCTTTTCCGAAGTTTCGAGTACCAGTTCTGGACCAGTGATTTGGCTGTCACCCACCTCTGCCTAGCAGAGAGGTGATCGACACTTCCGTCCGTATAGTGCTTCCAACGGCGCTGCTTTAATACTTGCATGGTAGCTGTTATTATATGAAAACTCTACCAAAGGTAAGTGAGGTTCCCAACTTTTTCCGAAATCCAACACACATGTACGCAACATATCCTCCAAGGTCTGAATAGTTTGTTCATTTTGCCCATCCGTCTGAGGATGGTAGGGTGTTCTCATATCAAGACGTGTGCCTAGTGCGCTTTGTAGTGACTTCCAAAAGTGCAAAGTGAAACGAGAATCTCGATCAGAAATGATTGAGACAGGCACTCCGTGTCTAGACACCACTTCTTTCATGTAGACGCGAGTCAATCTTTCCATTTTGTCTGATTCCTTAATCGCTAAGAAGTGTGCAGACTTAGTCAACCGGTCAACGATCACCCAGATGGTATCGCATCCCGTCGGTGTCTTAGGTAAACCCGTGATAAAATCCATTGAGATGTGTTCCCATTTCCAAATTGGAAGTTCCGGTTGTTGTAGTAGGCCAGATGGTTTCTGGTATTCTATTTTGACTCTGGCACAAGTCAAGCATTTGCTCACGTAGGTGGCAATGTCGGCTTTCATGTTCGGCCACCAGTAAAGTGCCTTTAAGTCATGGTACATTTTATCCGAGCCAGGGTGGATAGAATATCGGGACTTGTGGACTTCGTCCATCACTAGAGTTCTCAACTCTCCGTATCGTGGAACCCAAATCCGGTTCTCAAAATATCGGACCTCGTCCGATTTGGTTTCAAGTTGTTTGTTCATGCCCCGCATGAGTTCTGATGGAATATTTTCATCCTTCAAAGCTTCGAGTTGCGCATCGCGAATCTGATCGGGTAAGCTGGCATGAATCGTGAGTTGCAATGCTCGCACTCGTCTGGGTTTATCTATTTCTTTTCTGCTGAGAGCGTCGGTCACTACATTGGCCTTATCAGGGTGGTACTTGATGGCACAATCATAATCCTTAAGCAGCTCGACCCAACGACGCTGTCGCATGTTCAGCTCCTTCTGATCGTAGATATGTTGGAGACTCTTGAGGTCGGTGTAAATGGTAAACTTGGTACCGTACAAGTAATGCCTCCATATCTTAAGGGCAAACACCACAGCTCCGAGTTCCAAATCATGGGTCGTGTAGTTCTTCTCGTGAACCCGTAGTTGTCGAGAGGCATAAGCTATAACCTTCTCGAGTTGCATCAGCACACAACCGAGACCTTGTATCGATGCGTCACAATGTACCTCAAAATTCTCTGTTCCCTCGGGGAGGGCTAAAATAGGGGCGCTACAAGGTTTGGTTTTCAACAGTTGAAAAGCAGATTCTTGCGCGTCACCCCAATTGTACTTAGTGCCTTCGTGAGTCAAAGCGGTGAGGGGTTGAGCAATCTTTGAAAATCCTTCGATGAAACGCCGGTAGTAGCCGGCCAGTCCTAGGAATTGCCGCACCTCAGTCGGAGTCTTAGGTGCTTTCCAGTTTTTGATGGCCTCTACCTTACCGGGATCGACATGGATACCATTTTCGTTGATCACATGTCCTAAAAAGTGAACCTCGCGAAGCCAAAATTCGCATTTCGAGAGCTTAGCATACAGTTGCTCCTTCTTCAATAATTCCAGAATTACCCTTAAGTGTTCCTCGTGGTCAGCCTTGTCCTTGGAGTAGACGAGAATATCATCAATGAAAACAATCACAAACTTGTCGAGGTACGCCTTGCATATTCGATTCATGAGATCCATAAATACGGCTGGTGCGTTAGTTAGACCAAAAGGCATAACCAAAAACTCGTAGTGACCATACCGTGTTCTGAAAGTCGTCTTTGAAATATCTTCTTCGCGCACGCTTAGTTGATGGTAACCAGATCGCAAATCGATCTTCAAGTAATAACTCGATCGTTGGAGCTGGTCAAACATAACATCAATTCGGGGTAAAGGATAACGGTTCTTGACCGTCACCTTGTTCAACTCCCGGTAGTCGATGCACATGCGGAAAGTCCCGTCCTTCTTTCAGACAAATAAGACAGGGGCTCCCCATGGCGATGAGCTAGGTCGGATAAAACCCTTATCCAACAAATCTTGCAACTGAGTGGACAGTTCCTGAAGCTCCGCCGGTGCGAGCCGATACGGGGCTCGTGCTATGGGTGCTGCACCGGGTGTCAACTCGATTAGGAATTCGACTTGTCGTATAGGAAGGAGTCCAGGCAAATCCTCCGGGAAAACTTCCGGAAAATCTCGCACAATCGGTATATCTTCAATTCGCTTCTCCTCCGCGGGTTTCTCAACAATATGCGCCAAAATTGCCGGATGACCCTTTCGTAGATACTTCTGCGCCTTCACGAGGGTAATGACGCTGGTGGTCATGCCGCTTCTCTCACCTCGGATCGAAACGATCTCACCTGAAGGGTTAGTAATGTGGACTATCTTGTCATAACGTATAATCTCCGCTCGGTTCTCGGATAACCAGTCCATGTCGACAACGACATCGAAACTACTAAGCGTAAAAGGAATAAGGTCGATATCAAAAATATGACCTGACAGTTTTAACTTACATCCCGCAAGTACATGAGTCGTTACTATAGTCTTACCGTCAGCTAATTCAACAGGAAACTTAGCATCTAACGGGGTTGGAGTTAAATCTAAGAGTTGGCTAAAGGCTTTCGACACGAAACTCCTATCAGCTCCAGTGTCAAACAATACAGAAGCAAAACAATCGTTCACAGGGAACTTACCAGTCACCACGTACGGATCATTGCGGGCTTGACCCGACCCAATAACAAAAGCTCTTCCTTTACCATTGTTTCCACCACCACTGCCACTTCCATTACCTCCATTTTTGTCGTTCTGTTTCAGCTTAGGGCAGTCCTTCTTAAAATGTCCCTCTTGTCCACACTCAAAACATCCCTTGGTTGTCATGGGTGGTTTAGGAGCACCCTTTACCGCAAGGTCTCCTCTACATTCCTTTGCTTGGTGACCCATCTTTCCGCATCTCTGACACTTGACACGGTCACACAGGCCAGCATGATGATAGTTGCACCTGTTGCACTTCGGATATTTCCCAGCATATCCGCTCGAACCCTGCCCGCTACTGTTGTTATTGTTATTGTGACCCTGATTGTTGAAGCCCCGAGTGAGTTCGGGCTTTCGGTAGTGTTGCTGCCGTGGGGGGTTCGAGGATGAGGATCTGGTGTTGTCAAACTTTCTCTTCCCGCTGCTCGGGTTGCTGTTGTTGTTGTTGTTGTCAGTGCTCGGGTTGTCACGGGCTTTAGTGGTTGAACCCCTAGGTGGTAGCGCACCTTGGGTCACTGCTTGATCCGTTAGTTTGTGAGCTAACCGAATCGCTTGCTGAATCGTGGCTGGTCTGGAAGACGTTACCAAGCCCTGAATTTGCGGTGCTAACCCATCAATATACATTTCAATCCTCTTACTCGGCGGATCTACCATCCGCGGACACATCACAGCTAACTCGTGAGAACGGGTAGTGTAGGCTTCGATTTCCGAACCCACCATCTTTAATGATCAAAACACTGACTCTAACTTTGCAATCTCCTCCCTAGGACAGTACTCTTCTCGCATCATGTTCTTGAACTCCTCTCAGTTCATAGCGTTAGCCAGTTCCAATCCATGAATTTGCACATTTGCACATCGTCTGGGGACACCTCTGAGTGTGCCTCTGGCTCAGCCGGTTCTTCCTCCGGTTCCTCTTCGGGTTCCTCCTCGGGATCTTCCTCGGGATCCTCCTCAGGCTCCTCTTCGGGTTCCTCTACGGGCTCTGCCTCAGGTTCGGCTGCGTTCTGAGCAATTTGCATTTGTAAGACATCGCAACGCTCTAAAGCTGTCTCGGTTCGGGTTCTTACTACTTGGAGTTGCTCTTACAAGTCTATCATCTCGGCTTGCATCTTTCTCATAATCTTCATCTGTTGATCACTAGCCTCTTGCATTTCCTTCCTGGCCGCTGTCATGCGGGTAATATCCTCCTTAGTCTAGGTTCCATCTTTTAACAGTCCGGAAACGTTAGCTCTCGTATAGCGCATGTAACCCACGTCACGCTCCAAACAAGAAACAACAGCTGCGAGCACACGCTCTACAGGTTCGGTTATGGGTGGTAGGGTGTTGGGGTAAGCAAGATGGTTCGGGTGGGGTAGCGGGGGAACTTGTTCGCGATAAACCATACGCCTAATCATATTAGGGTACCAATCCCAGCTAACTTCGTTTTCGTACATGCCTCCGGATAAGCGATACCTCTTCGGTGCAGGAGCTTCAAGCTCCGGTACTACACGGGGTGGCGATGAGGTGGGGAACTGCGGTTCCTTCCCATGGGCATGAGTCATCTGATCGGATGGTGATGATGGTAGCGTCGACATCCTTACAGGTAAGCCGTTTATGCGCGCGTATGAGTGAAAGAGGTAAAGAGATAAGATTACAAAGACTACACAAACATATGCAGTGCGTATCATTATAACTAATGGGTCGTCGCGGTAATAGTCTAGTATGCATGCAGCTTCTAGTTCGCTAAAACCTGGCTCTGATACCAATCTGTCACACCCTCAAAATCCACTAACGGAGTTTTACCGTCAGAGGGTGTGAACTAACAGGATCGGAATCATTAGTTATAATCAAACTATAAAAACGTTTAAATGAAAATAAGTGCGGAAGCGTAAAACCATATAAACCAATGTTGCGTCACGCAGGACGACTTAAAAACCCAATGATAACAGTTTAAAATAAGTTTGCATAATTAAAAGTGTTTCAAGCAATGCATGATCCTAAACCGCGCGCCCGCCTCGGCTACCTGAGAATAACATACTAAAAGTGTCAACACGGGGTTGGTGAGTTCACAAGTTTATATAAAATAAAGCATTTTGCGTTCAGCGCTTTGCGTTAAGCGTTTTGCGTTACCAGATAGTGTTATGTCAATTATATATCTATAGGTAGCTAGCCTATAAAACAAGTATTACTAAGTGTTCGACACCGAAGCTGACTGTTTATCATTTGCCTTTCCACCATGTCTATCCCGACCATGGTATGTGTTTAGCCAATATTACACCCACTCGACCTCCAGTCGAGTTTAGCGTTGGGTGGGGTTTGTCAAACCCAGTAGTACTACTCAACAATGACTCGCTATTATCCAATATTAAACGGTTCGATGTGAATGAAGGACTTTAGTTAACGCGTTTGCCACTTAGTCTTTACAAGTGATATATAATCTATATTAACAAAATCTTAAATGCGTTTTCGGAGTATGTTATCTCCCCAAGTGAAAATCGTTTGAAAACAGTTTAAAGGGGTATGTGAAACTCACTGTTTGCGAAGAATTCCCAAAATAAATCACCAAGTGATGCGCGTCACAGAAAACTCTCTCTAGCGTTCTAAAACAACAAGGAGATTTTCTATGTATCGGAACTAATATCGAGTCTCTAGACCCGGCACATAATTCCTAATCACAAGATACGTTTCGTGTTTGTTTGTGAATCGTGTGTGACTTAACGAGTACATTTGTGATACGATACGTGTGTGAACAATTATTTACGTGTCATGTATTAATAACGTATATCACTAGCAACTATTCCCCGCAGGGGCAATTTGGTCAAAATACCACTTATTTAGCAAGTATTCCCCGCAGGGGCAATTTGGTCAAAACATAACAATTAACCAGCAACTAGCACTTTTCCTGCATTTTCACAATGTTCGGCAGTTAACTTTACCGAGACAGAATTCTACTTGAAAGATTATACTTTTCCACCGATCATAGCATCTCAATTAATTCATCAAAAATCATCACAAATGCATACATGTATTAGGTTTCCAGAACATGTTTTATTTTATTTTTATTCCACATAGGTTTCTCACAATGATCAAAACATTACAGCAAACTCATAACAGTCAAATTCATGCGCAACAGAATTTTATTTGAAATTCCCATTAAATGAAAAATCCAACAGATGCAAGACCACTTGGGTTAGGTTCCTAACTCAACAAGTCAACTTTCAGAAGTGGAACCAACCCAATTGGTCTCGTAGTTCATGAGATATAATATTTACAAAACAACCTAACAGCAGGTCGAACAACTCAGCTTTGCACAACGTTTTTGTAAAATCATAAAGGTTAACTTTTACACGTCCAAAAATTGCAAATTTATATTCTTTAGAAACTAGACTCAATCTAGTTTACAGTAGTATCAATAATCTCAACCAATTCTTAAATTAACATTTAGATACAGTTGTCTAATCGTAACTTACAATCTGTCCAGTATCAGTTTTGACCTTTAATCGCATTTAAATCGTTTGACCAACCAAAATACCTCCAAATTAGGCGTGGTTGGACTTTCTGAAAACTAGACTCAGAGTACTACCTTGTAGACTCATAATTAGCGCAGTTTGTATATATACTCAACAAGTTACACACCGTTCAATTTTAACAATCACTGCTGTCAAACTCAGCAAGCATAAACAATCATCTAACATGCATCCTAAGCATATGACATAACTCAAAACACGCAATAAACATTATTAATCATAAAAATCAGTAGTAACCCTTTAGGGTTTACAAACAATTAATGATTCATCAATCTTTCACCGTTCAAAATCACATATGACTATCAATATCAATCGCTAACACATAATTAATCATCCTCTAGCCATAATCAATCATAAAACACTTAATATATGATATTCAATAGTTAGGGTTTCATATATATACCTTAAAAACGCAGAGATAAACAAAAGAAACGCGAGAGGTGCTTAGAAACGAGTGTAGGATGCTTCAATTGTGAAAACCAAGATCAAACAAGGGTGGTATGGTGGTGATGTATGGCTGCCGATCGCAAGAGGGGAGGGAGTGAGGTGCCGTCGGGTTTTTTTGAGAGAGAAAGGGAAAGAGATTAGGGTTTTTGATTTATATTATTAATAATAATAAGTTACATCAAGGCCCCTCCACTTCTAAACATTATTTTTCTAGCTTAATCTAAGTTGTTTGCATCTTGAGTTAACATTTTAAACAATATTATCACATAACACATATGTCTAACACATAATTATCATATAATTATTGTTTTGACGTTTTTCGTTTATTCACCAATGGTTTGCGTCAATTCGTTTGCGTTTCGGTGCAATTCCCGAAAGACTGCACATGTAGTAAGTGTCAAGCGTCATTTAAACCCTAGTTTAAATGTAATGAGGTGTGCGTTATATATTCAATGATCTTTAAGTTTGAATTGACGGAGTTGAGTGTCACACCCCGTTAAGCGAATTGCGGAAGCGTAAAACGGAAATGCAACAGATACAACTGGTATCAAATACATTGTTCATAAAGAAACATTACTAACTAATTTACAATATATTATATCATTCTAACATCTTTTACAAACTAGGTGATACAATCAAACCGGTTCTTCAATTACTTTACTTCTAACTCAAATGCCCATGACATCATTCACCAATCAGACACGTAACGCACAGGAAATTACTTCTCATATCTGATTACCTGAAAAGCATGTTAAAATAGGTCAACTACGAATAGTTGGTGAGTTTCATAAGTTTAACGAAATCAGTTCTGCGTACCACACAGTCATAGTTTGTATGTACGCGCGTATGTAAAAATATGTGTTTACGTTTGTATAAATATGTACAGCCATATCCTTGTGTGTGCATATGCACACATGTAAGTTTATTATATAAAATCGAAATTTCGGTAAAATCGTGGTTGTTTGTTAGTACTACCTGTTTCCAATTTCTGTGTTTAACCAACCACTGTGGACCCCCTTCCTCCCACAACGGTTCCACTTAAACTCAACCACTATGGCCCCCCTTCCGCCCACAACGGTTCCGCGTTAACATCAACCACTATAGTCCCCCTTCCACCCACAATGATTCCTCGTAAACTCAAACATTATATAGTGTACATGCAAATAATTAGTATATTCTACACATAGTATTTCCTACGGCTAATCACATAGCATGTATATAGACACATATACACATATAGTATTTATCACGTATCACCAAATACTGTAGCTCCCCATCCGCCCACAATACGCATAATCACATTATTTTCTTAACATTCATGTCATAATCAAGTTAGTTCGTTTAATAAGTTGCAGCAGAACTTGGCTCATAGGCCATACTCAACTTTAGTTTATAAGTTGCAGCAGAACTTGACTCATAGGCCATACTCAACTTTAGTTTAGTAAGTTGCAGCAGAACTTGGCTCATAGGCCATACTCAACTTTAGTTTGTTACTATTGTGGCCACCCTTCCGCCCACAATAGCCCCATAAATATCATAGACCACGTTATCCCCATGGCCATTATAGACCATGTTGTTTCCCAAATTAGTTATGTTTAACATTACACAATGTGTTTGTATAAACATGTTGTCACGTGTAATTTCATTATGTTTTGCAATTCGTATTATCTCCGTTCAATATATCAATCAACGATAATAATCATCTTTCATCAGCACGTAGTCAATCATTATGTTTGTAGGGACTTTTCATATATAAATGTTCAGATATTTTATATCCTGAACCGTTTTCAGATAGATAACGTGTGTAACCATGCTTTCCACCCCAAAAGTTCGTAAAATAGTTTAAAGAGTGGGGTCATGAAACTCACCTTATCGTAGTTCGCACAGAAATTACGTATCAATAAGTCAGATGCCTCGTTTATAGCCTGATTCCTATAAACGGTATCGTATCGTTAATACTAGTACAGTGTTCAAACTAAGTCGGGCCGTATAAATAATCTGGGTATAGCTGTTAGGCCCAGAACATGACCATAGTCTTAGATTGTGACGTTGTATACTATGAAATGTTTAAAACTGGATTTGGCTCAGTTTCACCGTTTCCTGAGCCTAGCTCAGTTGATCGTTTATACGTTTCGAGATTAGGTAAGATCACATAAAACTTAAGTAAATATATTGATTGATAAAATAATTTGATTTATGAAAGAATTTTAAGGTTTCGGTGTCTAGTTTGATCGCAAGGTTTGTTTCTGTTTTCATACGGGTTTGATTATACAAAACGCGCATAATTCACCCGAATTTTCCGGAATTCTCGTAAAAAGTTCGTTTTTATCAATATCATTCAAAAACATGATATTTGACCACTTTTGACATTTTGACATACCAGTCAGTCCGTTAAACACAAAACTGCCGGTTTCGTTAAAACAATTATAATTTAAATCTTTGATTAATCATAACTAAATATGTACTTATATATAAATTATGTAAATTTTTGTAAAAATACATTAAGACATGGAGAATTTTATAAAAATATTTTCAGAAATTTTATGATTATTTATTTATTTATAAAAATTCATTTAATAGGTTTTAATCGTGTAATAAATGGCCCGTTTATATCAAACGACCTCCGAAAAATCCGATAATTTTTACAAATGGCCTCAATGTTATTACATAGCCCCTGCAAAATTTCCAGAACCTAACTCTTTTGGTAAAATGCCTTTTTGTGCGTTTTTCGGCTGTCAAAATTCGGTTAAGCCATGATTGCACAAACCATACTTAGACATTTCCAATGATTCCCAAACTTTACCAGTGATCTTACCATAATATATTAAACTCCAAAACCAAGTTTCATAATTTTTCAATATGTTTAGCTATTTTTCCCAAATAAACGCTCATAAACGGAAATAAATTCACCAAATATTCTCCGTTTATCGAAAAATTACCAAATTTGAACAGGGACTCATTTATATGGTCCCTAATGTCTCTGAAAGTTTTCACAAGCTAACAACAAGCACGTCACAACCTAATACTAAACAGCCCCTAAACGAGTGTTACGGGTTTACCTTGTCGGTTTTCGATGAATTTTGCTAGCTTAAACGACTTTCCGGGTCTCGGGTTGCAAACTCAATATATCTACATATCATATAACATCAAACCAAGCATAAATCATCCATGTAACAGCCTTGATAATTAGGGTTTCGGTTTTGGGTTCAAACCGAACTTTCTAACCGTAAAAACGTTGTATTCATGTTCTAATCCGCGTTTTTGACCAAAAAAGTATATGTTCCTGGTTTGAAAACATGTTTAACATCAACACATGGTTTTACTTGATTTTTAGGGTTTTTGGATGGTTAAACATGTTTAAAACTAACTAAAACATGTTTATATGTTAATTATACTTAATGAAATCAAGTTAAAAATGAGGAAATGATCAAGATACCTAGAGTTTTGAAGGAAAATTGTTAGAGCAGAAGTTGGAGCTGCTTTCGACTTCAAATGTTTGAGAATTAAATTGAATAACAATGACTTAAGGAGTAAGTTATGTATATAAAACAAATGTGATGTTTGGTGGGGCTGGCCGATCGGAATGCTTGGAGGCCCCTTAATGGGCTGTTTTGGCCCATTAATCTAACCATACAAGCCCAAACATGAAAAGCCCACTTCAAATTTAGTTCGGGTTCGGTTTTTCGCAAGAAAATTAATTCGGGTGTGAGAAATAGCGTAAAAACGAGTGTTTTTCAGCTTATTTTTGTAAAATAAGAAAAACGTACTGACTCGTTGTAAAATTCCAAAATATTTTCACGGATTGCTTAGAACATGTCATATAAGTGTTTTATAAGTCTTTTTCGGCTTAACGGATGCTACAATGCTTGTTTTGATATTAACGATTGCATTTAAGCTTATAGCGTATCGATAAACGAAACCTTTTTCGTTTAAAGAGTTTTAAACGTACTGGGGCCTAAATATCAATATGTTAGCCTGTATAACATATATATAACTCGTATATGACCCCTCAGTATGTATACGGGTCATAATTAGTATCGGTCGGTTACTCGTTTAAGCACTACGAATTAACCGATTTATCGTTTACTTGTTACGTAATGAATATAGTGTACCTCGTTTTGTTTGCTATCGAACTAAGGCCATATTACTAATATTTTAGCTTGCATAGATTATATATCACTTATGGATGGCACCCTGGGATATCCGGACCATAACCAGACCCGTTTGGTTATTTGTTTGTTCGTTACGCAATAAGCGGTTAAACGCTTATTCGAGTTTGTAAGTACTAAGGTGTACTTGGTTTTGCCACGGATGTCACATTCTCCCCCTGTTATAAAATTTCGTCCCCTAAATTCAATATGCCATAAATGCTCTTTTTGGGGAAAATTTTATAATCATTTGTTTTGGAATTCGTTTTTCTGTTTCCGAACACGTTTGATTCCCCATTGTGGATTCCACTGGATTTTTATTCAATGAGATTTTATTGTGTCATAACTGTTTGATTTTCCCCACTCAGCATTTTCATGAGTCTTTTTATAGAGTTTAGCTGTATAAAAGTTTTCAAATAGTACTATTTCCGCCATGTCAGCAAGGCACTCATTTTGATTCGATATATGAAATATAGGGAGTGAAATAATTTTGTTTAATACGTTATGGGGTTAACTTTCAAGGAAATTTTGTATAGTGCTATATATTTTAGAATTAACTCACCGTTCCTCAACTCAACTAACAACTTTCAAAATTGATAACTTCTCGTATTTCCCAGTATAGCCCTCTTGTTAGTCTAAGGCGGCCTTCGGTTTGTTATTAATATTACGAGTTTTATTTATGGTTATCGAAATTAAATTGGATTTTGTATTTTGGGGGTCACCAATTCTTTTCTGCCTTAATAAGATGGCGAGTTACTTTCTTGCTCGTATAATATAGTATATTACCACTCGTATAATATTATGATGACTGTTAACGTACGAGGATTGAAATTACTGGTCTCACTTTCCTCTATTGTTTGAATAGTTTATTTGATTTGATTGTTTTATAGAGGATTATAGACCGTGCTTAGGCCAATTAGGGATCTAAAATTTCATACACAATTCACCAAGAGTAAGATTTTGTTAAGGCGAGTTTTTTTTTTATTTTTTTTTTTTTTATTTTTATTTTTTTTTTCAGTTGGATAGTTGTTACAAATCAGAAGAAGGTATTCGGAGTGGATTAGTCAGGAAACTATCATTCAGCTGGCATTGCTTTCTCGGGATGTTTTAGGAATATGTGTTAAGAGATCCATTGTAGTTTGTTTCCCACTTCCAATGGGGTATCTCGAATTGTTGTAGCATCTCCGAGGATCTTTTGTATTCCCCCAGAACTTATAATAGTGCACACTTTACAAAACATGAGCCTATGATTCCTTCATAGATTTCGTTTGCATCTTTATACTAGTACTCAGTTTATCCGAACATCTGGCCTGACTTTTCCTTGTTCATCACTCAGTTATTAAGGCTATAAAAATTTAAAGTTCAAGTTTCGGTTACGGATAGTATAGTTTTCCTCATCCGTGTTTCATCATTGGGGTACTAGTATTTGTTCCGTGTACGGGATCACTTCTTTATCTAGAAGAGGCAGTATAATAGTTCTATTTCTATATATAACCTTCATTTGAATACAATTAACTAGTCCATACTGACTATTACACAATGACTCCTCACTTCCACCGGGAGTGCATCGATAAGGAATAACTAGTTATTTAGGTTAAGAGGGTAGTTTTTCGAGTAATATGGTTAGTATTTATAGTCTTACTTTTGGTAGTTTCTATAGTTTATAGAATTGTTATTTTACTAGACGGTATATTCTCCAAAGTAATAACTTGTAGGAACGAAACGTCTATCAGTGTCCGTAATAAATAGACTAAAGTATGTTAGGCATTACTTGTAACACCCCGTAACCGCAGCGGAAACGTACACGGGATGCAACAGACACATCTGATATCAACAGCATTGCTTATAAAGGAAATACCACTACATTAATTTATAACATATTACATTGTTCCGAGTTTCGTTACTGTCTAGGTGTTACACACATATTTTACCGATAAGACATTAATAAATTCATTACAAAACATAGAGCAGCGAGCTTCCAACAGGTAGCACAGATAGTTAAGCACACTTTAATCAATCCAACTTGGGCATACCTAGAAAACATGTAAAGAGGACGGGTCAACTACGAATAGTTGGTGAGTTTCACTAATTTAAATAAACACTGACAAATCATTTTAATAACCATTTATTAGCAATATAATCATGCTGGGAACTATGTTACCCCAGAACATTTCCATTAACTTTCTGGGAACTATGTTACCCCAGAACAATAATAACCCCTGGGAACTATGTTACCCCAGAACAATAAATACCCCTGGGAACTATGTTACCCCAGAACAATAATAACCCCTGGGAACTATGTTACCCCAGATCAATAATAACCCCTGGGAACTATGTTACCCCAGAACAATAATAACCCCTGGGAACTAAGTTACCCCAGATCAATAATAACCCCTGGGAACTATGTTACCCCAGAACAATAATAACCCCTGGGAACTATGTTACCCCAGATCAATAATAACCCCTGGGAACTATGTTACCCCAGAACAATAATAACCCCTGGGAACTATGTTACCCCAGATCAATAATAACCCCTGGGAACTATGTTACCCCAGAACAATAATAACCCCTGGGAACTATGTTACCCCAGATCAATAATACATGATAAACATTTTATATATTCTGTGCATCAGTCCATATATATATAAATGTACAAGTATTTCCATACGATCGGTATGTACTTAAATACTTTAAATAAGACATGTTTTCCGCCCCGGGAAAATATAATTAAAACAATTCATTAAAAGGGGCTCGTGAAAACTCACCTTGTTGTGAGTCGGTGAGTAATATAAGGAACAGCTACGTGCCTGGATCTGTAATATAATATCTAGTCGTTACTATATAATTCCCATAACTTAAATACGTATCAATCGGTACATCTGGGAACATTGTTGACCCAGTACTGTACTTGATTCGGGGACAATGTTAACCCCGTGACACTTCTAAGGACTCAGATTGACATTGCTTAGAGTTTGACAGTCAATTTAGTTAAGGTGATGAAATTATAGCTCGGTTTGACACCCCGTTTGGCCGTGGGGCCCGTTTCCGGTATTTCGGTGCCGGAAACGGTAAAATCGGGTAAAATTACCCAAATCATCCGAATTATTTTCGGATGATTTATTTTTACTTAATTTACTTAGATTTATGAAATAGTCCATTTTTAGAGTTTTCATGTACCAGTCAGCTCGCTTATGCGAACCTTGCCGGTTTACACGTTTTAAGCTTTAAAAACTTGTTTTTATGTTCTTTTTAGCATAAATAATTACCCGATTAGTCTCGGGTCTTGAAATTTTGCACAAAACTTAATTTGACAGAAAGGAATTTTGTAAAAATTTTCCAGATTTATTTTCTTATATTTATATTTATTTATCTATTTTTAAATCTTGTTAAAACACTAAATATATCAAAAATACCAAAACACTTTAGAAAAATCCCAAATTTTTCTGGGATGATCTTTATCATCCTCATAACTTTCTGGAATTTTCCCAGATTTATTTTCCTACATTTACATTTATTTATCTATTTTTAAATCTTGTTAAAACACTAAATATATCAAAAATACCAAAACACTTTAGAAAAATCCCAAATTTTTCTGGGATGATCTTTATCATCCTCATAACTTTCTGGAATTTTCCCAGATTTATTTTCCTACATTTACATTTATTTATCTATTTTTAAATCTTGTTAAAACACTAAATATATCAAAAATACCAAAACACTTTAGAAAAATCCCAAATTTTTCTGGGATGATCTTTATCATCCTCATAACTCCCTGGAATTTTTCCAGAATTTAAAACTTATTTTTCAAGCCATTTTCACCCAAAACCGAGCTAGAAAGCCCTAGAACTCGTTTCACCGAAAAGCCTACTTAGACTTTTCCAACTGAGCTCAAATTTTGTGGGTGACTTTTATATGTTATAAAAAGCTTATCTTAAATTTTCCGGAATTTTTCATCATGTTTTGCTATTTTTCACTATTTTTGGCCAAAACCGAGCATTAAATTCACCAAATATTCATCTTTTATCCAAAAATTACCAAAAATTCACAGATCTCATATTTTCATGTGTAGATCATCTCTGTGAAATTTCGTGACCCGACTCTAAGCACACGTAAATCTGTCCATTTTTTCATAACACACGAAAACCGAACTATTTTGTGTTTTCTAGCTTTAGATCGCAAGGATCTCGGTTTCTAGCCTTTGCTAGCCGCTAGATACAACACTTACAAGCACAATATCACTATACCAAGAAAGTTACACCAATAATCAAACCATTTCTTTCAAAGTGTCGGTTTTTAAGTAAAAACAAAGGTTTTAACCGTAGAAATCCATTCCCGACTCTTTTTACTCATTTCTTGGACCAAGATCCCTTGTATAACATGTATACATCTCTTGATCATGCAAGAGTCGGTTCCATCTCGGTTTTTCACCCATCTTTCACTTGGAAACTCATTTTAACAAGATTTTAACCGTAAAATTTTATTCTAAACACTTTTAACTCATTACTTGGATCCAGATCCTTTGTCTAACTTGTATACATCCCTTGATCATACGAGAATCGGTTTTATCTCGGGTTTTCACCCGTCTTTCACATGGAAACCTCCTTTTCTCAATATTGTAGAATTAGAAACAAGATTTAAGCATAAAAACCATGTTTATACCTTCAATTCTTGGTTTAAAGATCAAGGGATTGGATGGAGGTTTGAAGATTTGAGAGAGTTTGAGAGAGTTTTGTTGTTGAATTGTGTTAAAAAAAAAAAATGAATTGAATGATAATAATAATAAGGACCGATCGGTCCATAGGGTGGATGGGGGTGGGCCCCACACATCAATTCTAAGCCACATATTCGGATTACGCAATCCGGATAATGTTGTGGATAATCTGGCTCAGTTCGTTTCTCGTTTAAACTCGTAATTCGGCTTGAAACGAAATTAAAATGGTCGTTTTTCGGGTCAAAATAAAATTTACATAAAACCGACTTAAAAACTTTAAAAAACTTAAACCATGACATTAAAACATCATATTATTAATAATTACGCATCTTTTTCGGCTTGATTGATCATCTCTTGCTTGGTTTGATGTTAAAGGTTTCGTTTATCGTACCGACGTACCAATAAATCGAAATCCTTTTTCTGTGCTATAATTCACTTATCCCGAAGCATTAATACTTCGTGAACATCACTAAACATTATATACCTTGTCTATAATGTAATTCCCGATTCGTTCGGGTTTCAATAACCGATCATTGATTAATTGTAATTCCAATATGATTCACTATATAATTGAGTATGATTCATACTGTGAACCATATATATTCGTATAAACGTGCTATAACTCATATAATCAATATTAAATAACACGTAAATAGTATATTCCGGCTAGGGTATACCTGAATTTGCCGGAATCGTTACATTACTAAGAACGTACCTGTCACTACATTTGTTCTATCCGGTTTATTCACAATACTTGACCCCTAGTCGAGTTGGACGTCGATGTCGGTCCTTGCCTTTGTCTTCCCGTCGCAATTGGGTTCAATCTAGGGCAGTCTTTCTTGATGTGCTTCACACTACCACACTTATAACAGGCATTACGGTTTATTATGGGTTGGTTTTGGTAGACTGGTTGTTGTCGTGTTGGTTGCGGTTGGGGTAGTTGTGAGTCCTGGAGTTGGGTTGGTGGATTTATAGTATTCATAACGGTTCTACAATTTCGGGCATAGTGTCCCACCTTCCCACATTTGTGACACACATTGGTCCGACATTCACCAACATGATGATAACCACATTTTCCACATCTAGGCAAAAGCCCGTTATACTTATCTTGCTTCACATCGGAACTGATCATAGCATAATTTTGTATTGCAAGGCGCGCGCATTTATTCCGTTGTCTTTCTTGTATTCCCGCTCCATAATTGGTTCGTTTTGTACCAGATGATTCCCCGGGCATTCTTAATGAACCACTTCTAATCAAATCAGAAGTTACAATGCCGGCTTGTAACACGGCATTTTCGAAAGTTACAGGGCCAGTTGAATTAACCAAACTCCTGACTTCGGGGGCTAAACCCCAAATGTAGCGTTCAGTACGTTTAAATTCTGGAGTAACTAACCATGGGACTAGACGAGCCAGTTCGTTAAAGCGATGGGTATACTCCAAGTGATCTGCACCCTTCATTTCTAGATTCCAAAGTTCTTGCTCTAATTTCTGAATTTCGTTTATCGGACAAAAGTGTTTTATCATAAGATTTTTAAGTTCTGTCCAAGACATACGATTGGTTGCCTCTTGTCCTTGAATTTGCACAACAGTATTCCACCACATCAGCGCGTGGTCTACAAATGTAGAAGTAGCAAATTTGACAATACAATCTGGTGGACAGTTAGTGATATTAATGATGGATTCAGTCTTTTCGATCCACTTTACCAGTCCATTTGGTCCTTCAGTACCGCTAAATTCCATAGGTTTACAAAGCATGAAGTTCTTAAGTTGATATCCGTGTTGCGGGGGATTTTGATTGTTACAATTATTGTTCAAGTTCGGTGCATTATTTAAAGTAATATTGGTATTCAACGGGGGAGTATTAGTTGTGATAGTATCAGTATTTATCGGGGGAGCATTTGTGGTTGTATTAGTATTTGTCAAGGGATTAGTATTTACAACCGCGTTAGCGTTCGGCACTTGATTTGTATTCATAGTTGTATGGACACCAGCAGCGAATTGTGCTGCTATTGTCGGAAGTATTGTTTGTAGTTGTCGAGCGATCATTTCGGCTATATCTGCCTCAGACCACATGTTCACTTTCTTCGGGGCCATTCTATAACAATAACCAGTTATCCAACAATTAACAAAATTAACATACACTAATGATCACAAAAGGAATTATAATAACAAGTAATCAGGTATTTCAATTAACACGTATATATCACACGGGTTTGTTCTCGAGTTTGAATACTAAGGATAATATGTAAAGTTAGCCTAACAAAGGCCAATGTTTATATATATATATATATATATATATATATATATATATATATCAAAAGTTGTCACCTAGTGACAAGTAATTGTAATCCAGTAAGGGTAAGTGTTTGAAATGAAATATCAAATGCGTCACCCATATCAACATAGCATCCTACCAGATGCTTGCATGGGGTATCGAAGGCTATATACAACAATATCGTACTACCCCTATCTATCTAAGTACACATTATACAATTATATACGGTTTACAACTTGCCCGAAAATTATTCCGGTACGATCCCATCATTAGGCAATTGTTTTTCTTTAGCCTCTTCCATAAGTAGACAATTGTTCGTTATGAGTTTAGTTAGTGTATTTATCATATGAATGCACTCATATATTCAACTAGACCCTTAGAGGTTGTTAAATATAACTATAGAATATATTCCTTCTCCAGGTCATCCGGTGCACGCAAGTATGTTGGGCCTACTAAAAGTGGTAGTTTACTGGTTGGGTTAAGTATGTTCCGTTCCAGTCAGCATGTCATCAATTCGTGAGCATGAGGTTTCTCTCCTACAGTAACCAATTGGAATAGGAAAAATATAGGAGAGGTTGGATGTTCTTGTTCATAGATGGTTCGAAGAGTTTGCTAGTTAAGAAGGTTCATCAGAATTAGTTGTACTGGTAATATGTAAAAGAAATTATTATTATTAATATTTCTTTTTGAAATATCGTTAGTATATTATATGTACTGGTAGTCACGGTCTGTTTATAGAATTGGGGAATCAATAAAGTAGTTATTATATTTATAATTTGATAAATCGGACTCATCACTAGGTACTTTCCTAGGAATAGTGTTTGTTTTTCAAACAACAGAAATCGAATGATGACCAGAAAATAATTTAGTTTAGTGTCAAAGAAACGAGTACATAAAATAAAGGTTAGACCCATGCTGAGAGGTATTATATGTATATTCTTGAAATCATTGTCTGTAGAACACGCCTCCCATGGTTCTTTCCCGGCCTTGAATATTAAGCCCCTTTGTGGTGCTGTCATATCACCAGACTTAGTTAAACTTGTTGAAGCATTCTCATATTCTCACTCACAGGAAACACCGGTTCTTTATCTGTCGTAAAGCTACCCGATCTCGACATCTTTCAGTGCATTCGTTAATCAGAAGAAAACGTTTTTCGGTAGCTTAAATCATCGTAAAGGATATTATTAATTAATACCGAAATTAAATATTTTATTTGTTACAATAAGATTCGTTATCATCGGTAGTACCGTACGTACACATATCCCTATACCTCATCTCAGATAAGCACGTATGCACACTTCATATATACTTCACATCACCTTTATGCACGTATGTTGCCATTTTTACCTTTCAATATGTTTCGCGACTTCACCCCGAATTCCCTCGTACAAGCAAGTCTGTTATTACGTTCCGGACCATAATAACTCACTTGCCCTACGAGTTCATCCCGGCATCCATCAGTATCTATCGTTACTCATTAATAAGTTCCCCAGTGATAATCGAGCCTACGGTTATATTATAGGTATCCTAAGGGATAACCTAATCCTTTATAACCAATGGCTCTGATACCAACTTCTGTCACACCCCGTTAAGCGAATTGCGGAAGCCTAAAACGGAAATGCAACAGATACAACTGGTATCAAATACATTGTTCATAAAGAAACATTACTAACTAATTTACAATATATTATATCATTCTAACATCTTTTACAAACTAGGTGATACAATCAAACCGGTTCTTCAATTACTTTACTTCTAACTCAAATGCCCATGACATCATTCACCAATCAGACACGTAACGCACAGGAAATTACTTCTCATATCTGATTACCTGAAAAGCATGTTAAAATAGGTCAACTACGAATAGTTGGTGAGTTTCATAAGTTTAACGAAATCAGTTCTGCGTACCACACAGTCATAGTTTGTATGTACGCGCGTATGTAAAAATATGTGTTTACGTTTGTATAAATATGTACAGCCATATCCTTGTGTGTGCATATGCACACATGTAAGTTTATTATATAAAATCGAAATTTCGGTAAAATCGTGGTTGTTTGTTCGTACTACCTGTTTCCAATTTCTGTGTTTAACCAACCACTGTGGACCCCCTTCCTCCCACAACGGTTCCACTTAAACTCAACCACTATGGCCCCCCTTCCGCCCACAACGGTTCCGCGTTAACATCAACTACTATGGTCCCCCTTCCACCCACAATGATTCCTCGTAAACTCAAACATTATATAGTGTACATGCAAATAATTAGTATATTCTACACATAGTATTTGCTACGGCTAATCACATAGCATGTATATAGACACATATACACATATAGTATTTATCACGTATCACCAAATATTGTAGCTCCCCATCCGCCCACAATACGCATAATCACATTATTTTCTTAACATTCTTGTCATAATCAAGTTAGTTCGTTTAATAAGTTGCAGCAGAACTTGGCTCATAGGCCATACTCAACTTTAGTTTATAAGTTGCAGCAGAACTTGGCTCATAGGCCATACTCAACTTTAGTTTAGTAAGTTGCAGCAGAACTTGGCTCATAGGCCATACTCAACTTTAGTTTAATAAGTTGCAGCAGAACTTGGCTCATAGGCCATACTCAACTTTAGTTTGTTACTATTGTGGCCACCCTTCCGCCCACAATAGCCCCATAAATATCATAGACCACGTTATCCCCATGGCCATTATAGACCATGTTGTTTCCCAAATTAGTTATGTTTAACATTACACAATGTGTTTGTATAAACATGTTGTCACGTGTAATTTCATTATGTTTTGCAATTCGTATTATCTCCGTTCAATATATCAATCAACGATAATAATCATCTTTCATCAGCACGTAGTCAATCATTATGTTTGTAGGGACTTTTCATATATAAATGTTCAGATATTTTATATCCTGAACCGTTTTCAGATAGATAACGTGTGTAACCATGCTTTCCACCCCAAAAGTTCGTAAAATAGTTTAAAGAGTGGGGTCATGAAACTCACCTTATCGTAGTTCGCACAGAAATTACGTATCAATAAGTCAGATGCCTCATTTATAGCCTGATTCCTATAAACGGTATCGTATCGTTAATACTAGTACAGTGTTCAAACTAAGTCGGGCCGTATAAATAATCTGGGTATAGCTGTTAGGCCCAGAACATGACCATAGTCTTAGATTGTGACGTTGTATACTATGAAATGTTTAAAACTGGATTTGGCTCAGTTTCACCGTTTCCTGAGCCTAGCTCAGTTGATCGTTTATACGTTTCGGGATTAGGTAAGATCACATAAAACTTAAGTAAATATATTGATTGATAAAATAATTTGATTTATGAAAGAATTTTAAGGTTTCGGTGTCTGGTTTGATCGCAAGGTTTGTTTCTGTTTTCATACGGGTTTGATTATACAAAACGCGCATAATTCACCCGAATTTTCCGGAATTCTCGTAAAAAGTTCGTTTTTATCAATATCATTCAAAAACATGATATTTGACCACTTTTGACATTTTGACATACCAGTCAGTCCGTTAAACACAAAACTGCCGGTTTCGTTAAAACAATTATAATTTAAATCTTTGATTAATCATAACTAAATATGTACTTATATATAAATTATGTAAATTTTTGTAAAAATACATTAAGACATGGAGAATTTTATAAAAATATTTTCAGAAATTTTATGATTATTTATTTATTTATAAAAATTCATTTAATAGGTTATAATCGTGTAATAAATGGCCCGTTTATATCAAACGACCTCCGAAAAATCCGATAATTTTTACAAATGGCCTCAATGTTATTACATAGCCCCTGCAAAATTTCCAGAACCTAACTCTTTTGGCAAAATGCCTTTTTGTGCGTTTTTTGGCTGTCAAAATTCGGTTAAGCCATGATTGCACAAACCATACTTAGACATTTCCAATGATTCCCAAACTTTACCAGTGATCTTACCATCACATATTAAACTCCAAAACCAAGTTTCATAATTTTTCAATATGTTTAGCTATTTTTCCCAAATAAACGCTCATAAACGGAAATAAATTCACCAAATATTCTCCGTTTATCGAAAAATTACCAAATTTGAACAGGGACTCATTTATATGGTCCCTAATGTCCCTGAAAGTTTTCACATGCTAACAACAAGCACGTCACAACCTAATACTAAACAGCCCCTATACGAGTGTTACGGGTTTACCTTGTCGGTTTTCGATGAATTTTGCTAGCTTAAACGACTTTCCGGGTCTCGTGTTGCAAACTCAGTATATCTACATATCATATAATATCAAACCAAGCATAAATCATCCATGTAACAGCCTTGATAATTAGGGTTTCGGTTTTGGGTTCAAACCGAACTTTCTAACCGTAAAAACGTTGTATTCATGTTCTAATCCGCGTTTTTGACCAAAAAAGTATATGTTCCTGGTTTGTAAACATGTTTAACATCAACACATGGTTTTACTTGATTTTTAGGGTTTTTGGATGGTTAAACATGTTTAAAACTAACTAAAACATGTTTATATGTTAATTATACTTAATGAAATCAAGTTAAAAATGAGGAAATGATCAAGATACCTAGAGTTTTGAAGGAAAATTGTTAGAGCAGAAGTTGGAGCTGCTTTGGACTTCAAATGTTTGAGAATTAAATTGAATAACAATGACTTAAGGAGTAAGTTATGTATATAAAACAAATGTGATGTTTGGTGGGGCTGGCCGATCAGAATGCTTGGAGGCCCCTTAATGGGCTGTTTTGGCCCATTAATCTAACCATACAAGCCCAAACATGAAAAGCCCACTTCAAATTTAGTTCGGGTTCGGTTTTTCGCAAGAAAATTAATTCGGGTGTGAGAAATAGCGTAAAAACGAGTGTTTTTCAGCTTATTTTTGTAAAATAAGAAAAACGTACTGACTCGTTGTAAAATTCCAAAATATTTTCACGGATTGCTTAGAACATGTCATATAAGTGTTTTATAAGTCTTTTTCGGCTTAACGGATGCTACAATGCTTGTTTTGATATTAACGACTGCGTTTAAGCTTGTAGCGTATCGATAAACGAAACCTTTTTCGTTTAAAGAGTTTTAAACGTACTGGGGCCTAAATATCAATATGTTAGCCTCTATAACATATATATAACTCGTATATGACCCCTCAGTATGTATACGGGTCATAATTAGTATCGGTCGGTTACTCGTTTAAGCACTACGAATTATCCGATTTATCGTTTACTTGTTACGTAATGAATATAGTATACCTCGTTTTGTTTGCTATCGAACTAAGGCCATATTACTAATATTTTAGCTTGCATAGATTATATATCACTTATGGATGGCACCCTGGGATATCCGGACCATAACCAGACCCGTTTGGTTATTTGTTTGTTCGTTACGCAATAAGCGGTTAAACGCTTATTCGAGTTTGTAAGTACTAAGGTGTACTTGGTTTTGCCACGGATGTCACATTGAGTTAACGGAGTTAACCTGAAATTGACGGCTGTCACACACATAATCAACTGTTTTGTACTCGGAAAGGTTGTAGATCATTAAACCTTACCCGAAAATACATATTCAAACAATTTGTGCCCGGAAAGGTTATAATGCATCAAACCTTACCCGAACTTACATATTCAACCTATTTTATGCAAAATGCAACACTTTTTGACTTAAACCACTTTGTCAAAATATATTTTTATTTTCATATCATAGTTTAAGAGCAAATGGTCCATTTAGAGATCAAATTTCAGTTATATTTCTCTTCAAAACAGTTTCTTCCATTTACTGAAAAGATCTCAAGAATGGGATCATATTGACTAAGTAGCTCTCTCAATACTTCACTCTCAGCATTATTATGACAACATAGATAGGTTAACAGCAGGTATAAACTTAGCATGAATTTCATCTCTTTGGTGATATGATTTAGGTTCATTTAAAGCATAATGCATTAATGGTCAACACTGTGCTATGTTGCCTCATATCTCTTCTCAAAGCATATTTGGCTTTCCCCAGATCACCCCAATTTGACTCCAACCTCCTAAATTTAGTCAAAAATAGTTTTTGTATGACAGAACTTATTGTATTTTTGTATTTTTAGATTCAAACACATATAGAGGTTGAACGTTGGACTTACAGTTAGCAACATGCCTTTCATTCAAGATAAGACAGATTTTGTCAACATCTTTGTAACACTTATCAACTTTTGGTTGATTTATTCATTCTTCCCCTTATTTTTGATATTTTCTCAAATTTTCTTAAAGCATGTTTCTTTGTCATATTTAAAGATGTTTCATTTTTTAGGTTGACCAAATAACAACAGGCTTGTGTATGACTGGGTAATCACTTTTCTGCCATATCATTCGGAGTGATTTATCTTGAGACATGCAAAGACAACTATGCATCTCCACATAAAGATTAGCATATTCATTATGTTTATATCACCTTAGATTTTACATCATCATGGGAAAGCAACCATACATGTTAATGACTATACTAAGGTCTTTTTAGCCTATTAATTCCATAGGATCAGCTAAGTCAATGTACTATCATTTCCCAATAAACGCAGTTTAATATTCAATCACCACAATATCTCTTCATTGTCAGGTTATTGGCTATCCTGTTTGACCAAAAGTGGTCTACAGGACCAAACATACATGTGAATATATGTCCTTTCAAAGTCAGAGCTATTGACATAGTTTTAAGTGAAGGAATAAGAAACAAGTCTTAATTGCCCCAAATGCGTTTAGCTTACAGGTCAATGGCTATCCTTTAAATCTATAGAGATTTAAGGACCAAACATACACAAGTGCATGTCCTTCCAACTGGGCAAATGACATAGTTTTCAGCAAGAACAACTATTTGAGACTTTTCTAAAAAAAATCCTTCATTTAAGCTTCTTAAAAGCTTGAACTGAATAATATTATCATACCTCCACACCATTAATCAACTTGCTCATGTTTTGATCAAAATAAAGTATTTATGCAAAATTCATTATAAAATTCATTAAATCACTTAATTTTGACATAAAACACATTTTGACATAGACAGTTGAATCACATAATCAAATTTAATCATTCTTAACATCATCAAGAAAACAGACTGTACTAACATTCAATGTCTATCATATCTTAACAACATCAGAAGATCAGATAAAGCACATATTCAAGTAACCATAAACATGTGATTACTCATGACATCAGATAAGCATTCAATTTCACCCAAACAGATCAAAGTACTTATCATAACATCAGATCAGTTAACTTGATAGTCAAGAATTATCATCAATTTCAAACAAATTGCACAGATATTTACTTAAGCACCTATCAGTTAACTTTAAACATATTTAATCAAAATTCAATCGAAACATATTCAAAACAGATTCAATCAACATTCAGTTGAAACATATTCAAAACATATTCAATCAACATTCAGTTGAAACATATTCAAAACGTATTCAATCAACATTCAGTTGAAACATATTCAAAACATATTCAATCAACATCCAATATGTGTAGTCTCTAATAAAATAATCAGTTATCACAGAGAGACACACAACCAGGCACACATCCTTAATCAGATTTCATCAGAGTTGATCATTCCTAGGGCTTTCAGAAGAAAGTTAAATCTGGTTCTATCAAGTGGTTTGGTGAATAGGTCAGCCAAATTGTCACTTTTATAAACCCTTTGCATTTCAATCAAACCTTTTTCACTGCAGTCTCTGATGAAATGATGTCTGATTTCAATGTGCTTAGTTTTGGAATGTTGAACTGGATTTTTAACAGTAAAATATGCAGCATTATTGTCAATAAGAATATGGGTGTTCAAGAAATTCAAACCATAGTCCAGCATCTGATTTTGAATCCATAGAACTTGTGCACAGCAGGCAGATGCAGCAACATATTCAGCTTCTGCAGTTGAGATTGAAACTGTTGTCTGCTTTTTACATTGCCATGACACTAGCCTTTCACCCAAAAATTGACATCAACCTGAGGTTGATTTTTGCTCATGTTACAGCCATCATAGTCACTGTCTGTATATGCAATCAGATCAAAAGCTTGGTTCTTTGGATACCAAATCACTAAGTCTGGTCTTCCCTTCAAATATCTGAATATTCTTTTAACAACATTCATGTGGGAGACTTTTGGACTTGATTGGAATCTTGCACTTACACATACAGCAAACATGATATCTGGTCTTGTTGCAGTCAGATACATCAGAGATCCAATTTTGGCTCTATATTCATGTTCATCTATAGGCTCCCCTTTTTCATCTGCAATCATCTTTTCTTTGGTGTCCAATGAAGTTGAAGCAGTCTTGTACTCATGACAGTTGAACTTGTTCAAGATGTCCTGCACATATTTGCTTTGATGAATGAAAATCCCCTCAGCTTTCTGTTGAACTTGCAATCCTAGAAAGAAGTTCATTTCTCCCATAGAACTCATGCTATATTTGGACTTCATTACCCCTTTAAACTCCATACACAACTGTTCATTTGTAGAACCAAAGATGATGTCATCCACATACACTTGTACTAGAAGCAAGTCTGATCCCTTTCTTTTGTAGAAGAGTGTCTTGTCAATGGCTCCTCTTTTGAAACCATTTTCAAGAAGATGATTTGACAGCTCATCATACCATGCTCTAGGAGCCTGATGCAATCCATAAAGGGCTTTGTTTAACTTATACACCCTGTTTGGATAAATTGGATCCTCAAAACCTGGAGGTTGAGCAACATACACCTCTTCATCAATCTTTCCATTTAGAAATGCATACTTAACATCAAGCTGGAACACTTTAATGTTCTTTGAGGCAGCATATGCAAGAAAAATCCTGATAGCTTCAAGTCTTGCAACGGGTGCAAAAACTTCCTCAAAGTCTATTCCTTCTTTTTAAAGACATCCCAGTGCTACAAGTCTAGCTTTATTCTTAATCACCAAACCCCTTTCATCCCTTTTGTTGCTAAAAACCCATTTGGTTCCAATTGCATATCCGTCAAATGGCTTATCAACAAGATCCCACACATGCAGATCTCTAAATTGTGCCAATACCTCTTGCATTGCTTCCACCCAACTATTATCTTTTAATGCTTGTGCTATGTTCTTTGGTTCTATTTGGGATAGAAAACAAGAGTAAACACAAATGTTTGCAATTTCAGAATGAGTTCTTGTAACTCTTTCATGTAAATCACCAACGATGTTTTCAGTAGGATGATTCTTTTCCACATAAGGAGTTTGAACAATCATATCTGTAGACACAGTTGTGTCAAGATTTGACTCACTGAGTTCTGGTTCTTCAATGATCAAATCAGTCTCTGCATCATGAAATTCTGGTGCTTCATCGTTATGTTGTCTTGAAGTAGATGCACCATTGTTTCCAATATTTAATCTTTGAAATAGATCATGAAATCTTGCTGTAGATGCAGCTTCTTCTTCACTTGCTTGGTTGCTTGTGTCACCCTCATTCTGAACTTGATCATTTTGTGCATCTTCATTGTCTTAATTGTTCTTAGTATGATTATGTTCAACATTGTGATTGTTTTCTTTATTAGGTTCACCAATATCACATGAGGAGTTCTTCACAAAAGTATATTCCTTTTCCTTTTCAGCAACCTTCTTCCATAATTCATCCAAGTCCAATGACTTCTCCTTTTTCTCTTTAATTTCACTGGTCTTGTAGAAAGATTCATCAATGTCTTCAGGATAAATCTTGAAAGACCTTATTAACTTCTCATGATCAAACAGCCATGCTGCACCATCAACTGTATTGAATTGATTCTCATTAAAAATGATGTCAGAAGATTCTATAACACTCAAGTGATCTTTTACATAGACTCTGTAGGCTTTTGAGTGTGTAGAATATCCAACAAAGAAACAATCCAGGGACTTTGTTTGAAACTTGTTCAAATAGTCTCTTGTGTTCAGTAGGAAACATTTGCATCCAAAGGGCTTGAAAAACGTAATGTAAGTTTTTCTGTTGTGAAATATTTCATATGGAGTTTTGTTAAGCCTTTTGTTGACAAGTATCCTGTTTTGAACATATCAGGCTGTATTTATAGCTTCAGCCCAAAAAGTGACAGGCAGATTAGCATCTGCTAACATGGTTCTTGCAGCTTAAATAAGTGTTGTGTTTCTTCTTTCTACTACACCATTTTGTTCAGGAGTTCTAGGAGCTGAGAATTATTGTTGTATTCCTTTTGCTTCACAGCATTCTTGCATAACTCCATTCTTGAACTCAATGCCATTGTCACTTCTCATCATCTTGACTATCTTATTTAACTTGTTCTCAATCATTGTTACACAACCTTTAATCAACTCTGCAGTCTCATCCTTGGTACTTAGGAAATAAACCCATGTGTATCTTGAATAGTCATCAATGATCACCAGACAATATATTTTCTTCCCAATACTTGAAACACTCACTGAACCAAAGAGATCCATGTGAAGTAATTCAAGTACTTGATCAATTGAGTTGATGAGTTTTGACTTATGAGTAGATTTTTGTTGTTTTCCCTTTTGACATGAGTCACAATGATCTTCTAACTTGAATTCTCTTGTAGGTAAACCTATGACA
Organism: Bidens hawaiensis; assembly: GCF_021521415.1. Lineage (NCBI taxonomy): Eukaryota > Viridiplantae > Streptophyta > Magnoliopsida > Asterales > Asteraceae > Bidens > Bidens hawaiensis. The sequence goes on along the minus strand of NW_027491291.1, from coordinate 1,478,771 downwards.
TGCTCACCTTTGACAAGTCTATTCATGTTCTTCAAGTTCACATGACACAGTTTCCTATGCCACAATTTTGACTCATTTTTAGTAGCTTTGGAAACAAAACATGCACCTCCTCTTGAAACAGCTTCTTTCATATTCAATTAATACAAGTTACCATTTCTTGGTGCCATCATCATAATCACTTCAGGTGGAAATATAAACTCAGGTTTTAAAATGAAACAGTGTGAATCATCAAAACTGACTTTGTAACCCTTATCACACATTTGTGATATACTTAGCAGATTGTACTGAAGACCTTCAACATGAAATACATTATCAAATGAGACTTTCCCATTTGTTAAGATTCCTTTTCCAACAATCTTTCCACCATTCTCATCACTCCCAAAAGCTACTGGACCTTCATACTTCTCTTCATAATTGACAAGAGATCTCTTGTCACATGTCATGTGCCTAGAACAACCACTATCCATATACCATATGTCATTTAGAGAAGTGGACTGTTCCTGCACATACAAAGAAAATTTGATTAGTTAAGTGATGAAGTGTAAGCCTTATCAACTTGCAGCTCATCAGATTCAGTTTCAGACACAGCTTGGGAAGTGAGTGTTGTTGGTTTAGGATCTTCATGAGTCAATTCTAAGTTATCTGAATGATCAGTTTCATAACCACACTCTCTTGGAGTCTTAACAAGTGAGGTTGGACACTGGTATTCAGCTGAGTCAGTGGCATACTCCTTTATCACATAGTCATTCTTCTCAGAGTAGTCTCTCACATCAGCAAATTGCTCAACCTTACTCTCAGTCTTAGGTTTCCATAGGAAACCATGTGGTTCATATCCATGTCTTAATTGAAACTTCTCATCACCAGTGAGTTCTGTTGGTTTATTTCTAATATGTGCATCTCTTCTTCCTGTCTTCTCACTGCTTGATGATCCTTGAGAGCTATCAGATTTGACTGAATGAGTATCATGCTTGATTCTCACAGACTGATAGTTCTTTTTGGTCAATTCCTCATGCTTCTTAGGAGATTTGTCTTTTCTTACTAGTTCAGCCACTTTCTTCTCAATCCTTGTCTCCTTTTCATATTTCTTCTCTTCTTTGTTCATGGTTTCATTTCCACACACCTTTCATTTTCCCAGATATTCATCATACTTCTTTTTGTACAGGACAAAGTCTTGCCATACTTTGTTCCATCTGGTACATGAAATGGTTTGAATTTGAATCTTTCATTACATGAATCTGTGTGGTAACCATATTCATCACACCTTTTGCACCAAACCTTTCCTTTGAATATTTCATGTTCTTTAGGTTTCTTGTATCTTTCATTTGGCATAGGTGTCTTGACTCCTAGAGTCTTCTGATTCTTTAAACCATCAAAATCAATTGAAAAAGGAACAAATTCCTCAATCTTGATGTCTTGTCTTTCAAGTTTGCTTTTGACAAAGACAATTTTCTCCATAATCATAGGTTCTTCATTACTGCTTTTGAACAATTTGCACTGATACCAATTGAGAGTTCCGAGCCCCGGTGCGGAAACGTGAATAATAGTCAATACTGATCAACGGTGTGGAGCTCAGATCTAGGGTTAGGATGGAATCTAACTCGTATTCACTCTTGAATGATGTCAGTTGGACGTATGAGGTGTATTGGGAGAGAGCCTGATTTGATTAACAATCAACAATAAAGTAGGATGAACAATTGTAATCAAAACATAAACAAGATAGAAACGGTAGTATGAAATATTAGCCGAATGATTCCCATTAAGATGAAACACTCATACATACATTCATACATACAATCAATTAAGAAATATCTCAGTCGCCACCAGGACAGCTCATCCTGGAGGCAGAGACTCTCTCAAAGGGATAAAACCCTAAATCTCACACATACACAATACAGTCACTCATACTAGACAAATGAATAAAAACATCTATTTATACTAGCCTAGCATGACTTGGTCTTCAAGCCATCAACCCTTGGTTGAGACCAAGTAATATATTTTTCACCCAAAGATTAATTCGATGCGTCGGTCTAAAATATAAGTCCCAACAATCTCCCCCATAGACCGATGCCATCGAACTTCTTCCATGATCACCTCATAACTCGTTGTCTTTCATTGAAATTCTCCCCCTCATGTTAAGCTTCTCCCGTTGTTCATTTCGAATCGTCACTCTTATATCACTTTTGGATATAGTTGTATGGGCATATGAACGAGGCTTTGAACTTCAAAGATTAACTTCAAGTAACAAGGTTATCACAAAAAGAAAAAAACTCATTGTGATCATCAAATAATCTTCCATTCTTCAAATATGTTTCTTCCCCTGTAAATCATCTTCAAACCATTCCCTGAATTAAGATAGCATTCAAATTCAACCATAACCCGTTCTTGACTGTTCAAGTAACTATTTCATAGGAGGTTGAACTCTACTGATCAACCTTTCAACATTGTTGCTCGTGATGACTCCATCTTCTCATCCGTACTAGGAAATCTTAAAACTTACAAATGACGAAACGTCTTTGAAAAACCTTTGATTATTGATCTTGATCAACTTTTCCTTAACTTGAGTCTTTTACTTGATTTGAAGCTAGCCATTTGCAATGAAATTCAAAGATTTTTACTCCCCCAATTTTGTTGCAATTGTCTTTAATAAATGTGTCTTCAAATCAAGTGTGGGTGAAACAATCTTGATCATCCTCATCAAGATTGTAAAAATCTCAAATGAACATATTCAAAAGTTGGTTGACACAAAAAGTGATTAAATCCTTAAGCTTGGTCAACACTTGTTCTTGTAAAGCTTTTGATGAAGTCGTGAAATTGGATGAGGTTTGAATTCCATAAGCTTGTTGATGATTGGAGAAAAATTACCAAAATACCCCTGGTATATATCTTCCGTAGAGAACAGCTTGGTCAAACGGTCAACGGCACCAAAAATCTCAAAAGTTTCTTCAAAACTTTGAAAAGTTTCACAAAATCTGTTTCCTAGAACACAATGTGCTTGGGAGCACCTTCCTAGCACAAAGTATGCTTGGTTTCATTTCCTAGCACAAAGCATACTCTGATTCAATTTGAAGCACAAAGTGTACTCGGAAGCAAAGTGTACTCGGAAAACAAACTGTACTCGGAAGCAAAGTGTACTCGGAAGCAAAGTGTACTCGGAAAACAAAGTGTACTCGGAAGCAAAACACTTGCGATTTTTCAATTTTTCACTTAACACCAAGCATGCTCGGGAGCAAAAGTGTGCTCGGGAGTACTTGTGATTTTTTTTTAATTTTAGCACTAGCACAAAGTGTACCCGGAAGCACTTTCCTAGCACAAAGTGTACCCGGAAATCAAAACACTTGTGATTTTTCAATTTTCAACTAGCACAAAGTGTGCTCGGAAGTACAAGTGTGCTCGGATTACTTAGTACTCGGAAACAAAAGTGTGCTCGGATTACTTAGTGCTTTTTCATTTTCCACCAAACATGCTCGGGAGCAAAAGTGTGCTCGGGAGCAAGGGTGTGCTCGATAAAAACTTGAGTTTTCTCTTCACAAGCATAATTGTTCACGACAAAACAAAGTATGCTCGAAAAAGAGTCTGCTCGAATAAATAACAAAGTGTGCTCGAGACTTAAAGATAGTTTTCTTGAGAAGACAAAGGATATGCTCTGGGTTTCACAAAGTGTGCTCGAATTTGATGTGCTCGATATAAAATGTTCTCGAAATAACCTGTGGTCGAGCAAAACAAAGATGTGCTTGGGCAAAACACCTCCTGTGCTCGAAGCAACACTTAGGAATTTTCCATACTCGAGTCGAATCTTATTTGTTCATAGTGTGCTCGAGACATCAAAACTTCATTTCTGCTCATCAGTCACTGATTTGCCCGTGCAGAACCTGCTCGAATATTCACTTTGCATCTGCTGCAACAAACAATGATGAAATTGCCTTTAGTACATGTTCATTCTTGACTTGTACATTCTCCTTATCAGTTTGTACCATCGGCAATATTTTTCAACAAACCTCTACTGTTTGTGCAGCACGAGCACACAAAACCCTAATTTTTCAAATCTAGAAACAAGTTTCGTAATCTGAAATTAATCACTATAGCCCTATCCAAGTCATCTCGAAATCAAAAAAACCTATCTTCATATCATAATCAACCTTTTCAGATCTAGAAAGAATCAGATGAACAGTGTTGCCCCAAAACGAGCCAAATAACACTGTTACATCAGATCTGGACCGTTCTGACCAAACAAACATGAAATTGATGTTGGATCTCCAAACGAGTTATCAACCCAAACATCAATCAATATACTTTTCTCCGAATCATCAAATAATTTCAAAACCCCCAAAAATAATTTCAACGAACTTCATCGTTTAACGTCCATGGTGGATTCAAGAGCGAAATGAATCTGTTCAGCGGTTAGTCTGAACGATTTGGTAACCCATGCTCTGATACCAATTGAGAGTTCCGAGCCCCGGTGCGGAAACGTGAATAATATTCAATACTGATCAATGATGTGGAGCTCGGATCTAGGGTTAGGATCGAATCTAACTCGTATTCACTCTTGAATGATGTCAGTTGGATGGATGAGGTGTATTGGGAGAGAGCCTGATTTGATTAATAATCAACAATAAAGTAGGATGAACAATTGTAATCAAAACACAAACAAGATAGAAACGGTTGTACGAAATATTAGCCGAATGATTCTCATTAAGATGAAACACTCATACATACATTCATACATACAATCGATTAAGAAATATCTCAGCAGCCACCAGGAGAGCTCATCCTGGAGGCAGAGACTCTCTCAAAGGGATAAAACCCTAAACCCCCGTACGGTGAAAACTATCACCGTCGATTGTATTGATAACTAAAAAGCGATTACAAGTGTTGTGGAGTAAATGACCGAGATTACAAAGTATGCTAGTGTGTAGAGAGAATGTTAGTTTATGCTCTAGAGAGTGTGTGATGGTACATGTGTTTTCCTAGTCGTTCATAGCTCGTTTAAATAAGATAACAACAATAACAATATTTCTTAATTATCCGGAAGTCTTCCACCTATCCGCTCCACGATCTTTGGCCACGTGCCAATAGCCGTATAGTAGCGATATAAGCGGTAGACCAAGTCTTATAGCCGTTTTTGATATTAACGCGTTCATCTTCACATTAGTTCATCCATTAACAGCTATACTGAACTAGGATCCTAGATCCATACTCCAGCTAAAGGTTGCTCTATGAGGATAGTTGATATAAATACGTCTTAAAGTTGCCACACCTGTCTAACAGATCACCATACTAAACGCAATCATTAGTAAACAAGTAATACCGAGGATCGTCGATCCTTTATATATTGATACATATTTCAAGGATAAGCTATCCATAAGACAGTTAAGGATAAAGGATCCTCAGTATAAAATTCATGGTCTAACAATTGCCCCCAAAATGGCGGGTGACAGTGGAATACAGCTGTCATTTTGAAATTTAAAATCACTGTGAAAACTGATAGATGGGACGGTTTTACCAGAATATTTACCATTTAGTCCCCAAGGTTAATTATAACCGTCTATATATGCCGCCCTATATCTTTGATTATATACACGCCTTCATCCAACGCATCAGGTATCCTTCTTACCTTTCTCTCTTATTTTATTTAATCATGTCTGCTGCTTCATCTTCTTCTTCTCTGGCCCCCTCTAAACCTTCCGAGCAAACCTCCGACGGCTCTGAGTTAGCCGAAATGAAACCACAATGTATGCTTGCTAACCCATCTTCTGAAATCTGCAAGCTTACGGATCTCGAGGTCGATGACTTTCGTACACTATTTTCAGCGAAAACCCTCTTCCGACCTTACGAATCCAGCGTAAAATGTGATGTTTACTCCAAGGTTTGGATCTGCTTTCCGGCGACTCCCTTTCTTATCGGCTATAAATAGCCTTTTCCACCTTTTACCCAAAGTTTTTTCGATTCTACCGGCATATCTTACATACAAGCTATGCCGATGATTTGGAGGGTTCTTAGTACTATCGAAAGAATCATCGAGGAGGAAAAATTCGATTTCGGCCTTCCCGAGTTATCATATTTGTATCCTCTTACTACCTTCGGTTCTGCTCGTTTCATCTTCAAATCCAAGACTCGACAGCCACATCCGATCTCGAAAGCCACGGTAAATGATTCCGTGTGGAGGAATAACTTTTTCTTCATAAAACGTGATTCAATACCAGGGGGAACTGATCTTCCTTCAACGTGGGTCACGAAGGGTAGGTTCCTGGATCCTTAAGGAGTAGCAGGATCCTTTATTCTTCAATCTTTACCCTTATGCTGTTTTTGTTGTTTGTAGTCGAGAACTTCGCTTCATTGAGCTGGATACCGTAGTTAGAACTTTTCAAGCTCGATTTGTTGAATGTTTTTGTGATATCTCCTCAAGTTCAAGCATGTCAAGTAAGTTAATAATTTAAAATAATTAGAGTAAAATAGAAGACTTATCTGTCGATTTTTCTTCCATAGGCACCAAGAAATCAGGAAAGTCCTCTCTTAAGTTCTCCCTGGACGATATCGATTGTATGGTTACCTCTCCTGCTTTCAAGAAGGAATCTTCAAAGGCTGGAACTAGCTCTGAACCAAAGACTGCCACGACCAGGGCCAAATCCGCAGCTTCCAAGAGGAAAAGATCCTCTGATCCTGAGACACATTGTGACATTGCCTATTCTGTAAGTTTACTATATTCTTCAAATATTTTAGGATCCAATATTGTTCCAATTTTGATATGAAACTTGATGATAGGCCGTGACCGCAATGAGGGATTACTATGAAAAGATTATCCATCAGATGAGTGAGAAAATGTCAGGTCTAGGGAAAGCTATGGTTACTAAGGATAAAGCTATGGTCCAGCTTTCCAAGGAGAAGAAACAATTGGAGGATCAGCTATCCTTAGTTAAATCCCAACGTCAAGAGGAAGTGGAGCAGTCAACTGATGAAGCCAAGGTGTGGGCTGCTAGGTCGATATTCCAGGTACGGATCAAGATGGCGACTGAGGCCGGTGATCCTGCTTTTGACAAGTCGGCCTGGGATGTGGAGAAATGGAAGGATGCCCTTGATGACCTTGGTGGTGAGGATGACGAGGAAATGATTGAGAACACCGAGGCTGGGACCAGTGGCGTTAAGGATGCGGTTGAAGCTGGCAAGGAAGGAGGTGATGCTGCGGTTGAGGATGCAGCTTAAGTGGGCAATGAAGGATATCGAAGACAAGACCCTAGCCCACTTTTTTATTTTGTGTTGATGTTTTTCTGAACAATGTCAATGGTCTGTAATAAACAATAGCAACCAGGATGAAGGATCCATGATCCTTAGGACAATCTGCGGGGGTGACAAAGGTGGAGGGATCCTCTGTTTGTGGGGACGAAGCCTTTGTTGGCCCTGTTTATAAATTTCTTGCAATTACGAATCGTTAGTAACTCTTACTTAACCTGGATGGATGGTCTATCTTTTCGTATGGTGAAGTCCGGGTTAAGAATTTTGGATAAGTCATTGGGGCTTATTTTAATTAATATATAAATCTTTTGACTTCTTGCTTGTTGTTAATTTTCAAAAATCTGTTAGATATAACTTTAGCATTATTAATAGTATGACAAATAATTTTAAACAAAAGATTGTTAGAATAAAAGATCCTTATGAAAATCGTTTAGGATAGAATATCCTTACGGAAAAAATATTAGGAAAGAATATCCTTAAATAAATAGTATTAGGATAAGACATCTTTAATAGTTGATAAAATTTGTACAATAGAATTTCCTCAGAGGGTAAATTTTTGGATAAAGTTTCCTTAAAACAGGTTAACAAATTTTAATACTAAAACAATTTTAAAGGAATAACCTTCTAAACTGAAATATTTAAATTCATTGAAACGAGTATAACAAATAAGTTAATTAATAGAGCTCATACCAGAAGGTCCAGATAGACCTAAGTTACCAGAAGTGTTGAATTCTCAATGATCCTTGAAGGAATAGCTTTAGGATCCGGGATCCTTATATTTTTAATCTTCGCAGAAAACATAGTAATTCTGTTGCAAATAATTCATAATGTTAACTGGGATCAAATTCATTAAACTGGGGAGAAGATCGGCATGACTACTAGCATCATCATACTCATGAAGGCGCATAAATATTTACGAAAGGGTCGTCCGACGATATTAGCTCATGTTATCGAGAAACCGTGGAGGAAAAGCGGATCAAAGACATACCAATTGTGCGAAATTTTCCCGAAGTCTTCCCGGAATATTTTCCAAGACTCCCACCTATTCGACAAGTCGAGTTCCAAATCGACTTAGCCCCCGGTGCCGCACCCATAGCACAAGCCCCGTATCGGCTCGCACCGGCAGAGCTTCAGGAGTTGTCCACTCAACTGCAGGACTTATTGGATAAAGGTTTCTTCAGACCGAGCTCATCACCATGGGGAGCCCCTGTCCAATTTGTTCGAAAGAAGGACGCGACTTTACGAATGTGCATCGACTACCGTGAGTTGAACAAGGTTGTTTTGGACAAAAATCTACTAAGGATCAAGTATCCAAATCTGTTATGTGAGGTAAGGTGCTAACTCGATAATGAAAAGTGCGTAATTGTAATATTGGTGAACACAAAGGTTTGATCACGAGGGAAAAATCCCTTAACCAAGATAGTCTTACATCGGTCAAAACTTATCAAGGTAATATTTGGTAAAATAACTCCGGTCAAGGTTTAATAGGATAATCTTTGGTCAGATTACTTTAGTCAATGATCAACAAGGTAACCTTTGGTCGACGAGTATATGATTATTGTGATCTCCGGCACAAAAAACCCCGGATAGTGAAAACTAGTTCCGTCGATTGTATTGATAACTAAAAAGCGATTACAAGTGTTGTGGAGTAAATGACCGAGATTACAAAGTATGCTAGTGTGTAGAGAGAATGTTAGATTCTGCTCTAGGGAGTGTGTGATGGTACATGTGTTTTCCTAGTCGATCATAGCTCGTTTAAATAAGATAACAACAAATAACAATATTTCCTAATTATCCAGAAATCTTCCACCTATCCGCTACACGATCTTTGACCACGTGCCAATAGCCGTCCAGTAGCGATATAAGCGGTAGACCAAGTCTTATAGCCGTTGTTGATATTAACGCGTTCATCTTCACATTAGTTCATCCATTAACAGCTATACTGAACTAGGATCCTGGATCCATACTCCAGCTAAAGGTTGCTCTATGAGGATTGTTGATATAAATATGTCTTAAAGTTGCCACACCTGTCTAAACATGACCATACTAAACGCATTCATTAGTAAACAAGTAATACCGAGGATCGTCGATCCTTTATATCCTGATACATTTTTCAAGGACAACCTATCCATATGACAGTTAAGGATAAAGGATCCTCAGTATAAAATTCATGGTCTAACAAATGCCCCCAAAATGGCGGGTGACAGTGGAATACAGCTGTCATTTTGAAATTCAAAATCACTGTGAAAACTGATAGATGGGACGGTTTTACCAGAATATTTACCATTTAACCCCCAAGGTTAATTATAACCATCTATATATGCCGCCCTATATCTTTGATTATATACACGCCTTCATCCAACGCATCAGGTATCCTTCTTACCTTTCTCTATTATTTTATTTAATCATGTCTGCTGCATCATCTTCTTCTTCTCCGGCCCCCTCTAAACCTTCCGAGAAAACCTCCGACGGCTCTGAGTTAGCCGAAATGGAACCACAGTGTCTGCTTGCTATATGTCGGACAGCGTGCGCAACTGGCGATCGTGAGAAAGGTGAAAACCTTTAAACCATAGGGGATATGACCATCGGGGCTCATACCCATTCGTGGGCAAGGCCAAGGGAAATAGTGAAGTACCTTATATGTAAAGGAGAGGTGGCCAACCTCTTAGACATTGAACCTCTTATTGAAATCTGCATTGTTATTTAAAAACTTGGAAAAGATAAATGTTAAGAATATATTATCCTTAGAAATAACAAGAATATAAAATAGATAAGTAATCAGATAGATATTACCGATTTTAGGATCCTTGATCCTTTATGGATAATATATCCTCTCAGGATACTGGATCCTGATTAGAAAAAGTATTTCTATGGGTGGATAGCATTCCATGCTCTTGGTAGTCTATTGCCTTCCATCATGAGCAAATGATATGCCCCCTTTCCTGCTTCCGACTCAAGCTGATAAGGTCCTTACCATTTGTGCGCTAGCTTCCCATCAGCTAGATTTGTTGTGTTTTGGAAGGCTTTCCCTAATAATAGATCTCCTTCTTGAAACCTTCTAATTATGATATTTTTGTTGTATGCCCCAGCTACCATTTGTTGATATGCTGCCATCCTGATCTTGGCTAGGTCTCTGAGTTCTTCTGTAGTATCCAAATCTTCAAGAAGGATTTCTTTATTGGCTTCAGGATCACGGATGCTCGTTCTTGCCGTAGGAACCTCCATGTCCAGGGAATTACTGCTTCTGATCCAAACACCAATGAGAAGGGTGTTTGGCCTGTTGCATTTTTAGGTGTAGTACTGTCAGCCCAAAGAACATAAGGAAGTTCTTCAGCCCATTTTCCCTTCTTGGATCCTAGCTTTTTCTTTAGATTGTTGATGATAATCTTGTTGCTAGACTCTGCTTGGCCACGGCTTGAGGTTGAACCAGAGTGGAAGTAATCATCTTGATGCCCCAACTGTCACAAAAGTTAGTGGTTCTATTCCCGATAAACTGAGAACCTCTGTCACAAACAATTTAAGCAGGAATACCAAATCTAGTTATAATATTTCGTTTAATAAAAGATATTACTTCCCTTTCTCGGACATGTACAAATGCTTCTGCCTCAATCCATTTGGAGAAGTAGTCAGTCAAAGCAATCATAAAGACCTTTCCACCTGGTGCCTTTGGTAGCTTGCCTACACTATCCATACCCCATTTCATGAAAGGCCATGAGGAGGATATAGGATATAAAGGCTCCGCTGGCTGATGAAGGATGTTTGTGTGTCTTTGAAAAGCATCACATTTCCTTGAATATTCCACCGCATCCTTCTTCATCGTTGGCCAGAAGTATCAGGTTCTAAGTATCCTAGAAAATAATGCTCTTCCACCTGTGTGATTGCCGCAATCTCCTTCTTGAAAATCCTTGAGTATTTCTTTGATCTCAGGATCCTCAATGCACCTCAATTATGGACCTGCAAGATATTTTCTATATAGCATATCATCTAATAAAATGTACTGTGATACCTTGAGTTTGAAGGATTTGGGATTCTCTGTTGTTGGAATTTCTCCTGTTTGGATGTTCCTCTTGATTGGAAGGATCCATGATTCTCTATTATTTGAGGATAATGGATCCCAGAGGACAATTTCTTTGTTATTCGTTATCTCTCCAATTTCTCGTTCTCCTATTGCTGGTGAGAGAACATGAATGGTTGGAATCTTCGTATCTTCTGGAATTTTCAAAGATGAGGCTAAATTTGCCCAAGCATCTGCCCCGACATTTTCTTCTCTTGGTACATGTACAATGCTAAATAATTCGAAGGATTTTGCTAATTCCTTAACAACATCTAGGCATCTGATTTGTTTTTCTCCTTTAACAGCATATGAGCCATTAAAGTGGTTAGCAATCAATAATGAATCTATATATACTTGAAGATACCTGATCCTCATGCACTTAGCTAATTGCAAACATACGATCAAAGCCTTCTATTCAGCTTCATTGTTTGTTGCTTGAAACTCATAGGCTATAGACTGTCCCCCTGTGGCGATTTCAGTAGGATCCCTAATCCAGTTCCTCTTACGTTGGAAGCACCATCGGTGAAGAGTATCCAAGGATCCTTAGTCTTTTCCAGTTGTTGGACCTCCAAGTCAGCTTCATTTTGTAGATCACTCGTGAAATCAACCACAAAGTCCGCTAGTGCTTGGGACTTGATTGCTGTTCGTGGCACATATTGGATATCATATGCACTTAATTTTACATCCCACTTGGCCATTCTACCTAATAACTCGGGTTTTCTAAGAACATTCTTTACAGGATAATTAGTTCTCAAAATAATATGATGAGTTTTGAAATAATGTCTTAATTTAGTGGAAGCCATAATAAGTGCAAGAATTAACTTTTCTAAATGAGAATACCTGGATTCCGCATCTAGTTTACTTACATAGTAAACGGGATGCTGTTCACCTTCATGATCCTTCACCAAGACGACAGCTAAATACAGGTATAAGGATTCTCCATCCACAGGCTTCATTAGGGCTGGAGCTGAGGATAAGTAATCATTCAAGGCTGTAAGCGCAGCCTCATGCCTTTCTGTCCATTCGAACTTTTTATTCTTCCTAAGAATGTCGTAGAAGTCCTTGCATTTCTCGGAGGATCTTGAGATGAATCTATTGAGGGCAGCTATTCTTCCTGTGAGCCTTTGGACATCCTTTGTGTTTGCAGGAGATTTCAAATTGAGGATGGCTTCAATCTGCTCGGGGCTTGCTTCAATTCCTCTCTTCGTCACCATATATCCCAGAAATTTTCCAGCCTTAACACCAAAGTGGCATTTTGACGGATTCAATTTAATGTTATATTGGTCAAGGATGTTGAATGCTTCCTCGAGGTCTCTAAGGTGATCCTCATCTTTCTTTGATTTTACCACCATATCATCTATGTATACCTCCATAGTCTTACCCAACTGATCCTTGAACATCATGTTGACTAATCTTTGGTATGTTGCCCCTGCATTTCTTAGTCCAAACGGCATAGCGTATAACAGTATATGCAGGTTGGAGTCATGAATGTTGTATCCTCTTGATCAGATGGTTCCATCTGAATTTGTTGAAATCCAGAGGAAGCATCCATAAAGGTAAGCATTTCTTGTCCTGCCGTTGCATCCACCATGGAATCTATATGTGGTAATGGGAAAGGATCCTTGGGGCATGCCTTGTTTAAATCAGTGAAATTTACACACACCCTCCACTTCCCATTCTTTTATGAAACAATGACCACATTAGCTAGCCATCTAGGATACTGAACATCTCTGATCATACCAGCCCTAAGAAGTTTTTCAACTTCTTCTTGTGTGATCTTGTTCCTCTTAGGAGTGAATTTCCTTCGCTTCTGATTGATGGGTTTAACATATAAATCAAGGCCGAGTTTATGAGTGATTACCTCTTTTGAAATACCTGTCATGTCCGAGTGCTTGAAGGCAAAAGTAGATCTTCTTTGCCCTAAGAAGGATATTATATCCTCCTCAATCTTACTGGGGATATTGAATCCTAAGAACACCTTTATTTCTGGATCTTCGGGGTCCAATGATACTTCATTAAGGTCTTTCTTCCGAGCTTCCAGCACGTACCTAGGATGTTGCTGTAATTGCTATGCTATGGTTGGCTTGGCTGTTGGCTTCATTGATGATGAATAATAGTTCTTGGCCTCCGCTTGGTCACCTACTATCTTTACAAATCCCCAAGGAGTAGGTAGCTTGATTCACTGGTGATAAGTTGAGGCTATAGCCTTCATTTCATGGAGCCATGGCCTACCTAAAATAACATTGCAATAGGAAAGGTTATCTATAACACAAAATTTTTGGTATGAATTTAACCCTTCGATATAAATGGGAGGTTGATGTACCCCAGTGTCTTCTTGGTTTCGCCACTGAAACCAACCAGCACCGAAGTTCTAGGAATGATATCTGAATCCGGGATGTTCATCTTCTTAAGGACATCATGTTGGATAATGTTGACAGAGCTGCCGCCGTCTACTAGGATGTTGCCTACATAATGGTTAGAGATAAATAAAGTAATAATCAAACCATCGTGATGAGGATCCTGTATGTTCATTTTGTCTTCCTCATCGAAGAAGATTCTCTTGTCTGTTGTTAAGGTGGTTGACACTATTGGTTGTTTGTGTATTATGTCAGTAGTTCAGTATCTAGTGTCTGTAATCGTGTTAGTTTGTTTTGTTTTGGTTTGTATAGGTTGTATCACAAGTTTGCAAGCGAAGTTATTGACAACTTCGCCAAGTCTGTTAGGCGAAGTTGTCGATAACTATATATGTTTGGCTTACGGGTTGTTTTGTATAGATTTGGGGAGTACGTGTAATTGTGATTTAAACATCACGTATTAAGTGTTGCAATACAACGTGTCTTTTGAGTATTGTAACGTGTGTTCATGTTTGGTATTAACGTAGGTTACGTCTTACGCTCGTATCGTCTTACGTAGGGATTCCGCACCTACGTACTACGAGATATTTCCATGTAGATCCGGCTGGGAACCTACAATTGGTATCAGAGCTTTTGCTCGTGATTGTGTGGTTCGGGATTATCACACGAGTGTAGAAATCGTTCCGTTCGACTATTCGCGGGACGAGTTTACGTTGAAATACCGAGTTTTTGTGTCCTACCCATCTCCCACTATCAAATATAACCCATTACACCTTCGTATACCTCGCAATACGTCAAATTAAAACCTGCAAAAACCTTGTGTTCATCAGGCGAAGTTGCCGTCACTGTTCGTAGGGTTTGGGCGAAGTTATAAGTTTAAGCGAAGTTATCAACCAAGCGAAGTTGATCTCAGGCGAAGTTAAGTAGCAAGCGAAGTTGTCATCAAGCGAAGTTAAGAGTTTCAGCGAAGTTAAGCTTAAGCGAAATTAAGCATAACTTCGCCTACTGATCACTGTTCAAATTAAAAAAATAATAATAAAATAAAAAAAATATTGTGTTTTCAATTCGGGTTTTCTTCAGCGATGACTTCGATAAATATTACGGAACTGGTGAAAATGGAAGTTGAGGCCGGTTCAGCAACTAAGGCTCCGAAAATGCTTAAGGGTACCAATTTCGTTGCTTGGAAAGATCGGTTTGAACAGTATGTTAAATATCAAGATGCTAAGATGTGGGTGTGCATACAAGATGGATGCATTCCACCAACGGCTTTGTTTGAGGGTCGTGATCAAATAAAGAAGTACAGTAAGATGGATGAGGAGGAGAGGAAAATGTATGAGGCAGAGAGTAAAGCTCATGCAGCCATCACCATGGCTCTTCCACAAGAGATTCTTCACACCTTCAGGAAATACAAAACCGCTAGAGAGCTATGGGAAGCGCTAGAAAATCGATATGAAGGTAATGTGGGGATATGTGCATCCAAAATTAAGCTACTAAAAACCCAATTCTCGGTGTTCAAATATTTGAAAAATGAATCACTTGATGATATCATCACAACATATTATCACCTGATGACTGAACTCAGCAATTACTCCATTGTATACAAAGAAGAGGAGATAGTCGAGAAACTTCTTGATGCTCTTCCACCGAAATGGGAAATGTACACGGTTTAGACGAGAAAAGATAATGAGTTTGCCAATATCGATTTGGAAACAGCAGTCAATAAATTACGAACTTTTGAACTTAACATGGTTCGGAAAGAGACACCAACTAATCAGGTTCAGGATCCGGGAATGTATGGTGCGAAAGTTACTTCAAGTTCAAGTTCAAAGTCAGAATCCTCTGCTTATTACTCAAAGGGAGACTCAAACTCAAATTCAACTCATGACGGTCATGTGACTCTCAACATGGATGGTGATGTATGTTTCGAAGTAGCAGGAAGTAATTCTTCAAAACCTCAAGCCACAACTGGTAACTTTTCATCAAATGTTCCAACCAATAACTACTCACAGATGCCCATGAGTGTTAAATCAGCTGAACAGCAGTTTGCTCTCTATGCATCTTTCATTGCATCTTATGAGAATTACATCAAAGGTAAAATAGTCGATCCCGCAACTTTGGATGAAGACTATAATCAAATTGATGCTGATGATCTAGAAGAGATGGACCTGCAGTGGCAGATGGCTATGATAGTAAGACGGGTTAAACGATTCATGAAGAAAACATGTAGAAAGTTCGTTGGCGAAAGACCAGGTTTTGATAAGTCAAAGGTTCGATGTTATAACTGTCAACAGAATGGTCACTTTGCTAAGGAATGTACAAATGAAAGAGTCAAACGTAGTCAGAACAGGCCCGCACAACAGAATGGGGGAGGTAGTGAGAATAGGGCTATGGTATCTGGACACAATGGTGGGTACAACTGGAATCTACAGGTTGAGGAAGTCTTCGAACAGGCAAATTTGGTAAACATCGAAACTGCAGGAAGTGAGAAAGAGACGGGAGAAAATCAAGCTTATATGGCAGAAATGAATGAACAGCTCTCTAAGGTAAGTTCTGAACTTCATTATATGCAATGTGAAAATCTGTCTGAACAATTGAAAACAGTAACTGATCAGTTTGTTAGTTTGGACGCTCAATTTAAAACGCTAAAAGAAGATCATCATTACACTAAAACTAGAGAAAACAGTTACTCGGTAGAAATAAAAGCTAGTGAAAAAGATATCAGAAGTCTAAAAGCCAGTCTAGCTGAAAAAATACAGGTAATTGATCTTAGTTATGAAGTGTTAGAAGAAAAAACCAAACTAATTGCTGAAAGGATAAACAGATAGCTAATTACCAAGTAAAAGTGGTGGAATTAAACTATAAAAATTGAACAGTTTAGAAATTCCTCAGCAATGCTTGATCACATAGTAAGTGTTCAACGTTCCCCAGCTAACAAAGGGGGAATTGGATTTTCTGAAGTTCCACAACCATATAACCATAACTATACGTATGATCCTAGTAATCAGAAATCTGTTGATGTTGAGATTAGTCAGACAGTTCCTGTCAAAGTTTCGATTAAAGAACCTGAAGTTAGTAAAAACGAAATATGTAAGCCTGTTTCGAATGTTAAGATTTCGGTTCCTAGTTATGTCTCATCAAATTCGGACAAGACATCCGAATCTAGTGAGATAAAAGAAGAGGTAGTGTTACTAAAACGTGGGGAGGAACATAAGCCAACTGAAAAGAACTCAAAACCCGTTTGTCCCACCATATGTTAGAAAAACGAATAGTAATCCAACCTCAACATCTGAAACAACAGTTGAGACGAAGGTTGAACACAGGAGTTGTTTCAGATGCAATCAAATAGGAAACCTGATTGCGGATTGTCCTCTAAATCAGAGATTCAGAAGTATGAGGCCTCAGAAAACTGAGAATAAAACGAATAGAAATTATTATAATGGTAAGAATGCTAACTCATCAAAGTTCAGACATTGGGCTAAACCAAGATTTCAAAGATATCAATCTCAGTTTTTCCCAGTTAACAACCAAACCAACAATTATAACTCAGTTAATCCACTAAGGTTTGGATGGCCTCAAAGTCAATTCTCAAGAAGGTATCCTTTCAGAACATACAGAAACTACTCTCAAACTGCCTTTGGGCAATCAAAGTACGGGATGCCGTTTAACATATTTTATCGACCCAAGACCAGTAGGTCTTGGGTCCCCAGATTTTAATCTTTTCGTTAACTGTGCAGGAACAGTTGAACAGGACTGTAAACAATCGTTGGGTTGTGGATAGTGGCTGTTCCCGGCACATGACTGGTAACAAGAATTTGTTACACGAATGGAAACCTGTTCAAGGAGGTAGGGTAAGTTTTGCTGGAGAGAGCGGAGGTAGAATTATTGGTATTGGAACTGTGACAAATGGTGAAATGAAGTTAGAGAAGGTGAATTTTGTTGAGGAGTTGAAGCATAATTTGTTGAGCGTGTCTCAGATTTGTGACAAAGAGTACACAATGCACTTTACTAAAAATGAAGCAATTGTTCTGTATCCTGGTTTCAAGATACCAGAGGCATGGGTGGTGATGAAAGCTCCAAGAGAAAAGAACACATATGTAATGGATATGAGGTCAACTGAGATGGCAACAGAAGAGTCATGTCTTCTGACAAAGGCAACTGAATCTGAGTCCGAGTTATGGCATCGAAGAATGGGACATATACATCTTCGAAAAATGAACTACATTGTCAAGAATGGGCTGGTGCATGGTGCTCCCTTGAAAAATTTTAACTTTGAAGATCAATGCTTATCGTGCAAGAAAGGAAAGCAACACAAGAAGGTTAATTCAATAGTCAGTACCCTAGACCTACTTCACATGGATCTCTTCGGTCCCATGAATGTAAAGAGTCTAGGTGGAACATCATACTGCTTGGTAATAACCGATGATTACTCTCGATACTCTTGGGTATAATTTCTGAAGATGAAAGATGAGACGGTTCAGTTGGTAATTAACCTGATTTCCAACGTTGAAAATATTGTGGGGAGAAAGGTTAAGTACATCAGGAGTGATAATGGGACAGAGTTCAAGAACTACCAGATGGAGATATTCTGCTTACAGAAAGGGATAGACCACCAGTACAGCGCCCCGTATACTTCGCAACAAAATGGAGTGGCTGAAAGGAAGAACAGGACGTTAATTGAAGGAGCCAGAACTATACTGGCTGATGCTAAGCTTCCCGTGGTGTTCTGGGCTGAAGCTGTTGCCACAGCGTGTTATATCCTTAATCGTGTTTTAACCGTTAAAATATTGAATAAAACTTGTTATGAACTTATGCATGGTCGAAAGCCAAACTTGAATGGTCTCGAACCATTCGGGTCCCCATGTACGATATTAAAGACAAACTCAAAATTTGGTGAGAAAGCCGACGAAGGTATTTTAGTCGGATATGTAGTTGGGATACCCAACAGAAGAGTCTTTAATTTATCGAACAGCAAGGTTGAAGTGGTATGTAACACCGACATCACGAGTTACAAACCACCAAAGCCTAGCACGGGACCCGCTGAAGCTTTTAACTATGATAAACTGTTCAAATCCTTTTATATGCCTTACTTGGATTTTGCAGAAGTTGATGAGAAAATTGCTTCACAGATTCTGTATGATGAGGAAGAAAATATTGTGCAACGTCCATAATATGATGAGTGTCATCCTTCCTCGTCAAGAACCCCTGATATTCCTGCTGCCTCTACTGAGGAAGAATTCTACAATTCCTTTCAATCTCAACACCAATCACCCATTGATGAACTCTCTTCGAACTTGGAAAACAACCTGGAAGTCAGTACGGTTCCGACTACTGGAGTTCACATAAATTATCCTTTGGAGAACGTGATAGATGATCTGTCTGATGGTGTACAAACAAGACGAAGCTTGAATGAGCACACCTGTGTTTACGCAAGCATTAAGGAAACGGGTATCATTAATGAATGCCTGTACACCTGCTTCATCAGCCAGATTGAACCAAAGAACTATCAGATGGCTCTCAAGGATATCTCGTGGGTCGAAGCCATGCAAGAAGAGTTAGCTCAGTTCGAGAAGATGGATGTATGGAAATTAGTTGCAAAACCAAAAGATGTACATGCTATTGGAACAAAGTGGGTCTTTAAGTGTAAGAGAGATGAGAAAGGGATAATCATAAGGAACAAGGCGAGGCTGGTAGTAAAAGGGTTTAATCAGCAAGAAGGAATCGACTACAATGAAGTGTTTTCTCCTGTGGCAAGATTGGAGGCAATCCGACTATTTTTGGTATTTGCTGCACACAATCAGATGAAGGTGTTCCAGTTAGATGTAAAAAGTGCCTTTCTGAATGGTAAAGTCGATGAGGTAGTGTACGTTGAACAGCCTCCGGGTTTCCCTGACCCTGATTTTCCTGATCAGGTGTACAAGCTGAGTAAAGCGCTATATGGTCTACATCAGGCCCCTCGTTCCTGGTACGCAACCTTATCAGATTACTTACTTGAGAATGGGTTCGAAAGAGGAAAGATCGACAGCGCGCTGTTTGTCAAGTCTACGTGGACGACATCATATTTGCTGCCTCAAAAGTCGTCATGTGTCAGGAGTTTGAAGAAGTCATGAAAAAGAGGTTTGAAATGAGTGCAATGGGTGAATTAACTTTCTTTTTAGGATTGCAGGTTGATCAGAAGAAAGATGGGATGTTCATCCATCAAACTAAATATGTCCAAGACGTTCTCAAACGCTTCAAGATGGAGGAAAGCACTCCATTTGATACTCCTGTTTGCGTCAACCACAAACTGGGTGCTGATTCGGACAGTGATGAAGACATGGACCCCACCCAATATCGAGCAATCATAGGTTCTTTAATGTATTTAACTGCATCTAGACCTGATATTATGTTTGCAGTTTGTCTCTGTGCTCGATTTCAGGTAATCCCAAAGGAATCTCACTTGAAGGGAGTGAAGAGAATATTGCGGTATCTCAAAGGCAAGCCTAAGCTGGGTTTGTGGTACACGAAAGGGGGAGACCTGGACTTGGTTGCTTACACAGACTCTGTCTATGGAGGTTGCAACCAGAACAGGAAGTCGACAACCGGTGGATGCCAGTTTCTGGGAGGAAGATTGGTGTCATGGCAGTGCAAGAAGCAGACCTCAGTAGCCATTTCCACCTGTGAAGCAGAGTACATGGCAGCATCGAACAGCTGCTCCCAGGTTCTTTGGATACAACAACAATTGCGCGATTACGGTATGAATTTCACTCAAAATCCTACCTGTATTGATAACACTGCTGCAATCTCAGTAACTAACAATCCCATCAAACACAGCAAAACCAAACACATTGACATTCGTCATCATTTTATACGGGATTGTGATGAGAAGAAATTAATTGTGCTCGAAAAGGTTGATTCGTTAGATAATTTCGCTGATCTTTTTACTAAAGCGTTTGACCGAACTCGTTTTCAAAATCTTGTTGAGTTTAATGGGATGATCAATCCCGAGTAACCGTGTTTTCTCGTTTCTATTGTTATAAAAAAAAAAAAAACGTCACTATCTCTTAGAATTATGTCGGTTGCTTCAGTTTGAAGGACATATCTTCGGATGTGTTTGGTCCTCACTTCTACCAGTAGATTATGAGGATAGCCATTAACCAGATGACTGAAAGTGACCGGGGCGGTTTATGATGTGTTTTTATTCTTTCGCTGAAAAATAGTCACTCATACTTAGTTAGAAGGACACATATTCGTATGTGGTCGGTCCAGCTGATCCATTGGATCTTCAGGATAGCCGTTTACTTGAAGACTTTGACTTGATCGGGCCGATAGAATTTAAAATTTTTTTAGGGAGATGATATAATTTTTCAAGTCTATAACTTCGTAAGAAGTTTCAATATAATGTTTCTAAGAAAATTGATCCAACCTTGGAAAGTGATACACAAACTAATTCTGTGTGCTTAACTAGTGAAGTTATTAGGCCTAAAAAACTCTAGAACAGTCATTGTATTTTATGGTAGCTTTTTATGGTGCGTAAAAGTAGAAGTGATACTAACTAAATCTTCTTGATTTAAAGGGAAGACTCATTAAGAGTTGTGTATGTCTCCATATACATCTTTCCGAATGATAGGCAGAAACGCGATTACCCAGCCATACACGAGCCCGTGAGTGTTCTGATTACCGAGAAGATAGTGTGTCAAGTATCTGCAGTGATCCAGATTCGGGACTTGTAGTAGTCTACTGTTTGAAGCTATGTAAATCTTTACTATTTAAAAAAAATGATGATGTTAAGCCTTCTGAAGCCTATTATATTATACTTAACAATGAAGAGGCAAGAAAGAGAACGGGAAGAAGACTCTAAAGATCAAGATATACTTAATGTTTAATTAGACACTATGGGTCGAGGTCAACTCGGGGTGACTCGAGGAAAGTCAAATAAGCTTTGAGAATAGATGGGAGGCATCACAATCTCTGATGTGTTGTCCGTTTAAATTTTGAGCTTAATTGAACCTAATCCGTATCACAGAAGCGATGAAAACCATACTAGATTGTCTACCTGCTTTCAAACTGTTTCTTTATGTCATAATACCGTTGAACATGGATCTATGTGACAGTCACTTAACTAGTATGATTCATGTTTGGATCTTTTCTAAAACATGCTAGTCCCTGTCAAGACTGAAATTTGATCCCGTGTACTTTATTTCTAAAATTTTCATTGCATATGTCGTTTTACAGTATAAAACTTGGTTACTTGGTCTTTGATCGTAACATTTAAATCTTTAAAGGAAGTTTTAAATGAAAGTTGCATTTTGTTCAAATGTTTAAGGGCCTCTTTTGTAAATTTAAAGCAAAGTTAATTGGCGAAGTTAAGGGTAAGCGAAGTTAAACCTTAACTTCGCCTGTGTAATGTCAGCCCTATATAAATGACTTTTTGGTCAAACACCAGTTAATATTTAAAAAACCCAGGCGAACTTATCACATTATAACCCTCGGCGAACTTGTCAATTGAATCAAACCTTGTTGTTAATTGATTTCGATCAGTGTTAAAGGTGTGTAGGGTGTGTGATGCTAAGAATTCTTGTTAATGGCGTTAATTAGATCTCGTTTTGGTCCGAATTCGGATCTCGTTCATGCAAACCATTACACACCCACTTTTCAAACTCTTTTTAACGTGTTCGTAACCAATGTGATCGTCTAGATCTCTTTAGTAACATGTTCTTACTATCCTCAATCACCAAATTCACCAAACAAGCATCGTCTGGCCTCTGAACATTCGCCGTTTCAGGTCAGGCGAAGTTATAGTTTAGGCGAAGTTTTTCACAACTTCGCCTTAGGCTTAACTTCGCCTGCTGCTTTAAATCTTTAACTAATCAGGGGCGAAGTTGTTCAAGGAGCGAAGTTATGATTAGGCGAAGTTATCATTAACTTCGCCTTATACCTAACTTCGCCTGGCTTTTTATATTATTTAAAAGCTTATCTGTTATCAGGCGTAGTTATAGTAAAGGCGAAGTTGAACTCAACTTCGCCCTTTCCCTAACTTCGCCTGTACTCCAGAAGCTATCATAACTACGCTCATGTTAAGAGGCGAAGTTGTGATCTGCTTTGACGAATTTTCTAACTTAGACCGTTTGTTATGCAGATATGGCAGCTGTAGCAGGAGCCGGTGGTGCTGGTGGTGACGAAGGTGGTACATCACGCTGGACCCGGATGCTAGCGGTGTTGATGATTATCGCTAGATCATCTCTTTCCTTATCTGCTCGCGTATCTTCCATGCTATTACTACAACTCTGTCCATCTCTCTGCCGAACATTGAAGACTTCTGGCAAACGGTAGAATATGATTGTAGAGTCGAGCCCCCAGTTATGCGCGCCACCATTAACAATCAGGAGGTGCAGTTCTCTTCTGAGCAGATAAGGGTCGCCTTGCAGTTGGGGAATGAAACTAGAGATGATCCTACAGACTTTACCGCTCCATTCAGAGATGGTGCATTTTTACGAATGGGCTATTCTGGTCCATTGGGTGACACTCAGAGGCGCAAGGGATTTTGGTTGGATCAATGGCGTTTTCTCATGCACGTGATGATCGTGTGCATGTCGGGTCGTAAAGCTGGTACGGACGGTATGGGTGCGATGATGCAATCGGCAATAACATCACTGACTTACAACAAGCGTTACAGCTTCAGTCAGATGGTGTTTTATGAAATAGACCGTCAGAGACGTGCGGTAGCTCGTGAAAGATTCTTGATGTATCCAAGATTCTTACAAATGATCTTGAATCATGTGGCTCCTACGCTACCTCAGCGCCGTCCAATTCGATATGTAGAGAGTGTCAGCAAGAGGATATTTGCACAATGCAGATCATCGAGTGCTCGAAGTAAACCAGAGCTTCGTCCTCGGCACACTCCGTTATTTGGGTATTTGATAAACCCGGCGTATGTTGCTCCTCGTGGAGACGATTTTCGGGATCCGGCACCGCAACAGGCTATTGTTTCTCAACCACCACCTGTGCTACAGCAAGCATTGCCTGCTGCTCCTGTTGTGGCACCGGAGGAACAAGTAGACCTTGAAGCTGCTTTTGGTGGCCAAGGATTCTTTGATATGGAGCGACTTGATCCTGAGGCAGAGATTCAGGTCTCAGTAGCAGTGGTTTCTGGTGTTGATGTGTCGATGGTAGCTACGTCTGTAGCTGATTCTGAAAGAACCAACTCTGACTCCTCAGGTGATGATGTTGCTGAAGCAAGACAGATACTGGTCGCCCAAGAAAGAATTCATGGAAAAAGAAAGAAAGACACAGATGACAGTGAATCTGACTATGAGGAGGAGTTAGATCGGTTGATTCGTCAATCGAAAAGGGTTAGAACGGGTGAAGGCTCAGGAGCTGGTGAAAGCTCGAGGGTGGTTCGTTTCTCTCCACCCGCCTTATCTGGTATGACTATGGTCCTTGCATCGATGACTGTGATAGGACCAATCACCTCGGGTGTTCCCGTGATAACTACATCATCTTCCTTTGGCATTCCACCCACTACCTTTCAGCTTTTGGCTCCAGAAATTGTTTCCTTGCCACCTCCTACACTAACCCATCGGAGGTTGTTACAAGATTCGTTGAGTCGACACTGACTGCCACTGCAGGGTTATTTGTTACAATACCACCTTTGGTTACTTTTCAGCCTGTTTCTGATGTTCCGGCTACCTTGGGAATTCCTCCACCGTATGCTCAAGACACTTCTCATATGAGGTTTGATTTTGATGCAACTTTATCTGACTCAGACAGGATAGCAGCTCTTGAAAGGGTCGTGGCAGAACAGTCAAGAATCAACCTGATCCATACTCACGCTATCCAGCGCCTTGTTGCAGAAAATCAAATTCAGTCATCCCTCCTGATTGAGCACGGTAAACTTTTTGATGCTTTACAACAGTTCTTAGCATCTCAGGGGGAGACGAGCTTCAAGGGCGATGAGTTGAGGACGAAGAAGAGAAATGATAGAGACGATGATCCCAATGCATCGAAAGGTGCAGGTGGTGAGTCGCTAAGAACTGAACAAAGTCTTGGGACTTCCACATCTCAGGGTGTGTCAGCGGGTGCAACAGGTGGATCAGGGGGTGATGATGTGGTGGTAGTGGATGATGAGGAGATGTTGGATGATGATACTAAAAGTGACGACGATGTGTTACCGGTTGAAGAGATTGAGAAAATAGGAGCTGAGATTGTGATTGACAGTGAGATTGAAGAGGGAGAGATTGTGGAGGATAATGTTGAGCATGAAATTCCAGAAGTTGATAAGTCAAATGTGGGTCAAGATATGGGAAGCGATGAGACTGAATGGGAAGAGCAGCCGAGATGGAAAGAAGGCTACCCTCAATGGTTCGTAAAGACAAAGAAACCAGCGGTTCCAACTATGTTTAAGAAGAGTTATAATATCAAATGAGTATGCTGAATCGAAGAAGGGGATAATATAATGGTTATATGTTGAGCAGTTGAGGCTATTTGTGATTAAACATTTTGACGGAGTTCAGTACTTCAAAAGGTTGTTGAGATCATTGAATACCTTGCCGGAGTGTGAGGTGAAGGATTTAGCCAAGTTGGGGTTGATAAACAGGAGTGATGATAATATGGATAGGATTATTGGAAAGATCGTGTGGAAAGAAAGTATAAAAGAGAAAAAGTTAGAGTTGTTAAAGTCGCAGAAAGGGAAGCTCGTTGAAGATAAAGACAGAGGAATGAAAGCTGATGGCAAACCTTGGATGATAATGAAGTATAAGCCTATCCGGTGTTTAAAAGAAGTCCCGATGAAACAAATGCCCAAGGATGTCCTAAAGAATCTGAAATGGTGGTATGTTGACAGTCAAACAGCTCAAGAGGTTATGGAGGATGAGGATGAACAAGAGGTGCAGAGAGTGTATGATCCTATGCACTTGGTGAATTTGTCTAAAGCTGACTTGCAAGTGCTGAACGAGAAAAAGATATTCTATATTCCTGCATGGAAAGAAGAGGCCAAGAAATACTAGAGGGTTGTCTCTGTCTGTGTAAGACAGGGAGTTCATGCTTGAAGACGGGAGAGACAAGATTTTGTGATTACAAGACAAGTGATTGAAGATAGAGATATGAAGCTACTGCCAAGGGGGAGTCTGTTGGTGCATTATGTCAGTAGTTCAGTATCTAGTATCTGTAATAGTGTTAGTTTGTTTTGTTTTGGTTTGTATAGGTTGTCTCACAAGTTCGCCTAATATAAGCGAACTTGTGGACAAGCGAAGTTATTGACAACTTCGCCTAGCCTGTTAGGCGAAGTTGTCGATAACTATATATGTTTGGCTTACGGGTTGTTTTGTATTGATTAGGGGAGTACGTGTAATTGTGATTTGAACATCACGTGTTAAGTGTTGCAATACAACGTGTCTTTTGAGTATTGTAACGTGTGTTCGTGTTCGGTATAAACGTAGTTTACGTCTTACGCTCGTATCGTCTTACGTAGGGATTCCGCACCTACGTACTACGAGATATTTCCGTGTAGATCCGGCTGGGAACCTACATTGGTCGATCTCCGCTATCCATCTTTATCTCTTTAGCGAGTCTTTTTCTGCAGAGAAAGACGTTCCACATATGTCAGAACCTCCGGAGATGAAATTGATCGTCTGCATATCCAGCTTGTCCTGATGAGGATCCTGGATCCTTGAATTGAAAAGATTCTCTGATCAATCACTCGAGTAGTGGGGATGAGCGGTCTTCTCTCGTCGTCTAGTTCGAATTCTACTACGGGATCTTCTCTTATGGCACAAGAATCTTGAAATAATTCGTAGTCTCTGGAGACACAGTTGACCACATGAGCATCTGGTGGTGGTAGTGTTGCTTTTTGTGGAAGGTCTTCAGGATCCTGGATCTTGGATTTTTTCCTTCCCAATAGTTCTTTAAAGTGACCCTTGCTTAGGAGGTATCCAATTTCCCTCCTTAAGCCGATGCACTAATCTGTGGCGTGGCCAAAGTCTTCGTGTGAAGAGCACCTTTTAGACTTGTCCTTGAAGCAGACAACCTTCTCATTTTTTTGGGGCCACCTTGCTTTTACTCCCAGATCCTTCATGGCACAGATCAAGCCATGAGTATCCACAGGGAAACAATAATCGGAGATGCAAGGATAGTCTTTGTCGTCATCTCCTTCTTCAACTGCCCGCACGTTCTGATTATTGAATTTGGTGTACGGCTTTGAATTGTTGTTCCTACTCCAGGATCCTTTATTCTTCTTGGGGGTTGGTTGTTTTGCTTGTCCCCCAAGACGATCCTGGATCGTTTTGGCTTCTTCCAATCGAATGTTTCTTAATGCTCTGTTTCTGACTTCGTCTAATGTCTTGCATGGAGTTATCACTAAATCATAATAAAAGGGGGAGCTCTTTTAAATTCCCATCTTGAATGCTTCAACAGCAGTATTCATGTCAAGATTTGGGATTTCTAGAGCTTCCTTGCCGAATCTGGTGACGAAATTCCTAAGGGATTCATCACTAGGTTGGACAACACGATATAAATCACTGGTTAATCTCTCAAATTTCCGACTACAGGAAAATTGAGCGTTAAATAAGTTAACTAAGTGAGATAAAGAAGTAATTGAAAAAGGAGGAAAACTTAGCAGCCATTTCAGAGCGGCTCCCGTTAGTGTGGATCCAAAGCCTTTGCACAGACTAGCTTCTTTGAGTCTCTTTGGAATAGGATTGATCTCCATCCTTTCCCTATACTGTGCTACATGTTCTTCAAGATCAGTGGTCCCGTGGTAAGTCTTCATATTCGGAGTCTGGAACTGCTTCGGGATTTTAGAATCACAGATAGGTGGAGCAAATCTGGATACTTTGTGGCTTCCCTCAGAGAAGAAACGTCGGGTTTTTATAAAAAACTAAAGGTTTATAAATATTGCTTTAAAACTAAAGGTTTTAAAGTAAAAGAAATGAACTTAAGGTTCATCGAGGTAATAAGACTAAAGGTCTTAAGCCGGATTGCATATACGACTAATAAAAGTTATACTCGTACTATAGGTGCGAGATAGCAAGAAATATTACGCAAGGACGGTGTTGGAAACCGATCCCGATCAAAGGTGAATACGCCCTATTTTTACAAACTTGTTTTCAAATAAATAAACGTGTTATGTGTAAAACTTTACAGAGACTAATTGTCTCTAAAAACACGGGGATTGGTCTTATGACTCCGGGAACACTGGATATCATATCCTTGAGCTTTTGCAGCTCTTTGGCCATAGCTTGGTTGATACCTGCATCCTGCATGAAACCACGGTTAGATGGGATAAGAGGAGCCTGTGATAAGAGTTGGTCCTCCAGAGGCTATGGTTTGCATGGGGATTATGTCTCCTTCATGGACTTCGGAGGATCATTGATGTTGGACGCCTGAGGATTCTTGATTCGGAATGAAGGATCCTTTATTCGGGATGAAGGTTCCTTGGGGTTGGGTACTGTAGGATCCTTGTGGAAGGATAGTTGATCCTTCCGATAATACGAGGATCCTTGATTCTGCTGACCCATGGATCCTTGTTGGAGGATAGATGATCCTTGATGAAATAGCGAGGATCCTTGGGCCTGTTGACCCATGGACCCTTGTTAAAGGATGGATGATCCTTGTGAGAACTGAGCCATGGATTCTGGACTGGTGAAATCCAGCATCCTTGGCATCAGGGGGGTGAGATCCTCTGCTGGCCTCTTGTTCTTCTTGAGATCTTTTATCTCACGGAGGATCCTCTGGTTGGTCTTGTTCTGCTGCTCCATGTATGCTTTAACCTGCGAAAACATAGATGAAACATCACTGTTAGTATTAACCAACGGGGAAGCAGCAACGGTTTTTGAGCTTTGGAAGACTGGTAGTTGCTTCTTGCTCCCAGCAGCAGCAGGCCGTTGCATTCCCGCGATTGGCAGAGGCATCAATGGTAAAGTCCTTGGTTAGAGAGGAACCGTAGCCGGCATGGTTAATGAAGCAGAGGTTGATTGAGAGGCCATTGATAGTGATATGGGTATGAAAAAATTAAGTATCATAAGAATAATATGGATTATAGCACCAAGGGCCCCACGGTGGGCGCCAAATTGTTTTGGAAAAAAATCTACTAAGGATCAAGTATCCAAATCTGTAATGTGAGGTAAGGTGCTAACTCGATAATGACAAGTGCGTAATGGTAATATTGGTGAACACAAAGGTTTGATCACGAGGGAAAAAGCCCTTAACCAAGATAGTCTTACTTCGGTCAAAACTTATCAAGGTAATCTTAGGTAAAATAACTCCGGTCAAGGATTAATACGATAATCTTTGGTCGGATTACATTAGTCAATGATCAACAAGGTAACCATTGGTCGACGAGTATATGATTATCGTGATCTCCGGCACAAAAACCCCCGGACGGTGAAAACTATCACCGTCGATTGTATTGATAACTAAAAAGCGATTACAAGTGTTGTGGAGTAAATGACCGAGATTACAAAGTATGCTACTGTGTAGAGAGAATGTTAGTTTCTGCTCTAGAGAGTGTGTGATGGTATATGTGTTTTCTTACTCGATCATATCTCGTTTAAATAAGATAACATCAATAACAATATTTCCTAATTATCCGGAAGTCTTCCACCTATCCGCTCCACAATCTTTGACCATGTGCCAATAGCCGTCCAGTAGCGATATAAGCGGTAGACCAAGTCTTATAGCCGTTGTTGATATTAACGCGTTCATCTTCATATTAGTTCATCCATTAACAGCTATACTGAACTAGGATCCTGGATCCATACTCCAGCTAATGGTTTCTCTATGAGGATAGTTGATATAAATACGTCTTAAAGTTGCCACACCTGTCTAACACATCACCATACTAAACACAATCATTAGTAAACAAGTAATACCGAGGATCGTCGATCCTTTATATCCTGATACATATTTCAAGGATAACCTATCCATAAGACAGTTAAGAATAAAGGATCTTCAGTATAAAATTCATGGTCTAACAAAGGTGACGGTCAAGAACCGTTATCCCCTGCCCCGAATTGATGACCTATTCAACCAGCTTCAAGGATCGAGTTACTACTTGAAGATCGATATGAGGTCTGGTTACCATCAATTAAGATTGCGCGAAGGAAAACATTTTAAAGACGACATTTAGAACACTGTATGGTCACTATGAGTTTTCGATTATGCCTTTTGGCTTAACCAATGCACCTGCCGTGTTCATGGACCTCATGAATAGAGTATTCAAGGCGTATCTCAAAAAATTTGTTATTGTCTTTATCGACGATATCCTCATCTACTCCAAGAACAAAAGCGACCATGAAGATCACCTAAGGTTGGTCCTGGAAGTACTAAAGAAGGAAAAATTGTATGCCAAGCTCTCTAAATGTGAATTTTGGCTTCTCGAGGTTAACTTCTTAGGACATGTGATCAATGGGAGTGGTATCCATGTTGATCTAGGCAAGGAAGCACCTAAGACTCCGACTGAGGTGCGGCAATTCCTAGGACTGGCTGGCTACTACCGACGTTTCATCGAGGGATTTTCAAGATTGCTCAACCCCTCACCGCACTAACACACAAGGGTACTAAGTATAATTGGGGTGACGCACAGGAGTCTGCCTACCATCTTTTGAAAACAAAACTATGTATCGCGTCTATCCTAACCCTACCCGAGGGAATAGTAAATGTTGAGGTACATTGTGATGCTTCGATACAGGGTCTCAGCTGCGTGTTAATGCAACTTGAGAAGGTTATAGCCTATGCCTCTCGACAACTACGGGTCCACGAGAAGAACTATACGACCCATGACTTAGAACTCGGAGCTGTGGTGTTTGCCATTTACACCAACCACAAAAGGTTCCAACATATCTACGATCAAAGGGAGTTGAGCATGCGACAACAACGTTGCGTCGATCTACTTATGGATTATGATTGTGCCATCAAATACCACCCTGGCAAGGCCAACGTAGTGGCCGATGCTCTCAGTAGAAAGGAAACTCTTAAGCCTAGACAGGTGCGAGCATTACAACTCACGATTCATCACAACTTACCTGATCAGATTCGTGATGCTCAACTCGAAGCTTTGAAAGATGAAAACCTCCCATCAGAACTCATGCGAGGCATGGATAAGTAAGTTGAAACCAAATCGCATAGGGTCTGATATTTTGAAAACCGGATTTGGGTCCCTCGTTAGGGAGACTTGAGAAATCTGGTGATGGATGAGGCACATAAATCCCAATATTCCATTCACCCTGGCTCAGAAAAAATGTACCATTACCTGAAGGTACTTTACTGGTGGCTGAACATGAAAGCCGACATTGCTACCTACATGAGCAAATGTTTAACCTGCACAAGAGTCAAAGAGGAATATCAGAAACCATCTGGTATGTTACAACAACCTGAAATCCCAACGTGGAAATGGGAACTCATTTCCATGTACTTCATCATAGGATTACCCAAAACACCGACGGGATGCGATACTATCTGGGTGATCGTTGACCAGTTGACTAAATCTACGCATTTCCTAGCGATTAAGGAATCAGACAATATGGAAAGATTGACTCACATGCACATGAAAGAAGTAGTGGCTAGACACGGAGTGCCTGTTTCAATCATATCCGATCAATATCCCCGTTTCACTTCGCACTTTTGGAAGTCACTACAGAGCGCGCTAGGCACTCGCCTTGATATGAGCATAGCATACCATCCTAGAACGGATGGGCAAAGTGAACGCACCATTCAAACTTTGGAAGACATGTTGCGTGCATGCGCTTTGGATTTCGGATAGAGTTGGGAACCCCACTTGCCCAGGTAGAGTTTTCGTATAATAACAGCTACCACGCCAGCATTAAAGCAACGCCGTTTGAAGCGTTTTTCAGACAGAGGTGTCGATCGCCTCTTTGCTGGGCAGATCTGGGTGACAGCAAATCACTGGTCCCAAACTAGTACTTGAA
The DNA here is from genome assembly GCF_021521415.1 of Bidens hawaiensis. Classification (NCBI taxonomy): domain Eukaryota; kingdom Viridiplantae; phylum Streptophyta; class Magnoliopsida; order Asterales; family Asteraceae; genus Bidens; species Bidens hawaiensis. The sequence goes on along the minus strand of NW_027491291.1, from coordinate 1,447,239 downwards.
ACCTCATAAAAATTATCCAAATCCAGAATCGCATGGCGGCAGCACGGGATCGCCAAAATAGCTACGCCGACAAGCACCGAAAACCTCTGGAATTCCAAGTGGATGACAAGTTTTTACTGAAGGTCTCACCTTGGAAAGTTGTAGTTTGTTTTGGGAAGCGAAACAAACTCAATCCATGATACGTTGGCCCATTCCCAATAACTGAACGAATCGGCCCGGTAGCGTACCGATTGTATTTACCAGCAGATCTCAGTGGCGTACATAACGTTTTTCATGTATACAACTTGAAGAAATGCTTTTCTGATGAAACACTTGCATTACCTTTGGAGAGTTGCAAATTGATGAACAGTTATGCTTCATAGAAGAACCAGTCGAAGTCTTGGATTGGGACAACAAAACACTCAAACACAACAAGATTCCCATCGTTAAGTCCATTGATGCACACTTTTCTAGGATTTTTGAAAACCTCGCAAACAGTGAGTTTCACGGCCCCTTTTACTCTTTAACGCTTTTATTAGGGGACATAACATACCCCAATGCTTTAGATTTTGTTTATACTTTATATATCACTTCTAAGAATAAGTGGCAACAAACCAACTAATTCCTTCTAAACAATCCAACCGGCTAATTTTGGATAATAGTGAGTCAGTACTGAGTAGTACTACTGGGTTTGACAAACCCCACCCATCTCTAAACTCGACTGTAGGTCGAGTGGGTCTAATTTTTGCTAACACATTACCATGGTCGTGGTTGACATGGTGAAAAGGAAATCATATAAATAGTCAGCTTCGGTGTCGAACACTTAGTAATACATGCTTGATAGCATAGCTATGAATTGATATATATTGACATAACACTATCTGGTAACGCTGAAATGCAACGCTTAATTTACCTAAACCTGTGAACTCACCAAACCTGGGTTGACACTTTCAGTATGTCTATCTCAGGTAGCCGAGGCGGGGAGCGGTATGGGACATGCATTCACTGAACTCTTATGCTTGAAACTTCTTCTAAATTTTTTCATGAAGTTGTTGCCTTAATTCGTCCTATGTGACGCAACTATTTACTTTACAGTTTACGCTTCCGCATCTTTACTTAAGCCTTAATTCGTCCTATGTGACGCAACTATTTACTTTACAGTTTACGCTTCCGCATCTTTACTTAAGACTTGATGTCTTGGTTGTTTTTAAAACTTTAATTATGGTGTTTGAAATAACTAATGATTCCGATCCTGTTAGTTCACACTCTTTGATGGTAAAACATTGTTAGTGGAATTTGAGGGTGTGACACCTTCTCGTCATCCTTCTTACTTTTCTCCCCAAACTTCTCAGCTCTTCCCTAGCTTCTAGCAGACCCTTCAGGAGTCAAGTTCTTCACAGAAGTGGCTACAGCTTGGACAATGGCTGCTTGAACTGCATGGTCAAGTTGATACCCTTTGTTGTTGCTTGGGTTTCAGCCATCATCGCTGAGAGAACGTCATAGAGTCCAAGACCTAGCCGCAAATACGATACATCAACACGAAATCGATACTTTAAATATATACTTTATTGATAGATATGGATGAATTCATTAGAGAGAATAATAAGTTATGGAGAGGATAACTTAGATTTATGTACAAGTTCTCTACTAAATTATAAGCATGAGCTCCCTATTTATAGGGTATTTACAATATACATTAAAAACAAAGACTAAACCGCCTAGAACTTATTCGATCGCTACGGGCACCGAAACCGTGCACTAACAATCGCTTCCTTCGTCTTCCTTGTTGGAAGCTATTTCTACATACGGTTGTCGGACAGTACGTGGCCTGCCACGACGTCGAGTGTGACCTCCTGTTCCAACAACTTCCCTAGCCATCGTATTATGGAAGGGAAAACACAAACGTCATCGCTCAAGGAAATATTTAGTACAAGAATAGTAAGGCTAATAGGTAATAATAGTGGCCAACTGTGATTAGTTGATCACGTTACTTTCCATGTCATATACACTTCCCCTTATGAGTTTATTTGTGCTAGGTTCTACTTTCAAACAGTTAATAAAGTAAGCAATCAATTAATCCTATCGCTAACATCCACACATCGTTTCTAACATTAACAATTAAGCTATCATTGACATACATTATTCAATCGTACCTTTACCTTTGCTGAGCTTGCTTGAGCGACAAATGGCTATCTTGAAGTGGCATCTTCTTTCTTTACTAAAACACCATTTAATGTTCGAGTCTAAGTATGTAGGATGCTTAAATCTCTCGAACTTTGCTCGGATACCAATTTTTAAGGCCCCGATCCCGGTGCCCTACATATTGACGTTAGATTTACTCGTAAACACAGTTTTAAACATCATAGTTAACTAAAACTTTCGCGGACTATTAGTGTAACACCCCGTAACCGCAGCGGAAACGTAAACGGGATGCAACAGACGCATCTGATATCAACAGCATTGCTTATAAAGAAAACACCACTACATTAATTTACATCGCAATACATTGTTCCGAGTTTCGTTATCATCTAGGCGTTAACACATAAGTTTTACCGATAATACGTTAACATATTCAATACAAAATAAAGATCACTAAGCCTCCACAAAAGCACGCATCATCAAGCACGTATCAATTATTCCAGTTTGGGAGTACCTAGAAAGCATGTAAAGAAAACGGGTCAACTACGAATAGTTGGTGAGTTTCACTAATTTAAATAAACCATGACAAATCATTATAGTAATCATATATTAGTGATGAAATTATGCTGAGCCCACAAGTGAAACCTCTGTTAACCCAGAGACACATTCAATAACCTCTGGGGACACTGTTAACCCAGAAACACATTTAATAACCTCTGGGGACACTGTTAACCCAGAAACACATCTAATAACCTCTGGGGACACTGTTAACCCAGAAACACATTTAATACCATCTGGGGACACTGTTAACCCAGAAACCCATTTAATAACCTCTGGGGACACTGTTAACCCAGAACACTGTTTCGGGCCATACAATGTTAGCAACTCAGACAATTACCATCTTAATACATTACCGTACGATTCCCGTACAATAAACATTATATAAATACATTCATTTCCATGCGATCAGCATGTACTTAAACATTTTGATAGAAACATGCTTTCCGCCCCGGGAAAATATTTAAAACAGTTCAGTAAAAAGGGGCTCGTGAAACTCACCTTTTCGTGAGCAAATAGGTAACACTGTGCACGGCTACCGGTCCGGATCTGTAATACGATCCCTAAGTCGTTACAATACAATTTCTATTAATATAACTTAAATTCGTGTTAACCGGTACGTCTGGGGACACTGTTAACCCAGTACCGTACACGATCCGGGGACAATGTTAACCCCGAAACACTTCTCAGGACTTAGATTGTGATATCACTTAGAGTTCTTTAGTCAAAACTACCTTTAGTTTGTTTTCCCGTTTTGCGTGCCTAGCACGGTTATCCGTTTTTATGTTTTCAAAAAAAAATGAGTTTGGTCACACACGACCCGAAAATAGTTGTTACTAATATTTTAATTAAAGTGGTGAAATTAGAGCTCGGTTTAGACACCCCGTTTGGCCGCGGGGCCCGTTTCCGTCTTTAATACACCGGAAACTGCTAAATCGGGTAAAATTACCCAAATCATCCGAATTATTTTCGGATGATTTATTTTTACTTGATTAACTTAGTTTCATGAAAATAGTCCATTTTTAGGGTTTTTATACACCAGTCTGCTCGCTTAGGCGAACTTTGCCGGTCTACGCGTTTTAAGCTTTAAAAGTTTGTTTTTATTTTCTATTTAGCACAAATAATTATCCGTTTAGTCTCGGATCTTGAAATTTTTAACAAATCACTTTTTGACAGTGGGGAATTTTATAAAACTATTTCCGTAATTAAATTTTATATTTAACATTTATTTATCTATTTTTAAACGCCATTTAAACACTAAATATATCGAAAATACCAAACGACCATAGAAAAATCCCAAATTTTTCTGGGATGACCCCTGCCATCCACATAGTTCCCTGTAATTTTTCCAGAACCAAAATCTTATTTTTCATGCCATTTTCACCAAAACCGAGCTAGAAAACCCTAGAACTCGTTTTACCGAAAAGCCTACATAGACTTCTCCAACGGATCTGAAATTTTGTGTGTGACTTTTATATGGTATAAAACTCTTATCTGGAATTTTCCAGAATTTTTCATGATGTTTAACTATTTTTCATCATTTTTAGCCAAAACCGAGCATTAAATTCACCAAATATTCATCCTTTGTCCAAATATTACCAAATTTTCACAGATCTCATATTTTCATGTGTAGATCATCTTTGTGAAATTTCATGACCCAAATCTAAGTCTATCACAATCTGTCCAAATCATATAAATCATACGAAAAACCGAACTACCTTGTGTTTCTAGCTTTAGATCGCAAAGATCTTGCTTTCTAGCCTTTGCTAGCAACTAGATATAACACCTACAAGCACAATAACACCACACCAAGCAAGTTACACCCACAATCAAGCCATTTCTTTCATGGTTTCGGTTAAGACATCAAAACAAAGATTTTAACCGTAAAAATTCGTTTTTGACTCTTTTAACTCCTTTGTTGGACCAAGATCCCTTGTATAACTTGTATACATCACTTGATCATGCAAGAATCGGTTTCATCTCGGGTTCTCACCCATTTTTCATTTGAAACCTCATTTTCTTGTAAATGATTCGAGAAAAGAAGATGAACACGACTATAATACGATCTTTACCTCGGTTTCTTGGTATAAATCAAAGGGAAGTTGGATGAATGTTTGAAGGGTTGAGAGAATTTGAGTTCGGTTGATTGAGAAAAAAGAAAAAATGAAAGCTAATGCCTTAACAAGACCGATCGGTCTTCATAAGGTGTGGGGGTGGGGCCCACACCTCCAATCTTGGCCACACATTCGGATTGTGTAATCCGGATAATGTTTTGGATAATATGGTTTAGTTCGTTTTTTGGTTAAACGTTTAATTCGGCTTAAAACGAGGCTAAAACGGTCGTATTTCGGCTTCAAAATGAAATTTATATTAAACCGATTTAAAAACTTTAAAAACTTAAACCATGACATTTATTAACTTAAAACATCATATTATTAATGACTGCACATTTTTTTCGGCTTGATTGATCATCTCTTGCTTGGTTTGGTATTAAAGGTTTCGTTTTTAACGTACCGACGTACCATTAAATCGAAATTCTTTTTCCGTGCTATAATTCACTTATCCCGAAGCTTTAATGCTTCGTAAACATTACTAAACATCATATATTTCGTCTATAACGTAATCCCCGATTCGTTCGGGTTTCAATAACCGTTCATCGGTTAATCGTAATTCCAATACGATTAGCCGTATAATCGAGTATAATTCGTACTGTGAATCATTCATACTCGTATAAATTCATTATAATTCATATATTTCATATTAAATAACACATAAATAGTATATACCGGCTAGGGTATACCTGAATTTGCCGGAATCGTTACAATTAGATCTTTCATAAAACATTACACAATAAATCAAGCTTGTCTTAAAACAACATTTTGTCTTTCAAATTTATAACATTAAACATAAAACATACAATCTTCAATGAGATGTTAGTCGCTTCCTTCCCATGCCATGTGCCCACGTCAAGCGAGTTGCCTCATCCTACTCAACTGCGTGCATACAAAAATTCAGCTACACTGAGTAAGTTCTAGCTCAATTAACATACAATACTTTCGCATACTTATACATACGCATCAGTAGATACTTAGTATTTACTTAACCTGCTTAACTTTCTTTAGTACATACTAGAGTATATACTTTCATTCTTTCTTTATTTTCTTTGCATCTATTTATACTTTACATACTCATGCATTATAAAGAGAATTACGCCCTACTACCTCGAGTATTATTAGGGACCAGTCCCTTATCTGCCTAGAATATTATTAGGGTCCGGTCCCATTCTTCCTCGAGTATTATTAGGGCTTGTTCCCTTTTCTTCCTCGAATATTATTAGGGTCCGGTCCCTTTCTCCCTTGAGTATTATTATGGCTCAGTCCATTTTCTGCCTCGAATATTAGTATGGTCTTGTCTTTTTCTGCCTTGAGTATTGTTAGGGCTCAGTTCCTTTAATCTGTACCTAGCCATCGCTTATATTCATTCATACATACATATATCATTAGTACATTATAGATAACATTCATATCTGTAATTATAGCCTAACGATACATGCATTATCCGAAGATCGTTCACGTACCGACAAACAATCATTCATTCCTTTCACATAAATCATATATAGCATACACTTATCACTCAGGATAAGTGTATTAACAAATCACATCGAGTATCCATACAGCCACGAAAATATAACAAGGAATGGGGCTAGAAAGTCACTTAAACTTTGTTTCTTTCTCTGTTAATTGTTAATCCCTTCTTTAATTGAGCTCGACTAACTGTATATGAGTTACACGTATCAATACGTTTTTGATCTAATCTAACGGCCTTGTATTATATTACTTTTACTTAGCATATATATGGTTTTCATTTATTTTAAAATTCTTGTATTTTATCTCCTTAGGTCCTTACAATGCACACCATCAAGTGTCTGCGCGTATATACATACATATACGGGTCACCATGTATTTCGGTCTCAATGTAACAAAACTTGAATGTAAGCGAACTTGGAAGTAGGAGAACTTATATGTACGCTAACATAGTTGTAAGCGAACTTAAATGTAAGCGAACATAATTGCAGGCGAACTCATATGTAAGCGAACATAATAGCAGGCGAACTTATATGTAAGCGAACATAATAGCAGGCCAACTTATGTGTAAGCGAACATAATAGCAGGCGAACTTATATGTTAGCGAATATAATAGCAGGCGAACTTATATGTAAGCGAACATAATAGCAGGAGAACTTATATGCAAGTGAACATAATAGCAGGGGAACATATATGTAAGCGAACATAATAGCAGGCGAACTTGCTTGAAGGAACGGGCTGCTTTCCAAGGTTCGTTTCATCATCCTAAACCCACATTTCATGACCTTAATTCACCGGTTATGGTTCGGCCTTAGCCACAAACATTCCCTTGACCGTTTGTGGTCCAAACTTGACCCGAATGAATGTAAAGCTTGGATATTTATGGCTAAAATGCTCAAAACTAGATCTAGGGTTTCTATAAACCAGCCGTCCTTAATCGTAGGTTCGTTAAGTTCATTTTAACATCAAGTTTGCTACTTTAAGGTTCGTTTATACCCGATCTACTCTACGTTCAAGTTTCAAGGCCAACCGTTCATTCAAGCATAAGCTTTAAGATTAAGAAAATACCTTTACGTGTTCGTTAGATCTCGGTTAGCTTGGTTATGAACCTTAAATATTTTATCTATATTGTATATTGAAGATCTATCAAGAATCAACATTCGTTTAACTCTTGAACCTTTCCTCTCTCTCTGTCGTAAATAGTGTAGGTGTGTGTGTGTTTTGAGTGTGTAGAGATTTTGGAAAGATGGAAATGAGGATCTAGAGTTTTAGGGAGGTTTAAGAGAGTATTTATACTCTTTTAAGCCCATGGACCTAAGGCCTATCCCATCCTTTAATTCCATCTTAATTACCCAAGTCTATACTTCTTTCTTTTATTTAATCTTGATTAACTATTAACTCATGTTTCAAAACATAAACTCTCTTTTATTTAATATTATAAAATTCAAGATGCTACAAACACGAGTCATGAAAGTAAACCAAACAAATCAAAACTCTTGGGGAAGTGTAAAAGTAAACATTCTAAAGAAAACAGAGTAATCACATGCCAAACATTCACAACTCATCAGCTATGAAGAAACGTAAAATAATGTTCATGTGATAAATGAAACTCAAGCAAATGCATGCAACGTGCTCCTTAGCATTACCTAGCGATCTGAGCAAATATACATACTCAAGAGTTAACACAATGTTGGCGAGTTCTAAAAGTAAACAATTTGTTTAGATTTAGCACGTTTATAATATATCAAGTAGCTAGCCTATTTACAAACTATTAGACGGTAAATCCGAAGCTGAGTTTTAAGTTGTCTGCCTCGCTCCAGGTCTATCATAAACACTGGCATAAAATTTAGGTCAACATTACACCCGTTCGACTCCTAGTCGTGCTAACATGAATAGCCTGAATGGGGTTTGTCAAACCCAGTACTACTTAATATTTTCCCACGATCCCATCTTATCGGTTCAAATAGTATAAGGACTTTCAAGAAATAAAGCGTATAGTATTAACTCATGATATTTAAGAAACTACAAAACCTGAAATAAGTCGTTGATGTTTTCTCCCCGAAACTAAGAATAATAAATGTGTTTGTTTTCTCCCTGAAATCAACTAATGAAATGTATGAATTCACCTTAAGATGCGCAAATAGGATTCCATGAAAAAAATCTTAACAAAAGAGATTATGTCTAGCTAATCGTTACCTAGTTCAAGTGTTAAATTATAAGAATGCGTTCAACAACACATAACCCTAAGATTCACGTAAAGATCCACACACATACACAAACTTGACCCGATGAATCGTTGGTGATAAAATTAATGTCAATAGTGTTAACCTGTTCTAGCATGCACCCGGCACCACACCATGATCAACAATCAAGCGACAGTGTTGGGAAAAGAAAAGTGCTAAAAGGAGATTTGAAACTTCTCAACCTCTAAAGAAACTACTAAGTATGGAATCCAAGCAAGCTCAGACCTCCCAGCAAGGTTTTACTTATCCTAACAAGATGTTTTGCCTTCCAGGTAAGATTATCTTCTTGAAGTCCTCTTAAGTGTCAATCCGAGCAGGGTTCACTTTGTCTAGCAACGTTGTTCTTCAAGCCAAGCAAGGTTTGTTTCCCAGCAAACTCCCAGCTAAATCACGCTAAAGAAACCAAGTACTTTGGAAGATCAAGCAAGGTTTATTATCAATAAACATTGGTCCTAGCAAGCTTGAAGAAAGTTGATAAGGAAATATCTTAAGGACTTATTCTAGCAAGGTTCAACTCCGAGTAAGCTACAGTGCTACCAGCACAGTAAAAAGTGTTACCAACACACTTTGGTTTGTTCAATAAGTTATTTATTAACAAAGAGTTGAATGGATTTTTGAAAAACAAGTTTGCTTGTAGGACCATATGGAGCAAAGTTTGCTATGTTCAAGAGAATTGAAGTCTATTAGGTGAATTTTCTCTAAGGAAAATATTCTAAGTAAAGTCTACTCGAAGAACTATTCCCCAGCATACTTTGGTTACCAGGTCTACTCGAAGAAGACAAAAGCTGCAAAGCATACCCGAAGACCTGTTTTACACTTATAATCTTTTGTAATATGATTTTATGATTATGCATCATTGATTATGGTTTCTAGAAGGAATGACAGCCGTCAGGGCAAGCCTATAAATAGAATAATTTAGGGAACGCCTATGACACACGACTGACCTGATATTGAGTGTGACGACTGTCTTTAATGCGTACGTAAAAAACATTCCTTTCTAAAACCTGATTGATTTCGTTTGTATTGATCTTTCTATAAATGGATATCTTTTGAGTTACAGTTTGTGTTTGTTACCTTAGTGTTTATTAAGAAACATTTAGTTTGTTAGTGTTTCCGCCATTAATGCATTATTGCTTTTACCCTAAATAGCAAGTCTTTAACCTTCTTGTCAACACTTAATCGTGTGAGTTACGACAATGGTATTGTGATCGATATATTCGGGACCGAAATGTGGTATTGGAGCTTGTTCCTGCTGTTTGGGTGAAGAACTGTTTCTTATTATTACTGATTTGAATATGAAGAATGACGTCAGCTGACCACTGTTTCATTGATTTTTGACGTCAGCCGTTCTGTTTCTTCATTTCTTTCCAAATTTGCAATATTTGGTATCTTATTTTTCTCATTTACATTAAAGTTTTAATTTTTATTATAGAATTTGCTTTTACCTAACCAGATATATCAGATCTGATTACTTTTCTAGAAAGGTTTTTATAATCTATTTAAATTTGTCAACTATTTTCTCTATTTTTCAAATATATTATAAAACCCAAAAAGATGTCTAGATACGAGGAGCAAGGGGTATCAACTAATAAAATTCCAAGATTGTATGGAATCAAATCAGGACAATTGATTATGTGGTAACTGATGCTGATTTGAATACAAGGTTGTTGTCGTCTTTATCCAAAGAATGGTACACTGCCAGCAAATTTATCAGGCAGAAAACAAACTATGTTGCTCTCAAGCTTTGATGATGTGATCTACTTCTTGCAATCAGCTGAGATGGAGATTATAGAGAATGAAATGATTAACTAGGACAAACCCTGTTTCCAAGTGTCAAATGCACTCATTGCACCAATGGGTAATTTGTCTACCAAGAACCAACAACAAATTCCAATAATTGAATAACAAAGTGAACATGGTGGTGAAACACCAAAAGGTTTTGTTGCTGGAAGTTCAAGTAACCAGGGTGTACAATCAAGGTTCAATGTCCAGCTAATTGACGATAGTGATTCTGCCTCAATATCCGTTGGGCATACACCTTATGGTGGTGGTAATCTCAGTCAAGGCAATGAATACCGTAGCTTTATTTTCAATTTTCACAGACTCCAACAATGCGTTTGTTGCAGGATGATCAATACAAGTGTTGTTCAGGATTATCTTGAGCAAATTGATGCAGATAAGCAAGAGGACCTGGATCTCAAATGGCAAGCAGCCATGTTGGCATTAAGAAGCAAAAGGTTGTTCAACAGAACAGGAAGGTCTCTTGTATCAGGTCCTAATGAAAGAATTGGGTTTGACAAGTTAAAAGCTATATGCTACAACTATTAATAACAAGGACATTTTGCAAGAGATTGCAACCAACCTAGACAGTTCAACAACAATCAAGGTCAACAGTATCATCCCAGAAATCAGAAACAATATCAGAATCAATACCTGCAAGGCTAGCAAAAAAACTACAACAACAATTTCCAACAGCCATAACAGCACAACCAGAAAGTTGTCCCCCAAAGATAGAATTACCAGAGAAACAACACCCAGACCCTTCACATGCTCCTGTTAACACCAATATAAACAATGGTAACCAACCCAGAAATCAAGGCAATGTTGCATTGGCTGCTCATCAACAATATGGTGATTTTGATTGGAGCAATCATGCTGATGATATGAGTAAAGCCAATGTTGCTCTGATGGCTCAAGTTGAGAATGAAGTTGGATCTTGTTCATATCAGGTACATTCAAACTCAACACTTGAATTACTTAAACCATTGAATCATTAAAATTGAAGGTAGGAACTTGAAAGTGAGTGTTTCAAAAAGCAAAGAATGCTTAATGTGTATCAAGACAGTGATTTAACATATGAGGATACAATCAAAAGCCTTGAGAAATATCGTATGGATGGTTACAAAATACAGTCAAGATATGTGACTGAGATTAAAGGTTTGAAGAAAATGGTGATTGATGAGAAAGTGAAGAATACCACACTTCAAGTTGAGAATGTGTTCTTGAATAAGCTTGTCTCAACAGGAAACATATGTGTACTCTAAACAAGATCAAAGAAGAAGACAAGTATAAGGAAGTTCCTCCACCTTTCAACAACAATTACTCACTAAAGGTTGACAAAGAGAAGAGAAATGCATATCTGAACCAGTTTACAAATGTTTTTAAGATAAAGAGGAATTCATTGAAAACTACAAGATGGTAGAAGTGAGTGAAGAAGGTGAGTTTGTCTTGAAGGAATATGTGAAAGAAGAAAAATATGTGGGTATTCAAGTCTCTGAATATGACTTTGATGAGGGTTGTTTGGACAGAGATGACTTGAGTGATTCAAGTGATAAAATCATAGTTGAAAGTGGCAATTCAAGTCCACCAAACAAAATCCCATTGTTACAAAAAAATACACCCAAGACGAGAAGACATTCCGAGCAAATAAGAAGATAACATGTGTCATTTGACATATGTGAAGGTCAAAGATATCAAAGGTGACATATAATGCTGTGAAGCCACCAAGAAAAGAAATTTTGAAGAAGATCAAGATCAATAACCACAAGAAAAGAAGACTAAGGAAACCTTTACACGTGATCAATTCATTCCTGTGTATCATATCTTCTCAAGTTAAGAATTATTTGATATCGGATAAGTTGAGACTATATAAGAATATGAGAGGAGGCAGTCAAGGTACAAAGGAAGTGTGGATGATAAACCAATCAAGATGGAGAAAATTACCTTTGTAAAAGGAAAAGTTGGAAGGCAAGACATTAAGATTGAAGAGTTTATGCCATTCTACATTGACTTTGATGGTCTCAATACTCATAAAACAATTGGCATTGAACAACCTAGACCAAGTGAAAGATTCAAGAAAGGAAATTCTCATGAAAGTTTCAAAGGCAAAGTCTGGTGTAAGAAGTGCAATGAGTATGGTCACCACACTGATTTCTACCATAAAAGGTTTACATTTAAACCGATCAATGTCCCAAATGAAACAAAGTTAGGTCAAGACTTTAGTTTCTACAAAGCAAAATATGATGAGTATTTGGGCAGAGGGAAGAGGTGTGAAGAAGTGATAGCTAAAGGTGATAACTCAAAAGTTGAAGAGAGAAAAGAAGAAACTTTGAAGAGTGAGAAAAATATTATGGTTGCTGATGAGAAGGCAAAGAAGAATGTAGTTCACCAAGTGAGAAGAAAACCTGTACTTGTGATGAAATAGAATACTCAACCAATAAGGATTGTTCCCAAAAATGACTCCAAGACAGTTAAGTTTGATGAATCTGAGAAGTCACCAAGAGAGGGAAAGAAAAGTACAAAGGTTGTGTTATCAAGAAAGAGTCAAGAGAGCTCAATGGTGATGAAAAGTTTCTACTAAAGCATGGATTTAAACCCATGGTTTTCTTTGGAAACCAAGGAGTGAGGTCCAAATGTCAAAAGAGATAAATTTGAAAATTGAAACAATTGAAAGAGATTATCCGGTTCAAGAATGCAAAAGCATCATTCCATATGTGAAAAGCCCAATTGACAGTGGATATGAATCAGATGTGTCTGATACATGTGAAGTTGTTTATGAAGATCCTAAACCAATTCCTAATTCGAATGCAACACTTTTTGATGTCACTGATGATTTGCAAGTTGATTAAGCTTGCACTTTGTTATCTTACTGATCATTTTCATTGATATGTGCAGGGACAGTTCACACCAGTTAATGATATATGGTATATGGATAGTGGATTTTCCAGGCACATGAGATGTGACAAGAGGTCCCTTGTGAACTATGAAGAAAAATTTGAAGGACCAGTTGCATTTGGAAGTGATGAGAATGGTGGGGAGATTGTTGAAAAGGGAATATTAACTAATGGAAATGTCACTTTTGATAATGTGTTTTATGTGGAAGAATTGCAGTATAACCTTTTAAGCATCTCACAAATGTGTGATAAAGTTTATAAGGTTGGGTTTGATGACATTCATTGCTTTATTCCCAAAGCTGACTTTGTGATTCGTCCAGATATGATTATGATGATGGCTCCAAGAAATGGGAATTTGTTGAGTCAAGATTTGACCTAAAAATGATCATAAGGAAGATTGGAATCTTCTCAACCTCCTCAGATATTGCTAAGTATGGAACCGGGCACACCTGAGACAACCGAGCAAGGTTTTACTTAGCCGAGCATGATATCTTGCCTATCGGGCAAGGTTATCTTCAAGAAGTCTTCTTTAGTGAATAACCGAGAAAGGTTCACAAGTTAGTGTATACCCGGGCAGGGTTCACTATATCAAGCAAGTTTGTTCTTCACAGCCGAGTAAGGTTTAGCCCGACTAAGCTCTTGGCTAACCAAGGTCATGAAACAAAGTAATTGGAAGACCGTGCAAGGTATTCATTAATAACAGTGGTCCGAGTAAGCTTGATGTACACAATGATATATTCCAAGTAACATCGGACAGGGTTTAACTCTAGCAGAGTACAGTGCTACCGGGCACACTTTGCTAAATAAGCTATTTCATAGCAAGGAGTTAAGGGACCATGGAAGAACAAGGTTGCTCGTAAGATCTCGCCGGCAAAGTCCGATAAGATCAAGGAGATTGAAGTCTACTTGGTGAAAGTTAAAAGTCTACCAGAAAACTGTTCCCGAACACACTTCAAGGTTAACAATTCTACCAAGGAAGGCAGAGCACAAAGTCTCCTCGGAGAAGATTACTTCTACAAAGCGTCCTGGAAGACTTGTTTTACACTTAACAAAGTTTTGAACATGTAATTTGGATATGTATTATTTATTTAGGGTTTCTAGAAGGAATGACAGCTGTTATGGAGGTGTCAGGCCTATAAAAGGAACATTTAGGGCACGCCTCATAATAGCGGATGAGGACGGAGTAAACAGACTACTCAAAGAATATTATTGAGAGTGATGGCTGTCTAAGAATAGTACGGACATAACTTTCAATAAGAAACCCTAAAATCGATTATCGTTTGTATGATTTATGTTATATGAATGGAAATCTTTTGAGTGATTCTTGTGTGTTAGTTACATGTTATTAGTCTTTTAACAACTACCTTGTTTGTTATTGATTCTGCCTTTAACAAATGGTTTTCTTTCCTAAAATAGCAACTGTCATTAACTCGCTTGTTGTCACATTTAATGTGTGAGTTATGACTTCATTGTGATTGTGAGTGAATATTTGGTTTTTTTGGAAACCAAAAGTGAAACTAAAGTGGAAAGGTTGATGATGTAAGAAATTATTCAGAAAAGAAAGATTATGTTGTGCAAGAAGGTGAAAATGCATCTGATGAATTCAAGAACACAACTTCATTTGTGAAAACTCCAAGAGAGTGTGGTTATGAACTGAAAAGTCTGATAATCTTGAGTTAACAGATGAAGATCCTGAACCAAGAACACTCACTCCCAAAGCTGCAATTAAATTTGAAACTGATGATTTGCAAGTTGAAGTAACTAGCACCTCATCATCAAACTAATCACTTTCTTTGTATTGTGTAGGAACAATCCACTTGTAACGCCCTGAAATTCGATTGGTAAACTAGGATCGTGAAATCATCGGAAACTATAGACTTTGGGATTCTGGACGATAAGTTCGGAACCCATATCATTGGAAAAATCTGCTTTTATCATTTAAAATGTTTATTTTATAAAACGACATTTACGCCTGAAAAATATTAATTTTTATGCTTTCGAAAAATTAAATATTCTTATTTAAAAAGATTTCAAATAATTATTCGGAAAATGGTTTTATAAAAGTTTTGCTGAAAAAGTTTTAGTTTGTTTAAAAACTTATGAACTCGACTAGTCTTGACCCGTCGGTAGCCTAAACCCGAACCCGAGTCACCCGAGTATTTAAGCGGAAAATCAAGTATTCTTACACCATCTCTTTCATTTCACCAACACTTCCCACCCAAACACTCTCATTCTAGAGAGAGAAACTAGAGAGAGAAAGTCTTCAAACTTCAAATCCGAGTCCACAAATCTGTTTGTTGTTGTTCTTGGTAAGATCTTCTTGAAAATCATCCATTTTCATAACCATTTTCGGCCTCAAATCGAGCAAAAACACCCATTTTCGTTTCTTGAGTTTTCGGGTCAAAAACCGTCTTGTTTTGGTGTCAAAATGCAGGCTTTTGTGTTTAAAATCACTGGGAATCGATAGTCCCTTCAATCCCGAGCATTTCCATGTCAAAAACTTCGATTTTGGGTCAAAAATCCGGAAAATCTGAAAAACCCGTAGGTTTCTCCGTCGCCCAGCTTGAAGGAGTCGAATCAGACTCATTCGATCGAATCAGTCGATCGAATCAGCCCATTCGATCGAACCAGTCGATCGAACCAGTCCGGTCGACCGAATAGGAAAGCAACCGAATGGTCTCCAACTCATTCGACCGAATGAGTTTCGTATTCGATCGAACGAGTGTCTATTCGATCGAACAAGTTCCATGTTCGACCGAACGAGTTTTCCCAACTGGTTCGACCAAATGTGTTTCTAGTTCGATCGAATGTGTGTCTATTCGATCGAATGTGTGTCTATTCGATCGAATGTGTGTCTATTCGATCGAACAAGTTCCTATTCGATCGAACGTGTTCCTATTCGATCGAATCAAGCCAGAACCAAGCTGTTTTCGTCTTTAAAACCCAGTTTTTGCTCGAGGTCACGTAAGCTCGTTTTCTTAGACTTATAGCACGTTGTTAACCTTATATATATGTCCAACTCTAGGCTAAGGAGATCTATTGTAGCACCATCCTAACCCAAGATCAAGGTGAGTTCATAGCCCCTATTTAAGCTTTTCAAAACTATGGGGTGGAAACATGGTAACTTTACACGTTTGGATAAAATCATTTATGCAAACATTCTTTAAACTATAAACATTTGGATTAAACATGGTAACTTTACACGTTGGGATAAAATCATTTATGCAAACATTCTTTAAACTATAAACATTTGGATTAAACATGGTAACTTTACACGTTTGGATAAAATCACTTATGCAAACATTCTTTAAACTATAAACATTTGGATTTCTACACACGTGCGGAAATCCACGAGCTTCTTGGTAATCTATAAACTTTGGAAATCTATGAACATGGGGAAAACCCATTAACTCATGGAGATCTAAGAACATTGGAAATCAATGAGTATGGGAAATTCTGTGAACATTGACATCATGGGAACGGGAATCAAGTTCATATCATCATAGTCATTGTGTCAGCATGGAAATCTAGAGATCAAAACATCATGAGTTGAATTGGACGCGAGAGTCTATTCTACTCTCGGTAGAACTCACGACCATGAGTGGCATTCTATTCTCGGTGGCACTCGTAACTCATGGGATTTCATACTAGTCTCGGTGAAATCCATAACTCTTGAGGACCTATACTATTCTCGGTAGGGACCAAGGGAACCCAGGATTCTTTGGGGTGTCTATCCTACTCTCGGTAGAACCTAGCTGAGTCCTGGATGGCAAGAACGAGGTAGTCTTGGTTTAAGTCTTGCGTGAGTTCAATCAAGTCTTGTGTGATCATTGGGTTTCATCATCATTCATCATCATCATCATTTGTTCACCATCATCTTGGATACTAGTAAACAATGGGATTTTGGTGTTGGTTTATCTAGTAAACTTAGCATGCTCAAATCTATATGTCCTTGTTTATGCTTAACTGTTATGTGCTACATGTACCGTTGGGAGACCGCAAATCTTTGAGTAATCTTATCACATACGACTCTAATGGGAGATTGATAAGCCCGTTGAGAGCCCAGGAGAACATTTCATGTTTGACTTACTACAAAAACCTCTGTGGGAAAACCAAGAGATCTTTTCTTACAAACCATTTAAAAAAAACTGGGAATTATACCCAAACATAGTAGTATAAGTTGTAGGAGTGGTGGGTTAGCCGCAGGTACACCCTATATATAAACCCCTACAACCTATACTAGTATGTTTGTGTATAAAACTCTTTTCTTTAAACCTATGAATTCACTCATCTACTTTATGTAGTTGACAGTTTGTTACATGTTTTCAGGAAATAATGCAGCAAGAAATCCCTAGCAAGTTTAGAGGCCTTAGAAAGATGAAGGCTAGACTAGGAGTTGTTGAAAACTTGATATTTTGTATTAAAACAATTTGTTTCATGTTACCTGGTTGATGTAATATTTGACATTTTGGTTATGTTTATGCATTTAGACTTTTATACTATTGTGCTCAACAATCACGACTTAGTCGCCGCACCTCGATTTTTCCGCCATCACGATCGGGGTGTGACAGATTGGTATCAGAGCCAATGGTTATAGGGAATTAGGAAACCGACCTAGACTATAACCTAGGATCCTTGACTCTAGATAGCTCATGCATCACAATCACATGTCTACACTTATATACGTGCTACGTGCTTATGTGTTGCATATTAACTGTTAATCTCTTGAGTCATGTCATTATGTGTTCTTGGTATAATCTATGTCCTCTATTCATAATCTTTGGCGTGTCATTGATTCTATTTAACGCTCGTTTTTCGTTTTGCGAAGAATGCCTCCCAGACGTGCACCCGCTTCCATGGACTCCGCTGAATTAGCCAACCTTATAGCCCAGCAGATCGCGGCTGTGTTACCAGGCATGGTAACAACCATCAGCCAAGGGCTGAGGCAAGAAGGAACCTCTGGGGCCAACCAAATTCCAGCTCAGAACGCAAATGAACCAGCTAATAAGCCATACAAGGATTTCATGGTTACCAAACCCACCAGCTTCAGCGGCACAGAAGGCGCCGTTGGTCTCCTCCAGTGGATCGAAAAGATGGAGGCAGCCTTTGTTATTAGCTCGTGCCCTGAGACACTGAAAGTCACGCACGCGGCAAGCATGTTGTCTAAACGCGCGCTGACCTGGTGGAACAACGAGATAAGAACCCGTGGGCGTGAGGCTGCCTTGGCCATGACCTGGTCGGAATTTGTAGCATTGGCTACCCGCGAGTTCGTACCTCGCAGTGAGGTGCAGAAACTTGAAGCTGAGTTTTGGGTACACAAAATGAAGGGCGCCGATCACCAAGGGTACACGGAGCGTTTTCACGAGCTCTCCCTTCTCGTACCACACTTGGTCACCCCTCCCTCCCGGGCTATTGAGCTTTACATCAATGGCCTACCTGACACTGTCCGTGGAATCGTTATCGGGGCTGACCCATCAACCCTACAAGCGGCCATTGAACTAGCTGCCCGACTGACCCAGGACCAGGTTAAGACTGGGGTCCTAGCCAAAGGTACGGGCAAGGCCGCTGAAGGCTCATCCAAAAAGATCAACCGCATCAAAAAGCGTAAGGCTAGCAGTTACGCGATGGTTACTCCCGCAACCCCAATCAGCTCTGTCGCTCCTGCTCCCACCCCTTCAGGAAGGCCAAAGAGGGAGTACACTGGGGTTCACCCCAAGTGCGGCACTTGCCAATTTCATCATCCTGCCGGAACCCCGTGCTGGAAATGCACGAACTGTGGACGTTTGGGGCACCTAGCGGAACGCTGCAGATTTCAAGGTAATCAACTGGCGATACAGAGCAGCAGTTCCCAACCCAGCAACTCTCGAAGCTGTTTCGAGTGTGGAGCCATGGACCATTTCAGGAGCAGGTGTCCTCGTCTTGCAAATCTTCCTCCGGCCCGAGGCCGAGCCTTTACTATTGGCGCTGCTGAAGCTCGCCAAAATCCTGACGTCATTACTGGTACGTTCATCCTTAACAATCTCTGGGTTTCTATTCTATTTGACACGGGTGCAGATAGGAGTTTTATTTCTAGCGAGTTGGTCCCATTGCTTAATCTAGGAACCTCTGTCTTAGACCCCGCTTTCTCTGTCGAAATGGCAAACGGAGAGTCTACCCAAGTGAACAAAATCGTTCGCAATTGCACGCTTACGTTTGATCGGACGTCTCTTAACATTGACCTCATCCCTATGCATTTAGGAAGTTTCGATGTAATTGTTGGGATGGATTGGTTGTCCATCAACCACGCGGAAGTGGTGTGTGCTGAGAAGCTCATTCGCGTTCCTTGTTCTTCTGGCGAGTCCATAATTATTCAAGGAGAAAGATCAGGCAGATGTCTGAAATTAATCTCCTGCTTTAAAGCTCGGCGATGCCTTCGAAAGAAGTGTCTCGCCTTCCTAGCTCATGTCTCCATCAAGAAATCTTTGGGGAAGAAGCTCTCCGATGTCCCCGTCGTGCGTGAATTTCCAGACGTTTTTCCTAAAGACTTACCCGGACTTCCTCCTAGCCGACAAGTCAAATTCCACATCGAGTTAGTTCCCGGTGCAACCCCCGTGGCAAAATCTCCGTATCGTTTGGCTCCGTCTGAAATGCAGGAATTATCGAGCCAGCTGCAGGAACTACTGGACAAGGGTTTTATTCGCCCTAGTTCGTCTCCATGGGGAGCTCCAGTCCTCTTCGTCAAGAAGAAGGACGGATCTTTCCGGATGTGCATAGACTATCGTGAGCTTAACAAACTCACAGTCAAGAATCGGTATCCATTACCGAGGATTGACGATCTTTTCGACCAGCTGCAAGGAGCCACCTACTTTTCCAAGATCGACCTACGCTCAGGTTATCACCAAGTGCGTGTCATGGAGGACGACATCGCGAAAACCGCTTTCAGAACTCGATATGGACACTACGAGTTCCTAGTCATGCCTTTTGGTTTGACGAATGCCCCTGCAGTGTTCATGGATCTCATGAATCGCATTTGTCGTCCATACCTGGACCAGTTTGTTATCGTCTTCATTGACGATATTCTCGTTTATTCCCGCTCTAAAGCCGACCATGAGCTTCATCTCAGGCTTACCTTGGATCTGCTGAGGAAAGAGCAACTCTACGCCAAATTCTCCAAATGCGAATTCTGGCTAAGGGAAGTTCAATTCTTAGGTCACATCATTAACAAGGAAGGCATTCATGTCGACCCTGCCAAGATTGAAGCCATAAAAAAACGGGGAGCGCCTACAACGCCAACCGAAATTCGTTCATTTCTTGGTTTGGCTGGGTACTACCGTCGATTCATCTCGAACTTTTCAAAGATCGCGTTGCCCCTCACAATGTTAACTCAAAAAGGGGAACCATTCATTTGGAACCAAGAGCAAGAAGAGGCTTTCCAAACATTGAAACATAAACTCTGCCATGCACCAATCCTGTCGCTTCCTGAGGGTAACGATGATTTTGTTGTTTATTGCGACGCCTCGAGCCAAGGTCTAGGCTGCGTCTTAATGCAACGCGGTAAGGTCGTCGCTTACGCCTCGCGTCAACTCAAGAGTCATGAGAGGAATTATGTCACTCACGACTTGGAATTGGGTGCTGTGGTCTTTGCCTTAAAAATATGGAGACACTACCTATACGGTACGAAATGTGTCATCTTCACCGACCACAAGAGCCTACAACACATCCTCAACCAAAGGGAGCTAAATATGCGACAACGTCGATGGGTTGAACTCCTAAGTGACTATGACTGCGAAATCCGCTACCACCCTGGAAAGGCTAACGTAGTGGCTGACGCGTTAAGTCGCAAGGAAAGGACCCAGTTGCATGCGATCCGTATTCAGTCCAATCTTCCCTCCTTGGTTCTTGAAGCTCAAAAGCAAGCGATTGCTGGTGGTGATCTCAAAAATATGCTATCTTGCGGTGCCGAACGGAAGTTTGAAACCAAGTCTGATGGTATACTTTACTACTTAAATCGCATGTGGATTCCAAACTCTGAACCACTTCGAGAACTTATCCTGAACGAAGCGCACAAATCCAGATACTCTATTCACCCGGGCAGTGATAAAATGTATCAGAATCTCAAGTCTCATTTCTGGTGGCCGGGTATGAAGAAAGACATAGCTTTATACGTCGGTAAGTGTCTAACATGCTCGCGGATCAAGACTGAACATCAGAGACCATCTGGCCTGTTACAAAAACCGATCATACCGCAGTGGAAGTGGGACGAAGTCGCTATGGACTTCATTACCAAACTCCCGCGGACACCCAGCGGTTATGACACGATTTGGGTTATCGTGGATTACTTGACCAAGTCTGCCCACTTTCTCCCTGTCCGCGAGGACTACACTACGGAGAAGCTGGCGCGGATTTACATTCGTGAGATCGTAACCCGTCACGGTGTGCCTAAGGGCATCACGTCTGACCGTGACCCCTCTTTTGCGTCAAGGTTCTGGAAGTCATTTCAGAAAGCCTTTGGGACAAGTGTGAAACTTAGCTCTGCCTATCATCCTGAAACGGACGGACAGAGCGAAAGGACCATACAAACCCTGGAGGATATGCTCAGAGCCTGTATCCTTGAATTCGGTAGTAGCTGGGAGACTCACCTTCCTCTTGCAGAGTTCTCATACAATAACAGCTATCATGCTACCATCAAATGCGCGCCATTCGAAGCACTCTATGGCAGGAAATGTCGTTCTCCACTGTGTTGGTCCGAGACCGGAGATTCTCAAATCCTCGGCCCGGAACTGATACAGGAAACCACTGACAGTATCGCCATCATTCAGCAAAGACTTAAGGACGCCCGCTGTCGACACAAGTATTACGCTGACAAACGCCGCAAACCTCTGGAGTTCCAAATAGGCGATCACGTAATGCTCAAAGTTTCCCCCTGGAAGGGCATTGTTCGCTTCGGGAAAAAGGGAAAGTTTGCTCCAAGGTACGTAGGACCTTTCAAGATCATCGAAAAGGTCGGACCTGTAGCCTATCGCTTGGAATTGCCTCCAGAACTCAGCCGTGTTCACAACGTTTTTCATGTGTCGCAACTCAAAAAGTGCCTCGTTGACGAGACCGCTCAAATCCCGATCGACACGGTTCACATCGACGACAAACTATACTTTGTTGAGGAACCTGTCGAGATCCTAGATCGAGAAGTCAAAAAGACTAAGCGAAGCCGGATAGCTATAGTCAAGGTACGTTGGAACAACCATCGTGGACCCGAGTTCACATGGGAACGAGAGGATAAGATGAAGGAGAAATACCCTCATCTGTTCGCATAGTCATCATCTTTGTAATTCTAGAAATCTTGGAGTCTATGTAATCGTAATCATGTAATCAGGGACCAATATCAATCAATGAAGTATCATGTTGTTCCTATTTGCTTATAAATATTCTCTTATTTGCATAACACCAAGTTTGGCTACCCATGACTCGTGCTGGAAAACACAAGTTGTGCATACTTAATCATGTAAACATTGGGGTAAACTATGTATCATTGAGCCAAAATTTGTCATCATTCTAGCATTCATGAAGCATGGTTGTGTGTGTGTGTGTGGTGTCGTGTCGATTTTTCTAGCCGCACACAATGGAGTTTATACATTGATACAAGGTGAACTCGTAATTATAGTCCGGAATATAATAACATCAAGTTCACAGGTGTATACGTGTATAAACAATATGCTATTGTGTAACTATGAGTCGTGAACTCAAGCTTCGTGTAGGGAATTAATCAATGAATGTTGAAGGAGTGGTGGGTTAGCCGCTGGTACACCCTATATATAAACCCCTTCGGCACAAGTTGATTATGTCTGAAGCGAAACTTGGAATTAGGGACTCATAGTTAGCGTGGCAGCTGTGAGGCGTTAAATTCAAGAGTTATTGAGGGAATTATTCATTGGAGATTGAAGGAGTGGTGGGTTAGCCGCTGGTACACCCTATATATAAACCCCTTCAATCCGAAATGAATATGTCTGATGTAAAGCTTGAAGGTGATGCCTTGTAGTGGAAAATAGTGTGTCGTCCTGTGTGTCATTGAACTAATAGGAGTCGAAAGAAACACCCAAGTGGAGTTGAGGGAGTGGTGGGTTAGCCGCTGGTACACCCTATATATAAACCCCTTCAACTTGATTTGGGTGGTATCCAAGACGAATATTAGGGGTAGTGGCGCATAGTGGTCATCATGGGATCATTTAATCTAAAACATCATTGCATCAACTATACTAAATTCTAAATTTCGGGACGAAATTCCTCTAAATTGGGGAGGATGTAACGCCCTGAAATTCGATTGGTAAACTAGGATCGTGAAATCATCGGAAACTATAGACTTTGGGATTCTGGACGATAAGTTCGGAACCCATATCATTGGAAAAATCTGCTTTTATCATTTAAAATGTTTATTTTATAAAACGACATTTACGCCTGAAAAATATTAATTTTTATGCTTTCGAAAAATTAAATATTCTTATTTAAAAAGATTTCAAATAATTATTCGGAAAATGGTTTTATAAAAGTTTTGCTGAAAAAGTTTTAGTTTGTTTAAAAACTTATGAACTCGACTAGTCTTGACCCGTCGGTAGCCTAAACCCGAACCCGAGTCACCCGAGTATTTAAGCGGAAAATCAAGTATTCTTACACCATCTCTTTCATTTCCACCAACACTTCCCACCCAAACACTCTCATTCTAGAGAGAGAAACTAGAGAGAGAAAGTCTTCAAACTTCAAATCCGAGTCCACAAATCTGTTTGTTGTTGTTCTTGGTAAGATCTTCTTGAAAATCATCCATTTTCATAACCATTTTCGGCCTCAAATCGAGCAAAAACACCCATTTTCGTTTCTTGAGTTTTCGGGTCAAAAACCGTCTTGTTTTGGTGTCAAAATGCAGGCTTTTGTGTTTAAAATCACTGGGAATCGATAGTCCCTTCAATCCCGAGCATTTCCATGTCAAAAACTTCGATTTTGGGTCAAAAATCCGGAAAATCTGAAAAACCCGTAGGTTTCTCCGTCGCCCAGCTTGAAGGAGTCGAATCAGACTCATTCGATCGAATCAGTCGATCGAATCAGCCCATTCGATCGAACCAGTCGATCGAACCAGTCCGGTCGACCGAATAGGAAAGCAACCGAATGGTCTCCAACTCATTCGACCGAATGAGTTTCGTATTCGATCGAACGAGTGTCTATTCGATCGAACAAGTTCCATGTTCGACCGAACGAGTTTTCCCAACTGGTTCGACCAAATGTGTTTCTAGTTCGATCGAATGTGTGTCTATTCGATCGAATGTGTGTCTATTCGATCGAATGTGTGTCTATTCGATCGAACAAGTTCCTATTCGATCGAACGTGTTCCTATTCGATCGAATCAAGCCAGAACCAAGCTGTTTTCGTCTTTAAAACCCAGTTTTTGCTCGAGGTCACGTAAGCTCGTTTTCTTAGACTTATAGCACGTTGTTAACCTTATATATATGTCCAACTCTAGGCTAAGGAGATCTATTGTAGCACCATCCTAACCCAAGATCAAGGTGAGTTCATAGCCCCTATTTAAGCTTTTCAAAACTATGGGGTGGAAACATGGTAACTTTACACGTTTGGATAAAATCATTTATGCAAACATTCTTTAAACTATAAACATTTGGATTAAACATGGTAACTTTACACGTTGGGATAAAATCATTTATGCAAACATTCTTTAAACTATAAACATTTGGATTAAACATGGTAACTTTACACGTTTGGATAAAATCACTTATGCAAACATTCTTTAAACTATAAACATTTGGATTTCTACACACGTGCGGAAATCCACGAGCTTCTTGGTAATCTATAAACTTTGGAAATCTATGAACATGGGGAAAACCCATTAACTCATGGAGATCTAAGAACATTGGAAATCAATGAGTATGGGAAATTCTGTGAACATTGACATCATGGGAACGGGAATCAAGTTCATATCATCATAGTCATTGTGTCAGCATGGAAATCTAGAGATCAAAACATCATGAGTTGAATTGGACGCGAGAGTCTATTCTACTCTCGGTAGAACTCACGACCATGAGTGGCATTCTATTCTCGGTGGCACTCGTAACTCATGGGATTTCATACTAGTCTCGGTGAAATCCATAACTCTTGAGGACCTATACTATTCTCGGTAGGGACCAAGGGAACCCAGGATTCTTTGGGGTGTCTATCCTACTCTCGGTAGAACCTAGCTGAGTCCTGGATGGCAAGAACGAGGTAGTCTTGGTTTAAGTCTTGCGTGAGTTCAATCAAGTCTTGTGTGATCATTGGGTTTCATCATCATTCATCATCATCATCATTTGTTCACCATCATCTTGGATACTAGTAAACAATGGGATTTTGGTGTTGGTTTATCTAGTAAACTTAGCATGCTCAAATCTATATGTCCTTGTTTATGCTTAACTGTTATGTGCTACATGTACCGTTGGGAGACCGCAAATCTTTGAGTAATCTTATCACATACGACTCTAATGGGAGATTGATAAGCCCGTTGAGAGCCCAGGAGAACATTTCATGTTTGACTTACTACAAAAACCTCTGTGGGAAAACCAAGAGATCTTTTCTTACAAACCATTTAAAAAAAACTGGGAATTATACCCAAACATAGTAGTATAAGTTGTAGGAGTGGTGGGTTAGCCGCAGGTACACCCTATATATAAACCCCTACAACCTATACTAGTATGTTTGTGTATAAAACTCTTTTCTTTAAACCTATGAATTCACTCATCTACTTTATGTAGTTGACAGTTTGTTACATGTTTTCAGGAAATAATGCAGCAAGAAATCCCTAGCAAGTTTAGAGGCCTTAGAAAGATGAAGGCTAGACTAGGAGTTGTTGAAAACTTGATATTTTGTATTAAAACAATTTGTTTCATGTTACCTGGTTGATGTAATATTTGACATTTTGGTTATGTTTATGCATTTAGACTTTTATACTATTGTGCTCAACAATCACGACTTAGTCGCCGCACCTCGATTTTTCCGCCATCACGATCGGGGTGTGACACCACTACAGTAAATGAAATATGGTATTTGGATAGTGGATGTTCTAGGCACAGGACTTCTGACAAAATGTCACTTGTCAACTATGAAGAAAAGTTTGAAGGGCCAGTGGCTTTTGGAATTGATGAAAATGGTGGAAAAATAGTTGGAAAAGGAATTTTAACAAATGGAAATCTTTCTTTTGATAATGTGTTTCATGTTGAAGGTCTCCAGTATAATCTGCTAAGCATATTACAAATGTGGATTAAGGGTTACAAAGTTGGTTTTGATGACTCACGCTGTTTCATCTTAAAAGCCGAATTTGTAATCCCACCTGAAATGATTATGATGATGGCCCCAAGAAATGACAACCTATATGAGCTTAATATGAAAGAGGCTGATTCAAGGGGTGGTACATGTTTTGTTTCCAAAGCCACTGAAAATGAGTCTGTTGGTGCATAAATGTCAGTAGTTCATAGTCTAGTGTCTGTAATCGAGTTTGTAATGTTATTTATGTTTTTGTTTAAGCGAAGTTGTTAACAAGTTCGCCTAGGCGAACTTGTTGAACAAGCGAAGTTATGGACAACTTCGCCTGAACATGCCAGGCGAAGTTGTCGTGTATTTATATATAGGTTACGGCTTGTTTTGTGGTGGTGAATAAGTAAGTCGTTTAAGTTTATCGAGTTGATCTGAGTTCATTGTAACGTGTTTCAGTTTATTCGTGTGTGTTTGTTTGATTTGCATTCTACGCTCGTAACGATCTACGCAGGGATTCCGCACCTGAGTAGACCGGGATATCTCATGTGATCCGTCCAGGGAACCTACAATTGGTATCAGAGCATTTGCTCGATTGTGTGGTTCAGGATATTCACGCGGGTGTAGAAATCGTCCCGTTTCGACTATTCGCGGGACGTGTTTTCTGTGTTTTTGATCATTCTTACCTCCTACCATCGTGTTCAAGCCTTTACACCGTCAAAAACCTCGTTAAAATCCGATTTACAGATCTGCATATCTTCCGTGTTCATCAGGCGAAGTTGCCGTCACTGTTCGTAGGGTTTCGGCGAAGATATAAGGTTAAGCGAAGTTATCCACAACTTCGCCTACCTTCTCAAGTTCGCCTAACTCAAGCGAAGTTCTCTACAACTTCGCCTACCTCTTAAGTTCGCTTACCTCAAGCGAAGTTAAGAATCAGCGAAGTTAATCAGCAGTGTTATCAGCGAAGTTCTTCAGCGAAGTTCTCTACAACTTCGCCTACTTCAAGCGAAGTTATCCGTAACTTCGCCTACAGTACTTTAATAAAAAAAAAATTTCTTAATTTTTCAGGTTTCTTACTTTTCGGGGAAGATGTCGTCGATCAACATCTCTGAGTTATTGAAGATGGAAGTTGAAGTAGGGTAAGCTACCAAGGCCCCAAGATTGCTGAAGGGAACCGATTTCGTTGCATGGAAGGATCGGTTCATACAATACGTCAAATAACAGGATGCGAAGATGTGGGTATGCATCCAGGATGGTTATATTCCACCAGTTATGGAGTATGAAGGTCGTGATCAAATTAAAAAGTATAGTAAAATGGAAGAAGAAGAGGATATTCACAAGTTGATTAGACGTTCGAGACGTGAAAGGACAGGTGCAGGTATGGGAGCTGGAGAGACTTCAAGAGTTGTACGGTTCGCTCCATCCGTACTGTTAGGTATGTCAATTGTTCCTACTTATGTACAGGTTACAAGCGCCGCGGATGTTCCCGTGGTGGCTACATCAGCTGTCGGCATCCCATCCATCACACTACAGACGACGACTCCGGAGATTGTGTCGTTACCACCTCCAACGCTTACTCCTTCAGAGGTGGTGGCACAATTTGTAGAGTCTACCGTCGTTGCAACTGCAGGGTTGTCGGTCACGATACCACCTGCGGATACGTCCACAACTGCTTCTGATGTCCCGGTTACATTCGAGATCCCGGCTGAGTATACTCAAGACACATCTAACATGAGGTTTGATTTCGATGCAACCCTCTCAGACTCGGAGAGAATAGCTGCACTTGAACGGGTCGTGGCAGAGCAATCAAGGATAAACTTTATCCAGACCCAGGCTATTCAGCGCATTGTAGCAGAAAATCAACTACAGTCGTCCCTCCTGGTTGAACATGAGCGAATTATAGATGCTATGAAGGAGTTCTTGGCATCTCAGGGGGAGACAGGCTGTAGAGGCGACGAGTTAAGGATAAAGAAGAGAAATGACAGAGACGATGATCCCAATGCACCGAAAGGTGCAGGTGGTGAGTTGCCAAGAACTACTCAAGCTCTTGGGACTTCCACAGCTCAGGGGGAGTCTGCATGTGCAGTTGGTGGTGATGAGGTGGTGATGGTTGATGATGATGATGATGTGATCGATGCGTTGAAAGAATTGGATGATGATATGCTAGAGGATGATGTGATGTTTGATGATGATGTGCTGCCTATTAAGGAGATTGAGAAGATTGGAGCACAGATTGTGATTGAAGATGAGATTGAAGAAGGTGAAATAATTGAAAAAAATGTTGAACACGAGATCCCAGATGTTGAGAAAGCCGATATGGGTACTGAGATGGAAAATGATGAGACTGAGTGGGAGGAGCAGCCTAGGTGGATGGAAGGTTGTGCTCATTGGTTTATTAAAACTAAGAAGCCTGCTGTTCCAACCATGTTCAAGAAGAGTTATAATATCAAAGGCTATGCTGAGTCGAAGAAAGGAATTATTTGTTGGATATATGATGAACAGATAAAGTTGTTTGTGGTGAAACGTTTTGATGGAATTCAGTATTTTAAAAGAACGTTGAGATCTCTCAATACATTGCCGGAATGTGAGGTGAAGGATTTGGCTAGATTGGGGCTGATC
The DNA here is from genome assembly GCF_021521415.1 of Bidens hawaiensis. Taxonomy (NCBI): domain Eukaryota; kingdom Viridiplantae; phylum Streptophyta; class Magnoliopsida; order Asterales; family Asteraceae; genus Bidens; species Bidens hawaiensis. The sequence goes on along the minus strand of NW_027491291.1, from coordinate 1,418,187 downwards.
AATAGAAGCGACGACAACATGGCAAGGGTTATTGGGAAGATCGTGTGGAAAGAAAGCATAAAAGAGAAGAAGTTTGAGTTATTAAAGCCACAGAAGGGAGAGCTAGTGGAAGATAAAGAAAGGGGAATGAGAGCAGATGGCAAGCCATGGATGGTAATGAAGTACAAACCGATTCGTTGCATTAAGGAGGTTCCAATGAAGATTATGCCTCAAGATGTGTTGAAGAATCTTAAATGGTGGTATGTTGATTGCCAGACTGCTGAAGCCGTGATGGAAGACGAAGACGAACAAGAAGTGCTGAGGGTGTATGATCCGATGCATCTTGTTAACTTATCGAAAGCTGATCTGCAAGTGTTGAATGAAAAGAAGATATTCTATATTCCTGCTTGGAAAGACGAAGCGAGGAAGTATCAGCGAGTAGTCACGGTATGTGTTAGAGAAGGAGTGCATGCGTGAAGATTACAAGACAAGTGCTTAAAGATCAGATATGAAGCTACTGCCAAGGGGGAGTCTGTTGGTGCATAAATGTCAGTAGTTCATAGTCTAGTGTCTGTAATCGAGTCTGTAATGTTATTTATGTTTTTGTTTAAGCGAAGTTGTTAACAAGTTCGCATGGCGAACTTGTTGAACAAGCGAAGTTATGGACAACTTCTCCTGAACATGCCAGGCGAAGTTGTCATGTATTTATATATAGGTTACGGCTTGTTTTGTGGTGGTTAATCAGTTAGTCGTTTGAGTGGATCGAGTTGATCTAAGTCTGTATCAGTGATTCATATCACGTGAGTTCGGTTATTAATATATAACGTGTTTCGGTTTATTCGTGTGTGTTTGTTTGGTTTGCTTTCTATGCTCGTAACGATCTACGCAGGGATTCCGCACCTGAGTAGACCGAGATATCTCGTGTGATCCGTCCAGGGAACCTACAGAGTCAAAACTGTGGCACAGGAAATAATGTCATGTGAATCTGAAGAACATGAACAGACTTATGAAAGGTGAACATGTCATTGGCTTACCTACAAGAGAGTTCAAATTTGAAGATCATTGTAGTTCATGCCAGAAAGGTAAGCAACACAAATCTTCTCATAAGACAAAGCTCATCAACTCAATTGATCAAGAACTTGAATTACTTCACATGGATCTTTTTGGTCCTGTAAGTGTGCCAAGTATAGGAAAGAAAAGATATTGTCTGGTGATCAATGATGATTACTCAAGATATACTTGGGTTTATATCCTAAGTACCAAGGATGAGACTGTAGAGTTGATTAAGGGCCGTGTGACAATGTTTGAGAACAAACTGAATAAAAAGGTTAAAATAATGAGAAGTGATAATGGTACTGAGTTCAAAAATGGAGTAATGGAAGAATTTTGTACAGAAAAGGGAATATTTCAGCAATTCTCAGCTCCTAGAACTCTTGAACAGAATGGTGTTGCAGAAAGAAGAAACAGGACACTCAATGAAGCTGCAAAAACCATGCTAGCAGATGCAAATCTACCGGTTACATTTTGGGCTGAAGCCATTAATACTACCTGCTAAGTTCAGAATAGGGTACTTATCAACAAAAGGCATAACAAGACATCATATGAAATTTTCTATAATAGAAAGCCTTACATCAAGTTTTTCAAGCCTTTTGGATGCAAATGTTTTCTTCTGAACATCAGGGATTACTTGAACAAGCTTCAAACAAAATCTTTGGATTGCTTCTTTGTTTGTTATTCTACACACTGTAAAGCATACAAAGTATATGTGAAAGACCATTTGAGTGTTATTGAATCATCTGACATTATCTTTAATGAAAATCAGGTCAGCACAGTTAATGTTGCAGCGTGGCTGTTTGATCATGAGAAATTGATAAGGTCTTTCAAGATTTATCTTGAAGACTTTAATGATTCTTTCTACAAGACCAGTGTGATAAAAGAGAAAAACAAGAAAACTTTGGACTTAGAAAAGTTGTGGAAGAAGGTTGCTAGTAAAGAAAAAGAGTATACATTTATAAAGGATCCCTCAAGTGATATTGTTGAATAAGTTCAAGACATTGATCAAGAGAACAATCACATTCCAGAACAAGATCATGCATATATCAATCAAGACAATCAAGAAGTGCAGAATGATCAAGTTCAGGATGAAGGAAACCCAAGTAACCAAACAAATGAAGAGGAAGTTGTAACAACATCAATATTTCAAGACCTGTTTGAGAGGTTGAATATAGGAAACAATGGTGCATCCAATTCAAGACAGAACAATGAAAAAGCACCAGAGTTTCATGATGCTGAAACAGAATTTATCATTTAGGAACCAGAACTCAATGAATAAAATCTTGACACGAATATGTCTGCAGATATGATAGTTCAAACCCCTTATGTTTAAAAGAAACATCCTTCTGAAAACATCATTGGAGATATACATGAAAGAGTTACAAGAAGTCATTCTGAATCTGCGAACATCTGTGTGTACTCCTGCTTTCTATCCCAAAGAGAACCAAAGAACATTGTTCAAGCTCTAAATGACAATAATTGGGTAGAGAAAATGCAAGAGGATTTGGCATAGTTCAGAGATCTGCATGTATGGGATCTTGTAGATAGGCCAAGAAACAGATATGCAATTAGAACAAAATGGGTTTTTAGAAACAAATTGGATGAGAGGAGCATAGTGATTAAGAATAAATCTAGGCTTGTGGCACTGGGATGCCTTCAGGAAGAGGGAATAGACTTTGAGGATGTGACATCCGTGGCAAAACCGAGTACACCTTAGTACTTACAAACTCGAATAAGCGTTTAACCGCTTATTGCGTAACGAACAAACAAATAACCAAACGGGTCTGGTTATGGTCCGGATATCCCAGGGTGCCATCTATAAGTGATATATGATCTATGCAAGCTAAAATATTAGTAATATGGCCTTAGTTCGATAGCAAACAAAACGAGGTACACTATATTCATTACGTAACAAGTAAACGATAAATCGGTTAATTCGTAGTGCTTAAACGAGTAACCGACCGATACTAATTATGACCCGTATACATACTGAGGGGTCATATACGAGTTATATATATGTTATAGAGGCTAACATATTGATATTTAGGCCCCAGTACGTTTAAAACTCTTTAAACGAAAAAGGTTTCGTTTATCGATACGCTATAAGCTTAAACGCAATCGTTAATATCAAAACAAGCATTGTAGCATCCGTTAAGCCGAAAAAGACTTATAAAACACTTATATGACCTGTTCTAAGCAATCCGTGAAAATATTTTGGAATTTTACAACGAGTCAGTACGTTTTTCTTATTTTACAAAGATAAGCTGAAAAACACTCGTTTTTACGCTATTTCTCACACCCGAATTAATTTTCTTGCTAAAAACTGAACCCGAACTAAATTTGAAGTGGGCTTTTCATGTTTGGGCTTGTATAATTAGATTAATGGGCCAAAACAGCCCATTAAGGGGTCCTTCATAGTTCCGATCGGCCAACCCCACCAAACATCACATTATTTTTTTTTTTATAACTTACACCTTAAGACTTTGTTATTCATTTCAACTCTCAAACATTTTGAAGTCCAAGCAGCTCCACCTTCTGCTCTATCAACTTCCCTTCAAAACCCTAAGGTAAGATCAAGTTTTATGAAAATTTAACCAAGTTTGATTCATATAATTAACATATAAACATGTTTTAGTTAGTTTTAAACATGTTTAACTATCCAAAAACCCTAAAAATCAAGTAAAACCGTATTTTGATGTTAAACATGTTTACAAACCAGGAACATATACTTTTTTGGTCAAAAACACGGATTAGAACATGAATACAACGTTTTTACGGTTAGAAAGTTCGGTTTGAACCCAAAACCGAAACCCTAATTATCAAGACTGTTACATGGATGATTTATGCTTGGTTTGATGTTATATGATATGTAGATATACTGAGTTTGCAACCCGAGACCCGGAAAGTCGTTTAAGCTAGCAAATTCATCGAAAACCGACAAGGTAAACCCGTAACACTCGTTTAGGGGCTGTTTAGTATTAGGTTGTGACGTTCTTGTTGTTAGCTTGTGAAAACTTGCAGGGACATTAGGGATCATATAAATGAGTCCCTATTCAAATTTGGTAATTTTTCGATAAACGGAGAATATTTGGTGAATTTATTCCCGTTTATGAGCGTTTATTTGGGAAAAATAGCTAAAATATTGAAAAATTATGAAACTTGGTTTTGGAGTTTAATATGTGATGGTAAGATCACTGGTAAAGTTTGGGAATCATTGGAAATGTCTAAGTATGGTTTGTGCAATCATGGCTTAACCGAATTTTAACAGCCGAAAAAAGCACAAAAAGGCATTTTGTCAAAAGAGTTAGGTTCTGGAAATTTTGCAGGGGCTATGTAATAACATTGAGGCCATTTGTAAAAATTATCAGATTTTTCGGAGGTCGTTTGATATAAACGGGCCATTTATTACACGATTATAACCTATTAAATGAATTTTTATAAATAAATAAATAATCATAAAGTTTCTGAAAATATTTTTATAAAATTCTCCATGTCTTAATGTATTTTTACAAAAATTTACATAATTTATATATAAGTACATATTTAGTTATGATTAATCAAAGATTTAAATTATAATTGTTTTAACGAAACCGGCAGTTTTGTGTTTAACGGACTGACTGGTATGTCAAAATGTCAAAAGTGGTCAAATATCATATTTTTGAATGATATTGATAAAAACGAACTTTTTACGAGAATTCCGGACAAATCGGGTGGATTGTGCGCGTTTTGTATAATCAAACCCGTGTGAAAACGGAAACGAACCCTGCGATCAAACCAGACACCGAAACCTTAAAATTCTCTCATAAATCAAATTATTTTATTAATCAATATATTTACTTAAGTTTTATGTGATCTTACCTAATCCCGAAACGTATAAACGATCAACTGAGCTAGGCTCAGGAAACGGTGAAACTGAGCCAAATCCAGTTTTAAACATTTTATAGTATACAACGTCACAATCTAAGACTATGGTCATGTTCTGGGCCTAACAGCTATACCCAGATTATCTATACGGCCCGACTTAGCTTGAACACTGTACTAGTATTAACGATACGATACCGTTTATAGGAATCAGGCTATAAACGAGGCATCTGACTTACTGATACGTAATTTCTGTGCGAACTACGATAAGGTGAGTTTCATTACCCCACTCTTTAAACTATTTTACGAACTTTTGGGGTGGAAAGCATGTTTACACACGTTATCTATCTGAAAACGATTCAGGATATAAAATATCTGAACATTTATATATGAAAAGTCCCTACAAACATAATGATTGACTACGTGCTGATGAAAGATGATTATTATCGTTGACTGATATATTGAGTGGAGATAATACGAATTGCAAAACATAATGAAATTACACGTGATAGCATGTTTATACAAACACGTTATGTAATGTTAAACATAACTAATTTGGGAGACAACGTGGTCTGTAATGGCCATGGGGATAACGCGGTCTGTGATGATTATGGTGCTATTTTTGGCGGAAGGGGGGCCACAATAGTACTAAACTAAAGTTGAGTATGGCCTATGAGCCAAGTTCTGCTGCAACTTACTAAACTAAAGTTGAGTATGGCCTATGAGCCAAGTTCTGCTGCAACTTACTAAACTAAAGTTGAGTATGGCCTATGAGCCAAGTTCTGCTGCAACTTATAAACTAAAGTTGAGTATGGCCTATGAGCCAAGTTCTGCTGCAACTTATAAACTAAAGTTGAGTATGGCCTATGAGCCAAGTTCTGCTGCAACTTATTAAACGAACTAACTTGATTATGACATGAATGTTAAGTAAATAATGTGATTATGCGTATTGTTGGCGGATGGGGAGCCATAGTGTTTGGTGATACATGATAAATACTATATGTGTATATGTGTCTATATACATGCTATGTGATTAGCCGTAGGAAATACTATGTGTAGAATATACTAATTATTCGCATGTACACTATATAATGTTTGAGTTTACGTGGAATCATTGTGGGTGGAAGGGGGACCACGGTGGTTGATGTTAACGCAGAACCGTTGTGGGCGGAAAGGGGGGCCACAGTGGTTGAGTTTATGTGGAACCGTTGTGGGAGGAAGGGGGTCCACAGTGGTTGGTTAAACACGGAAATTGGAAACAGGTAGTACGAACAAACAATCACGATTTTACTGAAATTTCAAATTTATATTATAAACTTACATGTGTGCATACGCACACACAAGGATATGGCTGTACATATTTATACAAACGTAAACACATATTTTTACATACGCGCGTACATACAAACTATGACTGTGTGGTACGCAGAACTGATTTCGTTAAACTTATGAAACTCACCAACTATTCGTAGTTGACCTATTTTAACATGCTTTTCAGGTAATCAGATATGAGAAGTAATTTCCTGTGCGTTACGTGTCTGATTGGTGAATGATGTCATGGGCATTTGAGTTAGAAGTAAAGTAATTGAAGAACCGGTTCGATTGTATCACCTAGTTTGTAAAAGATGTTAGAACGATACAATATATTGTAAATTAGTTAGTAATGTTTCTTTATGAACAATGTATTTGATACCAGTTGTATCTGTTGCATTTCCGTTTTACGCTTCCGCAACTCGCTTAACGGGGTGTGACAGAAGTTGGTATCAGAGCCATTGGTTATAAAGGATTAGGTTATCCCTTAGGATACCTATAATATAACCGCAGGCTCGATTATCACTGGGGAACTTATTAATGACTAACGATAGATACTGATGGATGCCGGGATGAACTCGTAGGGCAAGTGAGTTATTATGGTCCGGAACGTAATAACAGACTTGCTTGTACGAGGGAATTCGGGGTGAAGTCGCGGAACATATTGAAAGGTAAAAATGGCAACATACGTGCATAAAGGTGATGCGAAGTATATATGAAGTGTGCATACGTGCTTATCTGAGATGAGGTATAGGGATATGTGTACGTACGGTACTACCGATGATAATGAATCTTATTGTAACAAATAAAATATTTAATTTCGGTATTAATTAATAATATCCTTTACGATGATTTAAGTTACCGAAAAACGTTTTCTTCTGATTAACGATTGCACTGAAAGATGTCGAGATCGGGTAGCTTTACGACAGATAAAGAACCGGTGTTTCCTGTGAGTGAGAATATGAGAATGCTTCAACAAGTTTAACTAAGTCCGGTGATGTGACAGCACCACAAAGGGGCTTAATATGCAAGGCCCGGGAAAGAACCATGGGAGGCGTGTCCTACAGACAATGATTTCAAGAATATACATATATATATATAGATATATATATACATATAATACCTCTCAGCATGGGTCTAACCTTTATTTTATGTACTCGTTTCTTTGACACTAAACTAAACTATTTTCTGGTTATCATTCGATTTCTGTTGGTTGAAAAACAAACACCATCCATGGGGGAAATACTTAGTGATGAATCCAACTTATTGAATTATAAATATAAAAACTACTTTATTGAATCCCTAAATCTATAAGTAGACCGTGACTACCAATACATATAATGTATTGATTATATTTCAAAAAGAAATATTAATAATAATAATTTCTTTTACATATTACCAGTACAACTAATTCTGATGAACCTCCTTAACTAGTAAACTCTTCGAACCATCTATGAACAAGAACATCCAACCTCTCCTATATTTTTCCTATTCCAATTGGTTACTGTAGGAGAGAAACCTCATGCTCACGAATTGATGACTTGCTGACTGGAACTGAACATACTTAACCCAACCAGTAAACTACCACTTTTAGTAGGCCCAACATACTTTCGTGCACCGGATGACCTGGCGAAGGAATATATTCTATAGTTATATTTAACAACCTCTAAGGGTCTAGTTGAATATATGAGTGCATTCATATGATAAATATACTAACTAAACTCATAACGAGCAATTGTCTACTTATGGAAGAGGCTAAAGAAAAACAATTGCCTAATGATGGGATCGTACCGGAATAATTTTCGGGCAAGTTGTAAACCGTATATAATTGTATAATGTGTACTTAGATAGATAAGGGTAGTACGATATTGTTGTATATAGCCTTCGATACCCCATGCAAGCATCTGGTAGGATGCTATGTTGATATGGGTGACACATTGGATATTTCATTTCAAACACTTACCCTTACTGGATTACAATTACTTGTCACTAGGTGACAACTTTTGATATATATATATATATATATATATATAAACATTGGCCTTTGTTAGGCTAACTTTACATATTATCCTTAGTATTCAAACTCAAGAACAAACCCGTGTGATATATACGTGTTAATTGAAATACCTGATTACTTGTTATTATAATTCCTTTTGTGATCATTAGTGTATGTTAATTTTGTTAATTGTTGGATAACTGGTTATTGTTATAGAATGGCCCCGAAGAAAGTAAACATGTTGTCTGAGGAAGATATAGCCGAAATGATCGCTCGACAACTACAAACAGTACTTCCGACAATAGCAGCACAATTCGCTGCTGGTATCCACACAACTATGAATACAAATCAAGTGCCGAACGCTAACGCGGTTGTAAATACTAATCCTTTGACAAATACTAATACAACCACAAATGCTCCACCGATAAATACTGATACTATCACAACTAATACTCCCCCGTTGAATACCAATATTACTTTAAATAATGCACCGAACTTGAACAATAGTTGTAACAATCAAAATCCCCCGCAACACGGATATCAACTTAAGAACTTCATGCTATGTAAACCTATGGAATTTAACGGTACTGAAGGACCAAATGGACTGGTAAAGTGGATCGAAAAGACTGAATCCATCATTAATATCACTAACTGTCCACCAGATTGTATTGTCAAATTTGCTACTTCTACATTTGTAGACCACGCGCTGATGTGGTGGAATACTGTTGTGCAAATCCAAGGACAAGAGGCAACCAATCGTATGTCTTGGACAGAACTTAAAAATCTTATGATAAAACACTTTTGTCCGATAAACGAAATTCAGAAATTAGAGCATGAACTTTGGAATCTAGAAATGAAGGGTGCAGATCACTTGGAGTATACCCATCGCTTTAACGAACTGGCTCGTCTAGTCCCATGGTTAGTTACTCCAGAATCTAAACGTACTGAACGCTACATTTGGGGTTTAGCCCCCGAAGTCAGGAGTTTGGTTAATTCAACTGGCCCTGTAACTTTCGAAAATGCCGTGTTACAAGCCGGCATTGTAACTTCTGATTTGATTAGAAGTGGTTCATTAAGAATGCCCGAGGAATCATCTGGTACAAAACGAACCAATTATGGAGCGGGAATACAAGAAAGACAATGGAATAAATGCGCGCGCCTTGCAATACAAAATTACGCTATGGTCAGTTCCGATGTGAAACAAGATAAGTATAACGGGCTTTTGCCTAGATGTGGAAAATGTGGTTATCTTCATGTTGGTGAATGTCGGACCAATGTGTGTCACAAATGTGGGAAGGTGGGACACTATGCCCGAAATTGTAGAACCGTTATGAATACTATAAATCCACCAACCCAACTCCAGGACTCACAACTACCCCAACCGCAACCAACACGACAACAACCAGTCTACCAAAACCAACCCATAATAAACCGTAATGCCTGTTATGAGTGTGGTAGTATGGAGCACATCAAGAAAGACTGCCCTAGATTGAACCCAATTGCGATAGAAAGACAAAGGCAAGGACCGACATCGACGTCCAACTCGACTAGGGGTCACGTATTGTGAATAAACCGGATAGAACAAATGTAGTGACAGGTACGTTCTTAGTAATGCCTAACATACTTTAGTCTATTTATTACGGACACTGATAGACGTTTCGTTCCTACAAGTTATTACTTTGGAAATTATACCGTCTAGTAAAATAACAATTCTGTATACTATAGAAACCACCAAAAGTAAGACTATAAATACTAACCATATTACTCGAAAAACTACCCTCTTAACCTAAATAACTAGTTATTCCTTATCGATGCACTCCCGGTGGAAGTGAGGAGTCATTGTGTAATAGTCAGTATGGACTAGTTAATTGTGTTCAAATGAAGGTTATATATAGAAATAGAACTGTTATACTGCCTCTTCTAGATAAAGAAGTGATCTCGTACACGAAACAAATCCTAGTACCCCAATGATGAAACACGGATGAGGAAAACTATACTATCCGTAACCGAAACTTGAACTTTAAATTTTTATAGCCTTAATAACTGAGTGATGAACAAGGAAAAGTCAGGCCAGATGTTCGGATAAACTGAGTACTAGTATAAAGATGCAAGCGAAATCTATGAAGGAATCATAGGCTCATGTTTTGTAAAGTGTGCACTATTATAAGTATTGGGGGAATACTAAAGATCCTCGGAGATGCTACAACAATTCAAGATACCCCATTGGAAGTGGGAAACAAACTAAAATGGAACCCTTAACATGTGTTCCTTAAACATCCCGAGAAAGCAATTCAAGCTGAATGATAGTTTCTTGACTAATCCACTCCAAATACCTTCTTCTGATTTGTAACAACTATCCAGCTGAAAAACTCGCCTTAACAAAATCTTACTCTTGGTGAATTGTGTATGAAATTTTAGATCCCTAATTGGCCTAAGCACGGTCTATAATCCTCTATAAAACAATCAAATCAAATAAACTATTCAAACAATAGAGGAAAGTGAGACCAGTAATTTCAATCCTCGTACATTAACAGTCATCATAATATTATACAAGTGGTAATATACTATATTATACGAGCAAGAATATAACTCGCCATCTTATTAAAATTGAAAAAAATTGGTGACCCCCAAAATACAAAATCCGATTTGATTTCGATAACCATAAATAAAACTCGTAATATTAATAACAAACCGAAGGCCGCCTAAGGCTAACAAGAGGGCTATACTGAGAAATACGAGAAGTTATCAAATTTTGAAAGTTGTTAGTTGAGTTGAGGAACGGTGAGTTAATTCTAAAATATATAGCACTATACAAAATTGCTTTGAAAGTTAACCCCATAACATATTAAACAAAATTATTTCACTCCCTATATTTCATATATCGAATCAAAACGAATGCCTTGCTGACATGGCGTAATTAGTACTATTTGAAAACTTTTATACAACTAAACTCTATAAAGAGACTCATGAAAATGCTGAGTGGGGAAAATTAAACAGTTGTGACACAATAAAATCTCATTGAATAAAAATCCAGTGGAATCCACAACGGGGAATCAAACGTGTTCGGAAACAGAAAAACGAATTCCAAAACAAATGATTATAAAATTTTCCCCAAAAAGAGCATATATGGCATATTGAATTTCGGGGACGAAATTTCTTAACAGGGGGAGAATGTGACATCCGTGGCAAAACCGAGTACACCTTAGTACTTACAAACTCGAATAAGCGTTTAACCGCTTATTGCGTAACGAACAAACAAATAACCAAACGGGTCTGGTTATGGTCCGGATATCCCAGGGTGCCATCTATAAGTGATATATGATCTATGCAAGCTAAAATATTAGTAATATGACCTTAGTTCGATAGCAAACAAAACGAGGTACACTATATTTATTACGTAACAAGTAAACGATAAATCGGTTAATTCGTAGTGCTTAAACGAGTAACCGACCGATACTAATTATGACCCGTATACATACTGAGGGGTCATATACGAGTTATATATATGTTATAGAGGCTAACATATTGATATTTAGGCCCCAGTACGTTTAAAACTCTTTAAACGAAAAAGGTTTCGTTTATCGATATGCCATAAGCTTAAACGCAATCGTTAATATCAAAACAAGCATTGTAGCATCCGTTAAGCCGAAAAAGACTTATAAAACACTTATATGACCTGTTCTAAGCAATCCGTGAAAATATTTTGGAATTTTACAACGAGTCAGTACGTTTTTCTTATTTTACAAAGATAAGCTGAAAAACACTCGTTTTTACGCTATTTCTCACACCCGAATTAATTTTCTTGCGAAAAACCGAACCCGAACTAAATTTGAAGTGGGCTTTTCATGTTTGGGCTTGTATAATTAGATTAATGGGCCAAAACAGCCCATTAAGGGGTCCTTCATAGTTCCGATCGGCCAGCCCCACCAAACATCACATTATTTTTTTTTTATAACTTACACCTTAAGACTTTGTTATTCATTTCAACTCTCAAACATTTTGAAGTCCAAGCAGCTCCACCTTCTGCTCTATCAACTTCCCTTCAAAACCCTAAGGTAAGATCAAGTTTTATGAAAATTTAACCAAGTTTGATTCATATAATTAACATATAAACATGTTTTAGTTAGTTTTAAACATGTTTAACTATCCAAAAACCCTAAAAATCAAGTAAAACCATGTTTTGATGTTAAACATGTTTACAAACCAGGAACATATACTTTTTTGGTCAAAAAACGCGGATTAGAACATGAATACAACGTTTTTACGGTTAGAAAGTTCGGTTTGAACCCAAAACCGAAACCCTAATTATCAGACTGTTACATGGATGATTTATGCTTGGTTTGATGTTATATGATATGTAGATATACTGAGTTTGCAACCCGAGACCCGGAAAGTCGTTTAAGCTAGCAAAATTCATCGAAAACCGACAAGGTAAACCCGTAACACTCGTTTAGGGGCTGTTTAGTATTAGGTTGTGACGTGCTTGTTGTTAGCTTGTGAAAACTTTCAGGGACATTAGGGATCATATAAATGAGTCCCTGTTCAAATTTGGTAATTTTTCGATAAACGGAGAATATTTGGTGAATTTATTCCCGTTTATGAGCGTTTATTTGGGAAAAATAGCTAAAGATATTGAAAAATTATGAAACTTGGTTTTGGAGTTTAATATGTGATGGTAAGATCACTGGTAAAGTTTGGGAATCATTGGAACTGTCTAAGTATGGTTTGTGCAATCATGGCTTAACCGAATTTTAACAGCCGAAAAACGCACAAAAAGGCATTTTGTCAAAGGAGTTAGGTTCTGGAAATTTTGCAGGGGCTATGTAATAACATTGAGGCCATTTGTAAAAATTATCGGATTTTTCGGAGGTCTTTTGATATAAACGGGCCATTTATTACACGATTATAACCTATTAAATGAATTTTTATAAATAAATAAATAATCATAAAGTTTCTGAAAATATTTTTATAAAATTCTCCATGTCTTAATGTATTTTTACAAAAATTTACATAATTTATATATAAGTACATATTTAGTTATGATTAATCAAAGATTTAAATTTTAATTGTTTTAACGAAACCGGCAGTTTTGTGTTTAACGGACTGACTGGTATGTCAAAATGTCAAAAGTGGTCAAATATCATATTTTTGAATGATATTGATAAAAACGAACTTTTTACGAGAATTCCGGACAAATCGGGTAGATTGTGCGCGTTTTGTATAATCAAACCCGTGTGAAAACGGAAACGAACCCTGCGATCAAACCAGACACCGAAACCTTAAAATTCTCTCATAAATCAAATTATTTTATTAATCAATATATTTACTTAAGTTTTATGTGATCTTACCTAATCCCGAAACGTATAAACGATCAACTGAGCTAGGCTCAGGAAACGGTGAAACTGAGCCAAATCCAGTTTTAAACATTTCATAGTATACAACGTCACAATCTAAGACTATGGTCATGTTCTGGGCCTAACAGCTATACCCAGATTATCTATACGGCCCGACTTAGCTTGAACACTGTACTAGTATTAACGATACGATACCGTTTATAGGAATCAGGCTATAAACGAGGCATCTGACTTACTGATACGTAATTTCTGTGCGAACTACGATAAGGTGAGTTTCATGACCCCACTCTTTAAACTATTTTACGAACTTTTGGGGTGGAAAGCATGTTTACACACGTTATCTTTCTGAAAACGATTCAGGATATAAAATATCTGAACATTTATATATGAAAAGTCCCTACAAACATAATGATTGACTACGTGCTGATGAAAGATGATTATTATCGTTGACTGATATATTGAGTGGAGATAATACGAATTGCAAAACATAATGAAATTACACGTGATAGCATGTTTATACAAACACGTTATGTAATGTTAAACATAACTAATTTGGGAGACAACGTGGTCTGTAATGGCCATGGGGATAACGCGGTCTGTGATGATTATGGTGCTATTGTTGGCGGAAGGGGGGCCACAATAGTACTAAACTAAAGTTGAGTATGGCATATGAGCCAAGTTCTGCTGCAACTTACTAAACTAAAGTTGAGTATGGCCTATGAGCCAAGTTCTGCTGCAACTTAATAAACTAAAGTTGAGTATGGCCTATGAGCCAAGTTCTGCTGCAACTTATAAACTAAAGTTGAGTATGGCCTATGAGCCAAGTTCTGCTGCAACTTATAAACTAAAGTTGAGTATGGCCTATGAGCCAAGTTCTGCTGCAACTTATTAAACGAACTAACTTGATTATGACATGAATGTTAAGTAAATAATGTGATTATGCGTATTGTTGGCGGATGGGGAGCCATAGTGTTTGGTGATACATGATAAATACTATATGTGTATATGTGTCTATATACATGCTATGTGATTAGCCGTAGGAAATACTATGTGTAGAATATACTAATTATTCGCATGTACACTATATAATGTTTGAGTTTACGTGGAATCATTGTGGGTGGAAGGGGGACCACAGTGGTTGATCTTAACGCGGAACCGTTGTGGGCGGAAAGGGGGGCCACAGTGGTTGAGTTTATGTGGAACCGTTGTGGGAGGAAGGGGGTCCACAGTGGTTGGTTAAACACGGAAATTGGAAACAGGTAGTACGAACAAACAATCACGATTTTACTGAAATTTCAAATTTATATTATAAACTTACATGTGTGCATATGCACACACAAGGATATGGCTGTACATATTTATACAAACGTAAACACATATTTTTACATACGCGCGTACATACAAACTATGACTGTGTGGTACGCAGAACTGATTTCGTTAAACTCATGAAACTCACCAACTATTCGTAGTTGACCTATTTTAACATGCTTTTCAGGTAATCAGATATGAGAAGTAATTTCCTGTGCGTTACGTGTCTGATTGGTGAATGATGTCATGGGCATTTGAGTTAGAAGTAAAGTAATTGAAGAACCGGTTCGATTGTATCACCTAGTTTGTAAAAGATGTTAGAACGATATAATATATTGTAAATTAGTTAGTAATGTTTCTTTATGAACAATGTATTTGATACCAGTTGTATCTGTTGCATTTTCGTTTTACGCTTCCGCAATTCGCTTAACGGGGTGTGACAGAGGAAGTCTTTGAACCAGTTGCAAGACTTGAAGCTATCAGGATTTTTCTTCCATATGCTGCCTCAAAGAACATTAGGGTATTCCAGCTCGATGTCAAGTCTGCATTCCTAAATGAAAAGATTGATGAAGAGGTGTATGTTACTCAACCTCCAGGTTTTGAGGATCCAATGTATCCAAACAGGGTGCATAAGCTAAATAAAGCCCTATATGGATTACATCAGGCTCCTAGAGCATGGTATAATGAGTTGTCAAACCATCTTCTTGAAAATGGTTTCCAAAGGGGAGACATTGACAAGACACTCTTCTACAAAAGAAAGGGATCAGATTTGCAACTGGTACAAGTCTATGTAGATGATATCATCTTTGGGTCAAACAATGAACAACTGTGTATGGAGTTTGAAGGGGTAATGAAATCCAAATACATCATGAGCTCTATGGAAGAGATGAACTTCTTTCTGGTACTGCAAGTTCAAAAGAAAGCTGATGGGATATTCATTCACTAAACTAAGTATGTGCGGGACACCTTGAATAAGTTTAAATGTCATGAACTCAAAACTGCTTCAACTCCAATGGACACAAATGAAAAGATGATTGCTGATGAAAAGGGGGACACTGTGGATGAACATGAATATAGAGCCAAAATTGGATCCCTGATGTACCTAACTGCTACAAGACCTGACATTATGTATGTTGTTTGTGTATGTGCAAGATTCCAGTGAGTTTCAAAAGTTTCTCACATGAATGCAGTCAAGAGAATATTTAGATACTTGAAGGGAAGACCAGACTTGGGGATTTGTTATCCAAAGAACCAGACTTTTGATTTGATAGCCTACACAGACACTGATTATGATGGGTGTAACATGAGCTGGAAGTAAACCTCAGCTGGATGTCAATTTCTGGGAGACAGGCTGGTGTCATGGCTATGCAAGAAGTAGACCACTGTGTCCATATCAACTGCAGAAGCTAATTACATTGCTGCATCTGCTTGCTGTGCCCAAGTTCTCTGGATTCAGAACCAAATGCTGGACTATGGTTTGAATTTTCTTAACACTCCTATTTTTATTGATAATACTGCTACATATTTTACTGTTAAAAATCCAGTTCATCATTCAAAGGCTTAAAACATTGAAATCAGACATCACTTCATAAGAGATTGCAGTGAAAAATGTTTGATTGAGATGAAGAGATTTGATACAAGTGACAACTTGGCTGACCTATTCACCAAGCCACTTGACAGATGTAGATTCAACATTCTTTTGAAAGCTCTGGGGATGATCAACTCAAATGAGGTCTGATTGAGGATGTGTGCTTGATGTGTGTCTTTATGTGATAATTGATTATATGGTTTGAAGTCACACAGACTGAATGTTGAATGATTATGTTTGCATATGTTACCTGTTTAATGTTAACTGAGATGTGTTTAAGTGATTATCTTTGCTACTTAGATATCATTGATGCTTATGCTTGATTGTCAGTTAATTGCTTATGATATTATGATAAGTAGTTTTTATATTGTCAAATTTGATATTTGCTTGTCTGATGTCATGATGAAATGTTTGTTTATGTGTGATTATATGATCATGTGATATTATTAGGATAGGCTAGATCTTGAATGTTAGTCCTGTCTGCTTGTCTTGATGATTTTATTATGATTAATATTTGAATATGTTACAACTGTTTATGTCAAAATTAGTTTTTATGTCAAAATCAAATGATAAAATGACTTTTCCTATGAATTTTGCATAATCACTTTATTTTTGTCAAAACATGAGCAAGTTGTTTATGGTGCTAAGATATGATAATACTATTCAGTTCAAGCTTTATAGAATCTCAAAAGAAGAAATTTTTCAATGAAAAGTCTCAAAAAAGGTACATTTGCTAAAAATTATGTCATATGCTCAGGTTGGATTGGCATATACTTGTATATGTTTGGTCGTGTCATCTGTTATCAGAATTGATAGGATAGCCATTAACCTGTAAAACTGAAAGCATTTTGGGCAAACTGTAACTTGTTTTTCTGTTCATTCACTTAAAATCATGTCAATAATTCTGATTTGAATGGACATATACTCTCATATATGTTTGGTCCTGTTGACCACCTGTGGTTAAACAGGATAACCATTTACCAGTCAAATAAGAGATACTGGGGTGTTTGAACTTAAAATTTTTTAATTATGGGAAATGTTAGTACATTGACTACTTAGCCAATCATATTGATTTATTAGGCCAAAAGGGCACTTAGTACAGTCATTTACATGTATGGTTGCTTTCTCATGATGTGTAAAATCTAAGGTGATATAAACATAAAGAAACTGCTGTATCTTATATGGAGTTACATTGATGTTAATGCATGTTCCTATATATATCTTTCCAAATGATAGGCAGAAAAGTGTTTATCAAGTCATACACAAGCCTGTTGGTATTTGGTCACTAAAATGAAGTGTCTGATTTAAAAGAATTACATAGAACAACAGTGAAAAACATACTTTTTAAATATCTTATCAACCTAAAGTTGATTGTTGTTCACGAAACATTTTGAAAGAAAATACAAACATGAGGGTTAGTTCTATAACTACAGGGGTGGAGGCAATCATATAAGTCTTTTAAACATTCTGAATGAAAGGCCTGTAAGTCCGAATTGCGTGGCATGTAATTCCAATGTTCAACATCTCATATGTTTGTAAATTTCAAAAGTAAAATCTCAAAATTTTCAACAAAAGTTGTTCTGTCATTAAAGATTTGACCAAATCCAGGGGGTCAGAGTCAAATTCGGGTGATTTAGAGAAAGCCAAATAAGCCTTGAGAATAGATAAAGACCATCAAAAAACATCATGTGTTATCCATTAAGAATCATGCATATTAACTGAAATTAAATCATATCACCAAAGAGATGAAATTCATGTTAAGTCTAGACTTGTTGTTGACCTGCCTATGTTGTCAAAATAATGCTATAAGTGAAGTATTGACAAAGCTACTTAGTCAATATGATCCCATTATTGAGATGTTTTCAGCAAAAGAAAGAAATTGTTTTGAAAGAAAACAAGACTGAAATTTGATCTCTAAATGCACCATTTGCTCTTAAACAACGATCTTTAATGACGAAAATATAGTTGAAAATTGGTTTAAGTAAAAAAAAATGATGCATTTTGCATTCAAAAGGTTGAATATGTATTTTCGGTCAAGGTTTGATGTTTTCAAACTTTCCCGAGCACAAAATAGTTTAATATGTATTTTCGGGCAAGGTTTGATGTTTTATAACCTTTCCGGGCAAGCTTAGTCATTTTGGACTAAGTTTATGATTTTCGGGCATGCTTTAAAGTATTTACACTTTCCAGGTAGAGTACACTTAATGTACTAAATTCCCGAGCAAGCTTGAAGTCTATGAATATGTGAACAAGCAAGCTTTCAAGAAGATATTTCTTGTTCCGAGCAAGCTTTGCGTACTATATGCTGCATGATGTACCGAGAAAGCTCTAGTGATATTAGACTTTATAGCACACTTAGGTGTTTTAATGATTAGTTTCATTCCGAGCAAGCTATGTGTTAGATGTGATTATGATTATTTGATATTACAAGTGTTTCCGGGCGCACTTTATATTCCGGGCACACTTTGTTCCCTCAATATACTTGGTAATTTCAAATTTGACTTTCCGAGTACACTGTCTGCTAGATATCTTTTTCCGGGCACACTTTGTACTCTAGGAAGGTTGTTCGGACATATTCTAGGAAGGTTATTCAAGTATACTTTGCATAGGAAGGCTCTTCGGGCACACTATACTCTTAGGAAGGTTGTCTGGGCACACTTCGCGTCAAAGTATGCTTGATTGAATGTGTTTCTTATTCTGATAGGGATTAGGCTAGATTAAGCTTTTTAATTTAAATTTGAGAAATGTATATGGGTATCTTAATTGATTCCTAGCAAGGATGCTTATTTGATATTTTATACTTCATTATTTATCTTATGATTGGGTTCTCAAGAGATCTGGTATTTCGGGTATGCTTTCTTCATTATCACTTGACTTTAAATTATTTATCTTGACCGTGCAAGCTTAGTAAGTGGATGGTACCGGGCAAACCTTGTCAATTTCATATCGGGCAAGGTTTAACACTTGAACTTTATCTAAAAATTTAAATGGATAAGTTTTAAATGTTGACAGCTGATAACTCACTACACGACAAAACACATTTAAAACCCACTTTCTAAATGTATATAAGAGGGAGTGAGAGATACTTTTCAACATTATTTTCCCTCTCTCTCTCTCTCCTTCCACTACTTACTCTAAGAAAGCATAACCGACTCATCGCATTCGCTTTAATCCAAACCCTAACTTTACCAGCCCTCTAATTCCGACTCGGTAAGCATTAATAATATGTTTTTCGATCACGATTAGATGATTATGAAATTTGATTATGTACTTTCGCTAACTCTCTGTTTCGTGTGTAGAATTTAAATTTGTCGAAGAATAGGTTCTTAATGACATTTCTATCCTTTCTTATTCAATTTTATACCTTGAAATTGTTTAAAGTGATGAACTTTATAACTAATTTTACTTTGAATATGTTTGATTGTGATTTTCATACATGGCAGACGAAGAAGTTCCAAGATACTTCTTTGAGCAAAAGCACAACATGTGCGCTTTTTTGCAAGTCACGCCCAATAATGAAGATGTTGCAACAATTATACAGTGGTTTCAACGATCGAATATCCGGTTCGCTCTAACTGAGAATCTTGTTATATACCAGAACCACTCATTGGATTTTGGAACTCAGCACAGTTGATAGAAGATGTGAATGGCTGATGGATTGAAGCCACTGGTGTAAACCAAGAAATATGAGTGGATGAGGCTGTAATTCGTAGATGTCTAAAGTTGAACGACAATAACCCCAATCCGATCCATCGTACAACTGCTCAACTGTACAAGATATTTTTCAAGTGTATGGGTTATCAAGGGAATACTAAAGATGGGCAATTCAAAAAGGGCATGTTCCCTACCATGTACAGATTTTGATTCATTATATAATACAGGGGTTTGCACCAAGGAAAGGGTCCTGGACTCTCATGAGCAGAGATTTGGTAAATGCCACTGTTGCAGTACTGTTTAACTATCCATTCAACTTTTCAAGAATGATATTTGATGGTTAATTCAGAATTTGGAAAAACCAATCAAGCTGAAGTTCTTAGCTTATCCAAGATTCCTGCAAATTATTTTCAATCAAGAACTACAGAAGTTACCAACTACAAGAATCACACATATTCTGCAAAATCCTGATACATTTATAATAATAGAAAATATGGCTAGCACAAGCAGATTTGATCCGGAAGAAGTGCATGAGGATCTGCCATGGTTATTATTTGATGATATTATGATACCTCAATTGAATGTGTTATTATCTGAGGATGAGGATGTTGATGGAGATGATTAGGATAAGAATGATGATGGTAGTGTTGGAGATGCTGGAGATGATGTTAGTAATGATGAAAATGCTGGTATGGCAGAAGGAGGAGATGGCAATTTTGATGATGATGTACGGCCTCATGGGGAGTCACATACCATTCCAACAACTCCAACCACACCTCTTTACACACCACCACAAATACCACCCTACCCACCATCACCAAATAATCAAACCAACCTTTCACCACCTCACTCACCACCACCAACTCTCAGACAAACACCACCAACCAACAGCCCAATACACACAGATACATTCATTCCAAGCCCATCCCATACTCAATCACCACCCCAAACAATTACAACAACCTAGCCTACCGCTATCCATACCAAAACCATACCTCAAACCAGATCCCAATCACCACCTCAAACCACAACTCAAACCCACCTGAATCACAAACACTAATTCCAAACATCAACCCACTACCATCCACCAGTGAAAACATTTTTTAAGATACCATAAACCCTCATACCACTAATTAAGACCAATATGCACCTGAACCTTTCTCTACCTCACTACCAATAACCCCCACCCCCCTGCTGGAAACTTTTTTTCAAAGAAACTTAGATCTAATGTTGGAGAATGCAAGGTTGAATGAGAGAAATGAGGAGGTAACAAAGGAGAATGTGCTGCTACTAGATAAGTTAACACGAGCAATGATGAGAATTCAAACCCTGGAGCAGGAGGTTGAGAAGATCTTAGCTGCCCAAAAACAGGGGGAGAATATTAAAGTGCCAACTGATGCTGAGGTTGATATAGATAATGTAGTGATGGATGAGGATGGTGGTTGAAATGTTGATGGGTTGACATGCATTTTGAATGCTTATGATGATGATGAGGAGAGTGAAGAAAGGAGGATGGAGGACGTTGAGTATGAAGCTGATAAATATGATGTTGGAGAACAAAACTATGATGTTAATGATGAAATTGTAAATGTTGTATGGAGAGAAGATGATGATAAGGTGAGAGATGAAGAGGAGACAGAGGAAGGAGTTGAAAAGATGAATGTTGAAGAAAATGTGGCTCCCACAGATGGCCACCGATACATTGACTGAAGGATTGAATGATTAAAATGCTGCTACTGAGGAGCCAATTGCTGAAATTGAACAACCTGTGGGCTCCTAGAAGGTAGAGCATGATGCAGAAATAGAGGCATTGGACAAAGATATTATTGAGTTCCCATCTGAAACTGAAGAATATTTACAGAGGAGAATTGAAAAGGGAAAGGCAAAGGTTTATGATGAAGGGCCTATTAAGGCAAATCTTGTGAAAGAGATACTGTTTGAGGAAGAGGAAGAAGATAATGCTACTGCTGCTGCCAAAAGAATGCAACAAGACATTAATGAAACATGGGAAAGTGAACGCATTGCCCGAACCATGGTTCCTTTGGAGTTGGCAGAGCAGGAAGCCTTGATTAATCAGGCCAATATTGCTTAAATGGTTGATGAAGAAGAGGCTGATGATAAAGAAGTTACTGAAGCATTGATTAGGTTGAAAAGAGTTGAGGAAGTGGAAAAATCTTTGGTTATGGTGTTAAGTATGTTTCAACCTCAAAGTCAACCAGAAAAAGAATCAACTGAAACTATTGAGCCAACCAATGTGAATATGGAACTCAATGTGGAAGAAGAGATTGGTGAATCTATCGCCCCAATGGCTGCCAAGAAATGGGCTGAACAAATTAAAGATGATTTAAGATAGAACCCAAGTGAATGGGAATGTGTGGACGATCCCAAATATGGAAAGAAATATTCAAGAAAAAGGGATAAAGCAGAAACATTTGAACCAGTTGAAAGAGCAGAGGCTGCCAATAAGGGGAAATGGGATGATAAAAACAAATACTTTGTAGAGACCCCTGATGAGAAAGGAAGTCCTATTAGGGAAGTTCCTTTGAAAACATTAAAGCCTGGTGAATTTGTTAAAGGAGTACCTAATGTACCAATCCCTGAAGATCCAACTCCAGATGAGCCAAAAATTGATGTTGTAGATAAATCTACAGAGGAGCAGGATGAAACTGATGATAATGACTGAAGATAATCAGGGAAAAGGTGCTGAAACTGCTAATGTTATGTCCCCACAAATTACATTAACTGATGAACAAAGGGAAAACATTGAGCAATGTATGTTGGATACAAAGAAGGAAGATCCATTGGTTATGAAACTGATGAGTTATGGGATAAGCTTTGAAATCTTAGCTGATTTGAATGATGATCAATTATAGAAAAGGTTGGATAAAGAAAGAGATACTGAAAAGAAGAAAATGGAATAAAAGAACAGAGATGCCCAGAGATATAGAGATTATTTGAGGAAGCATGGGTACTCTGAGAAAGACTTATCTCACTTCAATATTGAAAAGCTAAAAGATGCCTATGAAAGCACAAGAGAAGAAATAAAAGAAAAGTTTGTAAAAGAAAATGAGGAGGCTGAAAAGCTTGAAGCTTTGAAAATGAAGTTTGGAGGAAAGTGTGGATACTTTTTGGAGAAAGCAATGAATCCTGTAATGGTTGAAGGTTTGGAAAAAGCCACAGTTGAATCAACTTTAACAACCTAAAATGAAAGGAAAAACTCAAAAGGTTAGAACCTGAACCATCTGCTAAACAATAAAGAATGCTCAGATTTAACAAGAGCCTCCTAAGAACAAAAGAAAGATAATGACTTTAAGGGAGAAACAAAAGGCTCAAGCTGAAAAGGAAAAATCAAAAGAGGCAACTTCTTTTGAAACATCAATCTCATAGGAACCAAATCCTGAACCTGTTGATGAACCTATAGTTCCATGGGAAATTGAAGAGATGATCCAAATTTTGAGGAACATTATGATAAATCAAAGGGGGATGGATGAAGATACCATTAATGCACTATAAAAGGAGGACTTGAAAGAACTTTTCTATATACAAAAGTCTCAGTGGGAAAAGGTTCTGATGGAGGGTGAGAACCCTAGAAGCTTTATTGATGGGAGATCTGTGCCTGCAGGGTTGTTAAAAAAAACGTGGAGTAGTGAATATGATGATTGGTCTCTGTAGGACAAAACTTTGCAGACCTCATTAACCTCCCTGCTGAATTGATAGAATCAATGTACATCAAAACATTCAAGTTAAGGCCTAGCAAACCCATGAAGTCTATCCCAACTAGGCCTTCTACTTCAAGAATGCATGCCTCAGCAAACAGAATTGAGTCAAGTAGAGCTGAATCCCAAAAGAAAAGCAGGACCACAATCCAATGTGGATCTTCAAGGAACTCTCTAATATGATTCAGTATCTGAGTCTCTAAAAGTTATTATGGAAAGTAGACAGATGAGAGGCATACTTATAAGAAGTGATTTTGCTAAATACACTCAAGAACAGTTGGAGAGAATGGCCACACCTAATCTGTATCATTATCGAGGCAAAAGAAGTTTGCTGGGAGACAGCAAAATGATCTCTCTAAATATCTGAAAGATGAAGCTGACAAGGGATTCCCATTTTTAAAAGAAAAGAGAAGCTGGAACATGACTCAACTAGACAAATCCAGAAGGACTGCAAAGTTGAAAAAGATGGCCGGTGCTGGACTGTATTACCTGATGAAGGATAAAGATACGAATCCTGTGTCTAACATGAATACCTGCACAAGTGCTGAAAGGAGAATGACATGCCCCAACTACACAGTTCAGAAGAATGACATCGTAGCTGAAATTGAGTACAAAGAAAATGATGGCCACTATGTGCTTAGAAATTCAGATGGACTTATTTTGGGGATAATCAGAAGAGATGAAGACCTGACCTTCTTGCACACTGAAGATCTGAGAGATATAAGGGATTTTCACGTACTTGAGAGTCACACTCATCAACAGATCCTTTCTATCTTCCAGCAAAGAGCAGCAACAGTGATGGTTAACAAAAGACAGGCAGTCCACAATGCCACAAGAAGATGAAGATTAAAGAAGATGAAGACTTTATTTAGAATAGGCTTTGATGTGTAATGTCTTGGGACAAAATTTTGATTATGTAACTTGTTTATGATTTTTAATATGTAAAAATTTGACTTTAATTTGATGTGTATTTTTAACTATGTGTAAGAAACTATAGAAGTGTTTTGGGACAGCTGAGGTGTTCCAATCTAGGGGGAGATTGTTGAGTCAAGATTTGACCTAAAAATTATCATAAGGAAGATTGGAATCTTCTCAACCTCCTCAGATATTGCTAAGGATGGAATCGGGCTCACCTAAGACATCAAATCAAGGTTTTACTTAGCCGGGCATGACATCTTGCCCACCGGGCAAGGTTATCTTCAAGAAGTCTTCTTTAGTGAATACCCGAGAAAGGTTCACAAGTTAGTGTATACCCGGGCATGGTTCACTATATCACGCAAGTTTGTTCTTCATAGCCGAGTAAGGTTTACCCGGAGTAAGCTCTTGGCTAACCAAGCTCATGAAACCAAGTAATTGGAAGACCGGGCAAGGTATACATTAATAACAGTGGTACGAGTAAGCTTGGTGTAAGCAACGATATATTCCAAGTAACATCGAGCAGGGTTTAACTCTAGCAGAGTACAGTGCTAAAGGGAACACTTTGCTAAATAAGCTATTTCATAACAATGAGTTAAGGGACCATGGAAGAATAAGGTTGCTCGTAAGATCTCACCGGGCGAAGTCTGATAAGATCACGGTGATTAAGGTCTACTCGGTGAAAGTTAAAAGTCTACCCGGAAACTGTTCCCGAACACACATCAAGGTTACCAAGTCTACCAAGGACAGAGCACAAAGTCTGCTCGGAGAAGATTACTTCTACAAAGCCTACCCGGAAGACTTGTTTTACACTTAACATATTTTTGAATATGTAATTTGGATATGTATTATTTGTTTAGGGTTTCTAGAAGGAATGACAGATGTTAAGGAGGTGTCAGGCCTATAAAAGGAATATTTAGGGCACCCCTCCTAAGAGCGGATGAGGACGGAATAGACAGACTACTCAATGAATATTATTGAGGGTGACGATTGTCTAGGAATATTACGGACATAACTTTCCATAAGAAACCCTAAATTCGATTATTGTTTGTATGATTTATGTTATATGAATGGAAATCTTTTGAGTGGTTCTTGTGTGTTAGTTACCTGTTATTAGTCTTTTAGAAACTACCTTGTTTGTTATTGATTCCGCCTTTAACAAACGGTTTTCTTTCCAAAAATAGCAACTGTCATTAACTCGCTTGTCGACACATTTAATGTGTGAGTTATGACTTGATTGTGATTGTGAGTGAATATTCGAGACCAACAGAATTTGTATAAATTGAATATGAAAGATGCCATTTCAAGGGGTGATACTTGTTTTTTGTCAAAGGCCACTGGAAATGAAACCAGATTGTGGCACAGAAAGCTTTGTCATGTCAACATGAAAAACATGAGCAGACTTGTGAAGGGTGAGAATGTAATTGATTTACCCACAAGAGAGTTCAAACATGATGACAAATGTATTTCTTGTCAAAAGGTTAAGCAGCACAAGTCATCTCACAAAACAAAGCTCATAATAAAAATTGATCAAGTGCTTGAAATGTTTCATATGGATCTCTTTGGTCGTGTGAGTGTACCAAGTATTGGCAAAAAGAGATATTGTTTAGTGATCATTGATGATTTTTCAACATATACTTGGTTTTATTTCCTAAGTACCAAAGATGAGGCTGCTGAGCTAATGAAAAGTTGTGTAACAAGGTTTGAGAATCAATTGGATCCAAGGGTGAAGGTAATGAGAAGTGATAATGGGACTGTGTTAAAAAATGAGACAATGGATGAGTTTTGCAATGCAAAAGGAATTATTCAACAATTCACTGCCCCTACAGAGAAGAAACAGAACACTCACTGAAGCTGCAAGGACCATGTTAGAAGATGCTTTCTTGCATGTTACCTTTTGGGCAGAAGCAATAAATACTGCCTGCTATGTTCAGAACAGGGTACTTCTCAAGAAAAGTCATAACAAGAGTACATAGGAGATTTTGTTTAAAAGAAATCCTTACATCAAGTTTCTCAAGCCATTTGGCTGTAAATGTTAACTATTGAACACCAAGGATTATCTTAACATGTTTCAATCAAAATCCATGGATTTTTTAATTGTTGGATTCAACACACTCAAAAGCTTAGAGATTTTGTGTGAAAGACCATCTGAGTTTGATTGAATAATTTAATATTGTCTTCAATGAAAATTAGTTCAATAGAGTTGATGAGCAGCATGGCTCTTTAATTTTGAGAAGTTGATCAAGTCCCTCAAGATTTGTCCTGAGGACTTTGATGAAACTCTTTACAAAACAAGTGTGCATGAAGAGAATATTAAAAAGAAGATTGATTTAGACAAATTGTGGTCCAAGGTTGCTAGAAAAAGAACTGAATATAGATTCATTAAGGATCCCTCAACTGCTGAAAATGAACAAGTTCAAGATCAAGTTCAAGATCAAGACCAAGGTCTTAATCTAGGGCAAAATCAACAACAAGACAATCAAGAAGTTCAAGATCATCATATATTGAATGAGGAAGATCCTAGCAACAAAGATGAAATTCAAAGACAAGCTGAAAGAGAAGCAAGATCTGAAAATTAGTTTGAAAGCTTGAATATTGGTAAAAAATGACGCTTCTACTTCACAACAGAAAAATGAAGAAGCACCTGAATTTCATGGTGCAACAACTGATTTGGTCATTGATGAACCTGATCTTAATGACACAAATCTTGATTCAAGTATATCTACTGATGTGATTGTGCAATCCTCATGTGTTGAAAGAAATCATCCACCTGAGACATCATTGGGAATATCAATGAAAGAGTAACCAGAAGTGCATCTGTATCTGCAAACATATGTTTGTACTCTTGCTTTCTAGCCCAAATTGAACCCAAGAATATTGGTCAAGCATTGATAGACAATTGTTGGGTAGAAGCATTGCAATAGGAGTTGGCTTAATTCAGAGATCTGCATGTGTGGGAAGCTATAGATAAGCCAAGAAACAGATATGCCATTGGAACCAAGAGGGTTTTTAGGAACAAGAGGGATGAAAGAGGAATTGTGATTAAGAACAAAGCAAGACTTGTTGCATTGGGATGCTTACAAGAAGAATGGATTAACTTTGAGGAAGTCTTTGCTCCAGTTGCAAGACTAGTAGCTATAAGAATTTTATTAGATAATGTTGCCTCAAAGAACATCAGAGTATTCCAATTGGATGTCAAATCTGCATTTCGGAATGGAAAAATGGAAGAGGAGGTGTATGTTGCTTAACCACCAGGTTTTGAGGACCCTGATTATCCTAACAGAGTGTATAAGTTAAATAAAGCTTTGTATGGACTGCATCAAGCTCCAAGAGCTTGGAATGATGAGTTATCAAACCACCTGCTTGCTAATGGTTTCAAAAGGGAAGCTATTGACAAGACCCTTGTTTACAAGAGAAGAGGAAGAGATTTGCTGCGTTTACAAGTCTATGTTGATGAAATCATCTTTGAATCTACCAATGATCAAATGTGCCATGAATTTGAAGAGGTCATGAAATCCAAATACTGCATGAGCTCTATGCGTAAAATGAATTTCTTTCTGGGTCTGCAAGTTCAGCAAAAGAAGGATGGTATATTCATTTGCCAGTCAAAGTATGTGCAGGACATTCTAAATAAGTTCTACTGTCAAGATCTCAAGACTGCTTCAACTCTTATGGACATACACGAAAAGATGATTACTGATGAAAAGGGGGAGCCTGTAGATGAGCATGAACAAAGAGTAAAATTGGTTCACTGATGTATCTGACTTCTTCTAGGCCAGATGTTATGTTTGACGTCTATGTATGTGCAAGATTCCAATCATCTCCAAAGGTCTCTCACATGACTGCTGTCAAGAGGATTTTTAGATACTTTAAAGGATAACATGATCTGGGAATTTGGCACCTAAAGAACCATTCCATTGATCTACTTGCTTATATTGACGGTGATTATGATGGCTTAAACATGAGCAAAAAGTCAACATCTGGTGGATGTCAATTTTTGGGTGATAGGATAGTGTCTTAGCAGTGAAAGAAGCAAAGTACAGTGTCCATCTCAATTGCTGAAGCTTTGTATATTGCTACATCTTCCTGCTGTGCACAAGTTCTCTGGATTCATATCCAATTTCTGGATTATGGTTTGAATTTCTTGAACACCCCTATTTTCATTGATACTATTGCTGCATTGTTTATTGTTAAGAATCATGTTCAACATTCCAAGACCAACCACATTGAAATCAGACATCATTTAATTAGAGATTGTAATGAGAAAGGTTTGATTGAAATGAAAGAGTTGACACTAGTGACAATTTGGCAGACCTATTAACCAAGCCACTAGATAGAAATATATTCAACTTTCTCCTGAAAGCATTGGGTATGATCAACTCTGATGATGTATGATTAATGATGTGTGCTCATTGGGCTAACTAATTGTCTTTATTTGGTCTTGAGAGAGATAGTGTTGTTTAACTGATTTATGCTTTGAATGATTATCTCTGTGACTTGTGTGTTTATTATACTTATGTCTGCTTAAACTTAGTAAATGTGTATGACATCATGATAAGTTAGTTTTACCATGTTTTGAAATAATCTATTTCTGTGAATGCTTATCTGAGGTTTCTGATTGCATGAACTTTGATTATGTGAATAAACCTGGATGTGATAATCTGATTAGAAAAATATAGACTATGCATATGTTGGGACTTATGTTTTTGACCGACGCATCGAATTAATTTGTGTGTGAAAATGATATTGTCTGGTCTCAACCAAGGGTGGATATCTTGAAGACCAAGTCATGATAGACTAGTATAAATGGATGTTTTTATTCATTTTTCTAGAATGTGTGAGTGTATTGTGTATTGAGTGAGATTTAGGGTTTTATCCTTTTGAGAGAGTCTCCGCCTCTAGGATGAGCTCTCCTATAGGTGGCTGATATATTTTATGTATGTATGAATGCACGTTTGAGGGTTCTTGATGAGAATCATTCGGTTAATGAATATCATACTACCATTTCTATCTTTAATTTTTTGATTACAATTGTTCATCCTATTATTGATTGTTAATCAAATCAGGCTCTCTCCCAATGCACACCATCCGTCCAAATATCATTCAAAAGTGAATAAGAGTGATATTCGATCCTAACCCCGATCCGAGCTCCACCGTTAATAGCGATTATTCACACTTTCGCACCGGGGCCTGGGTATTGTCAATTGGTATCAGGGCAGAGTTACCGAATCGTGCAGACTAACCGCTGAACTGATTCATTTCGCTCTTGAATCAACCATGGACGTTACGATGAAGTTGGTTGAAATTATTTTTGAGGGTTTTGAAATTATTTGATGTTTTGGAGAAAATAATATGGATTGATGTTTGGGTTGATGACTCGTTCAGAGATCCAACATCAATTTCATGTTTATTTGGTCAGAACCATCCAAATCTAATGCAACAGTGTTATTTGGCTCGTTTTAGGGCAACAATGTTCATGTGATGATTTTCAGATCTGAAAAGGCTGTGGATAAGATTGAAGATAGATTTCTATTATTTATTTCGAGATGACTTGGATATTTCTCATCGATTCTTTTGGATTTCGGAACTACTTTTTCGATCTGAAAGAATTAGGGTTTTGTTTACTCGATATTGATTTTCATAAGGGTGCTGCACAAACAGGATATTGTATGTTGGAAAACGTTTCCGTTGGTACAAATTGATATGAAGAAGGTACAAGTCAAGAATGAACAGGTACTAGAGGATATATTATCATTTTTTGTTGTAGCAAATGCAAAGTGAATATTCAAGCAAGTTCTGCAAGGGCAAATAATTGATTGATGATGCAGAAATAAATTTTTGATGTACCGGGCACACAATGAACATATAAGATTGATCTCGAGTAATGATAATGGTTAAGTGTTGCTTCGTGAACAGATTGTGTTTTTCCCAAGCACAATTTTTGGTTCGAGCACAATTTATCTCGGGCACATCAAGTTCCAGTGTCGAGTAACCCCTTGCAGGTCTTTGGTAGTCTCATGAAAACTATCTATTTATTCTCGGGCACACTTTGTTAATTCTAATAAACTCTTTTACGAGCATACTTTGTTTTATCTTGAACGGGTATGCTTGTGAAGAGAAAACTCAAGTGTGTATTTCGAGCACACCTTTGGTCTCGGGCACACTTTTGTTCACTAGAAAGCTTGGTGTTAGTAAAGAAAAATTTCATGACAAATCAATGCACATTTTTACTCTCGAGCACACTTCCTACTCGGGAGCATATATATGTTTAAGGATGCTCGTGAAAGGGAAATATGTGTGCCCGGGATCAGAAAGTTTGTCTTTGTAAAACATTTCAAGGTTTTGAAGAAACTTTTGAGAATTTTGGTGCCGTTGACCCTTTGACCAAGCTGCTCTTTAAGGAAAATACATACCTAGGGGTATTTTGGTAATTTTTCTCCAACCATCAACAAGCTTATGGAATTCAAACCTTATAAAATTTCATGACTTTATCAAGAGCTTTACATGAACAAGTGTTGACCAAGCATAAGGATTTAATCACATTAAGTGTCAACCAACATTTGAATATTTTTTATCTGATATTTTTACAATCTTGATGAGGATGGTCAAGATTGTTTCACTCACACTTGATTTTAAGACACGTTCATTAAAGACAATTGCAACGAAATTGGGGGAGTAAAAATCTTTGAATTTCATTGCGAATGGCAAGCTTCAAATCAAGTAAAAGACTCAAGTTAAGGAAAAGTTGTTCAAGATCAATAATCCAAGGTTTTTCAAAGATATTTCATCGTTTGTAAGTTTTCAGATTTCCTAGTACGGATGGGAAGATAGAGTCATCACGAGTAACAATGTTGAAAGGATGATTAGTAGAGTTTAACCTTCTATGAAATAGTCACTTGAACAGTCAAGAACGGGTTATGGTTGACTTGATAACTATCGTGATTCAGTGAGTGGTTTGAAGATGATTTACAAAGGAAGAGACAAATTTGAAGAATTGAAGATTATTGATGATGACATTGAGTTTATTTCTCTTTGTGATAACCTAGTTACTTAAAGTTGATCTTTGAAGTTCAAAGCCTAGTTCATATGCCCATACGACTATATACAAAAGTTACATGAGAGTGACGATTCGAAATGAACAATGGGAGAAGCTTAACGTGTGAGGGAGAATTTCAACGAAAGACAACAATTTTTTTGAGGTGATCATGGAAGAAATTCGATTGCATCAGTCTAAGGGGGAGATTGTTGGGACTTATGTTTTAGACCAACGCATCGAATAATTTGTGGGTGAAAATGATATTGTTTGGTCTCAAACAAGGGTGTATGGCTTGAAGACCAAGTAATGATAGACTAGTATAAATAAATGTTTTTATTCATTTGTCTAGAATGCGTGAGTGT
The DNA here is from genome assembly GCF_021521415.1 of Bidens hawaiensis. Classification (NCBI taxonomy): domain Eukaryota; kingdom Viridiplantae; phylum Streptophyta; class Magnoliopsida; order Asterales; family Asteraceae; genus Bidens; species Bidens hawaiensis. The sequence goes on along the minus strand of NW_027491291.1, from coordinate 1,386,054 downwards.
ATTGTGTATTGAGTGAGATTTAGGGTTTTATCCTTTTGAGAAAGCCTCCGCCTCCAGGATGAGCTCTCCTGGAGATGTCTGATATTTTATGTATGAATGTATGTATGAGGGATCTTGATGAGAATCATTCGGTTAATGAAAATCATACTACCATTTCTATCTTTTGTGTTTTGATTACAATTGTTCATCCTATTATTGATTGTTAATAAAATCAGGCCTCTCCCAATACACCTCATCCGTCCAAATATCATTCAAGAGTGAATACGAGTGCGATTCGATCCTAACCCCGATCCGAGCTCCACCTTTAATATCGATTATTCAAGATTCCGCACCGGGCCCCAGGTTTTTTCAATGGACTGATCTTGGGAATCATTAGAACTGCCAGATATTTGACATATATCAGTGATGAAGACCTTAGGGATATAAGGGATATGACTATTCCTGAGAGTCACCCTCACTACCAAATACTCTCCGTTTCAAGCAAAGAGCAGGAGCAGTAATTGTTGCAAGAAGACAAGCAGCCTATGATGCTAGAAGAAGATAAAGATCTTAGAATAGGCTTTGATTTGTAATGTCTATGGACAAATTTTTGAATATGTAATAGTTTGACATTCTGAGTATGTAAAATTTGATTTTAATTTGATGTGTATTTTTACCATGTGTAAGTAACTGTTGAAGTGTTTTGGGACAGCTGTAACACCCCATAACCGCAGCGGAAACGTAAACGGGGATGCAACAGACACATCTGATATCAACAGCATTGCTTATATAGAAAACACCACTACATTAATTTACATCATATTACATTGTTCCGAGTTTAGTTCCCGTCTAGGCGATAGCACATAAGTTTTACCAACATTACATTATCATATTTAATACAAAATGATCACTAAACTTCCACAAATAGCAAGCATCATCAAGCATGTAGCACTTACTCCAGTTTTGGAGTACCTAGAAAGCATGTAAAGAAAACGGGTCAACTACGAATAGTTGGTGAGTTTCACTACTTTAAATAAACAGTGATAAATCATTATGATAATCATATATTAGAGACATCTGGGGACACTGTTAACCCAGTACTGTATCCATTCCGGGGGCAATGTTAACCCAGAAACACTTCTAGAGACATCTGTGGACACTGTTAACCCAGTACTGTACCTATTCCGGGGGCAATGTTAACCCAGAAACACTTTCAGGGACATCTGGGGACACTGTTAACCCAGTACTGTACCCATTCTGGGGGCAATGTTAACCCAGAAACACTTTCAGGGACATCTGGGGACACTGTTAACCCATTAATGTACCCATTCCATACGATTCCCGTACAATCAAATATTTATAAATACACGCAAATCCATGCGTTCAGTATGTACTTAAACATTTAAATAATAACATGCTTTCCGCCCCGGAAAAATATTTGAAAACAATTCAGAAAAAGGGGCTCGTGAAACTCACCTTATCGTAGGTAAATTAGTAATACAACACTTCAGCTACTAGTCCAAATCTGTAATACGATCTCTAAGTTCGTTACTATACAATCACTATTAACATAACTTTAACCGTGTTAACCGATACATTTGGAGACACAGTTAACCCAGTACTGTACCCGTTCTGGGGGCAATGTTAACCCAGAAACACTTCACCGGACTCAGATTGTGATATCGTGTAGAGTTCACTAGTCAGATTTACTATTAGTCATTTTTCCCGTTTTGCGTGCCTAGCACGGTTATCCATTTTTATGTTTCAAAAATGAGTTTTGTCACACACGACCCGAAAATAGTTGTTAATTGATAATTTAACTAAGTTGTGAAATTAGGGCTCGGTTTAGATGTCCCGATTGGCCGCGGGACCCGTTTCCGTCATTATCGTACCGGAAACTGTTAAATAGGTTAAAAACACTCAAATCATCCGAATTATTTTCGGATGATTCATTTTTACTTGTTTAACTCAATTATATGAAAATAGTTCATTTTTAGGGTTTTTATACATCAGTCAGCTCGCTTATGCGAACTTTACCGGTTTACGCGTTTTAAGCTTTAAAAGTTTGTTTTAGCACACATAATTATCCGTTTAGTCTCGGATCTTGAAATTTTGCACAAATCACTTTTTGACAGTGGGGAATTTTATAAAAATATTTCCAGAATTAATTTTTATATTTAACATTTATTTATCTATTTTTAAACACCATTTAAACACTAAATATGTCGTAAATACCAAACGATCTTAGAAAAATCCCAAATTTTTTCGGGATGACCCCTGCCATCTCTATAGGCCCCTGTAATTTTTCCAGAACCAAAATCCCTTTTTAAATGCCATTTTCACTAAAACCGAGCTAGAAAACCCTAGAACTCGTTTAACCGAAAAGCCTACTTAGACTTCTCCAAATGACCTAAAATTTTGTGTGTGACTTATACATGTTATATAAAGCTTATCTACAATTTTCTAGAATTTTTCATGATATTTAACTATTTTTCACCATTTTTGGCCAAAACCGAGCATTAAATTCACCAAATATTCATCCTTTATCCAAAAATTACCAAAAATTCACAGAACTCATATTTTCATGTGTAGATCATCCCTGTAAAATTTCATGACCTAACTCTACACGAAACACAATCTGTCCAAATATACAAACATCACACAAAACCGAACTACCTTGAGTTTCTAGCTTCAAACCGCAAGAATCTCGCTTTCTAGCCCTTGCTAGCAACTAGATACAACACCTACAAGCACAATAACACCACACCAAGAAAGTTACACCCACAAATTTAACCGTAAAAATTCGTTTTTGGTTCGTTTAACTCCTTTCTTGGACCAAGAGCCCTTGTATAACCCGTATACATCACTTGATCGTGCAAGAATCGGTTCCATCTCGGGTTTTCACCCTTTTTTCACTTGGAAACCTCATTTCCTTGCAAGAACACTCAAGAAACGAACTTAAACACGTACATGACAAGATTTTACCTCGGTTTTTCTTGTTAAAAAGCTTGGTTTTTGGTTCTAGATCTTGAGAGAATATGAATGTTGTTGAATTGAGTTATGAAAAAAAGAAAATGAAGTCTTGTTGGGGTTAGATGGTCCGATCGGACCTAATGGATGGGTGGGGTGGGGCCCACAACTTCATTTGTGGCCACATATTCAGATTCTCGTAATCTGGATTATGTTTTGGATAATCTGGTTCAGTTCGTTTTTCGGTTAAACGTTTAATTCGGCTTAAAACGAGGCTAAAACGGTCGTTTTTCGGCTTAAAAATGAAATTTATATAAAACCGATTTAAAAACTTAAACCATGACATTTATTAACTTAAAACATCATAGTATTAATAATTGTGCATCTTTTTCGGCTTGATCGATCGTCTCTTGCTCGGTTTGGTATTAAAGGTTTCGTTTAACGTACCGACGTATCATTAAATCGAAATCCTTTTTCTGTGCTTTAATTCACTTATCCCGAAGCTTTAATACTTCGTAAACATCACTAAATAATATATATTTCGTCTATAATGCAATCCCCGATCGTTCGGCGCGTCAATAACCGTTAATCGGTTAATCGTATTTCCAATACGATTTACTGTATAATCGAGTATAATTCGTACTATGAATCATACATACTCGTATAAACGCATCATAATTCACATATTCATTATTAAATAACACATAAATAGTATATGCCGGTTAGGGTATACCTGATTTTGCCGGAATTGTTACATTCTCCCCCCGTAAAAGAAATTTTGTCCTCAAAATTTTTACGCGACGACTACTTCTTTTTGAGGAAATAGATGGGGGTATATCTTCCGGAATTCGTCCTTTAGCTCCCAGGTATATTCTGGGCCTCGTTGCGAATTCCATCTAACTTTGACTAACGAAATCTTGTTGTGTGTAAGTTGCTTGATTTTTCCGTCTAGTATTTCTACGGGTTCCTCTACGAAATTGAGTTTATCATTTATTTGGACACCCTCTAAAGGTAACACCGATGTCTCATCCGCCAGACATCTTTTCAAGTTCGATACGTGAAACACGTTATGAACTGCACTCAGTTCATCGGGTAGCTCTAATCGGTACGCTACGGGACCGATTTTTGCAGTAATATTGAAGGGTCCAATATATCTCGGGGCTAATTTCCCCGCCTTTCAAAATCTGACTACACCCTTCCAAGGTGATACTTTCAAATACACTTTATCACCTTTCTCAAACGACAACGGTTTTCTACGGGTATCGGCATAACTCTTTTGCCGATCCCGCGCGGCCTTCAGATTGCTCCTAATTTCAAGGATTTTGCTGGTCGTTTCCTGGACCAGGTCTGATCTAATAACCTGAGTGTCGCCCACTTCAGTCCAACAGAGTGGTGATCGGCACTTCCGACCATACAATGCTTCGTAAGGTGCTGCCTTTATACTGCTATGGAAACTGTTATTATAGGAAAATTCAACGAGTGGGAGATGTTGATCCCAATTTCCCTTAAAATCCAGTACGCATGCACGAAGCAAATCCTCCAGGGTTTGGACGGTCCTCTCAGACTGACCATCGGTCTGAGGGTGGTAAGCTGTGCTTAGATCAATACGCGTTCCCAGCGCTTCTTGCACAGCTTGCCAAAGCTTGGAGGTGAAATGGCTATCCCGATCGGAGATGATTGAGATGGGTATCCCATGACGAGACACAATTTCATTTATATAAATCTGCGCAAGTCTCTCAGTGTTATAATTATTTCTAATCGGGATAAAATGTGCTGATTTGGTTAATCGATCCACGATTACCCAAATTGCATCATGTCCTCGGGACGTTTTAGGAAGATGTGTCACAAAATCCATTGTGATTTGCTCCCACTTCCATTCGGGAATTTCCGGTTGTTGTAACATCCCCGAGGGTTTCTGGTGCTTCGCCTTAACTCTCGCACAAGTCGTACATTTACCGACATACATTGCGATATCCTTTTTCATACCCGGCCACCAGTAGAACTCCTTCACATCCTTGTACATCTTATCCGATCCCGGATGTATGGAATATTTTGATCTATGTGCTTCGTCCATGATTAATTCACGAAGATCATGGAGGGTCGGGATCCAAATCCGACTTTTGAAATAGAGAATTTCGTCCACGCGCTGTTCGAAATTCTTCTCATTGCCGTAAAGTCCCTCCTTTTACAATTGTTCCTCTTTCAACGCCTCACGTTGAGCGACTCGAACCAGGTCCGAAAGGTTCGACTGGACTATCAACTTTACCGGTTTACGCGTTTTAAGCTTTAAAAGTTTGTTTTAGCACAAATAATTATCCGTTTAGTCTCGGATCTTGAAATTTTGCACAAATCACTTTTTGACAGTGGGAATTTTATAAAAATATTTCCAGAATTAATTTTTATATTTAACATTTATTTATCTATTTTTAAACATCATTTAAACACTAAATATGTCGTAAATACCAAACGATCTTAGAAAAATCGCAAATTTTTCCTGGATGACCCCTGCCATCTTCATAGTCCCCTGTAATTTTTCCAGAACCAAAATTCCTTTTTAAATGCCATTTTCACTAAAACCGAGCTAGAAAATCCTAGAACTCGTTTAACCGAAAAGCCTACTTAGACTTCTCCAAATGACCTCAAATTTTGTGTGTGACTTATACATGTTATAAAAAGCTTATCTGAAATTTTCCAGAATTTTTCATGATATTTAACTATTTTTCACCATTTTTGGCCAAAACCGAGCATTAAATTCACCAAATATTCATCCTTTATCTAAACATTACCAAAAATTCACAGAACTCATATTTGCTTGTGTAGATCATCCTTGAAAAATTTCATGACCTAACTCTACACGAAACACAATCTGTCCAAATATACAAACATCACACAAAACCGAACTACCTTGAGTTTCTAGCTTCAAACCGCAAGAATCTCGCTTTCTAGCCCTTGCTAGCAACTAGATACAACACCTACAAGCACAATAACACCACACCAAGCAAGTTACACCCACAATCAAGCCATTTCTTTCATGGTTTCGGTTATGCTTTAAAAACAACGATTTAACCGTAAAAATTCGTTTTTGGTTCGTTTAACTCCTTTCTTGGACCAAGATCCCTTGTATAACCCGTATACATCACTTGATCGTGCAAGAATCGGTTCCATCTCGGGTTTTCACCCTTTTTTTCACTTGGAAACCTCATTTCCTTGCAAGAACACTCAAGAAAAGAACTTAAACACGTACATGACAAGATTTTACCTCGGTTTTTCTTGTTAAAAAGCTTGGTTTTTGGTTCTAGATCTTGAGAGAATATGAATGTTATTGAATTTAGTTATGAAAAAAAGAAAATGAAGTGTTGTTGGGGTTAGATGGTCCGATCGGACCTAATGGATGGGTGGGGTGGGGCCCACAACTTCATTTGTGGCCACATATTCAGATTCTCGTAATCTGGATAATGTTTTGGATAATCTGGTTCAGTTCGTTTTACGGTTAAACGTTTAATTCGGCTTAAAGCGAGGCTAAAACGGTCGTTTTTCGGCTGAAAAATGAAATTTATATAAAACCGATTTAAAAACTTAAACCATGACATTTATTAACTTAAAACATCATAGTATTAATAATTGTGCATCTTTTTCGGCTTGATCGATCGTCTCTTTCTCGGTTTGGTATTAATGGTTTCGTTTAACGTACCGACGTATCATTAAATCGAAATCCTTTTTCTGTGCTTTAATTCACTTATCCCGAAGCTTTAATACTTCGTAAACATCACTAAATAATATATATTTCGTCTGTAATGCAATCCCCGATCGTTCGGGCTTCAATAACCGTTAATCGGTTAATCGTATTTCCAATACGATTTACTGTATAATCGAGTATAATTCTTACTATGAATCATACATACTCGTATAAACGCATCATAATTCACATATTCATTATTAAATAACACATAAATAGTATATACCGGTTAGGGTATACCTGATTTTCCCGGAATTGTTACAACAGCTGAGGTGTTTCAAACTAGGGGGAGATTGTTGAGTCAAAGAGTTGACCTAAGAGAACAATAAAGAAGATTGGAATCTTCTTAACCACCTCTGAACTCGCTAAGTATGGAATCCGAGCACACTTGGATTCCTGGGCAAGGTTTTCTTACCCTAGCAAGATAGTTTGTCCATCGGGCAAGGTTATCTTCTAAAAATTCTTCTTTAGTGTATACCCGAGCAGGGTTCACTATATCTAGCAAGATTTTTTCTTCATAGCCAAGCAAGGTTTGCCTCCGAGTAAGCTCTTGGCTAACCAAGCTTAAGAAGCCAAGTGATTGGATGATCGAGCAAGGTATTCATCAATAATACAGTGGACCGAGCAGGGTTGATGTAAGTAATGAAATATCTCAAGTAACATCTGGCAGGGTTCAACTCAAGAAGGCTACAGTGTTACCAAGCACACTTTGCATTGCTAAATAAGCTATTTCCAGCAAGGAGTTGAATGGACCATTGGAGAACAAGGTTGCTCGTATGGTCATGTCGGGTAAAGTTTGATATGATCAAGAAGATTGAAGTCTGCTAGGTGAGTATTTTCTCAGGAAAATGCTCCAAGTAAAGTCTACCTGTAGAACTGTTCCCGAGCACACTTCAAGGTTACCAGGTCTACCCGTAGAGAACAAGAATGCACAAAGCCTACTTGGTGAAGACAACTTATGCAATGTCTACCTGGAAGACATGTTTTTACACTTATTATAGTTTTGAATATGTAATTTGAATATGTATTATTTATTTAGGGTTTCTAGAATAAATGAAAACCTATAAAATGAATATTTTAGGGCACGCCTCGTAACGTAAAGAACGGATTAGTCACTTTTCTCTGAAAGAATATTTGTGAGTGTGACGGGTGTCATAGAATCGTATGGATATAACTTTCCAACCAAGAAACCCTAAATTGATTAAAATTTGGATGATTCATTTATATAAATGGAAATCTTTTGAGTGATTCTTGTGTGTTACTTACTTTTCAATAATCCTTTAGCAACTACACTATTTATTTCTGATTCCACCGTTAACAAACAGGTTTCTTTCCCAAAATACCAACCGTCATTAACTCTCTTGTCGACACATTTATTTTGTGATTTATGACTTGATTGTGAGTGTGAGTGATTATTCGGGACCGAAAAGTGGTATCAGAGCTTGTTTGTTGCTGATTTGGGTAAAGAATTTGTTGCTGATTGAAGATCTGACGAAGAACAATGAAGTAAGCAGAACATTGTTTCATTGAAGAGTGACGTCAGTTGATATGTTCTTCATTTCCGTCCAGATCTACATATTACCGGTGTCTTCTTCTACTTATTTTGTTTCAAGTTCTCATCTTTATTGTGACACTCGAAAATTTCAGGTTAACACCGTTAATCCAAACTCCGTCAATTCAAACTTAAGATCACTAGAACTATAACGCACATCTCATTACATTTAAACTAGGGTTTTAAATGACGCTTGACAATCACTACACATGTAGTCTTTCGGGATTCCACCGAAACGCAAACGATTTAACTCAAACCATTCGTGAACAAACGACAAACATCAAAACAATAAGTATTTGATAATTATGTGTTAGTTTATGTATTATTTGATATTTATATGTAGAACATTAACTCAAGATGCAAAAGTCTATTTTATGCTAGAAATTTAATAACTAGAAGTAGAGGGGCCATTGTGTAACATAATTATTATTAAATAATAATAAAAACCCTAATCTCCCTTCCTTCTCCCCATGTACGATCGCCCCCCCCCCTCCTCACACCTCCTTGGCGACGGCAACCACCACCACCATATCACTTCCGTTTGACCTGGTTTTTCATAATCGGAGCATCCCGCACTTGTTTCTAGTCATCCCTCACCTTCCTCTTGCTTGTTTCTGCGTTTTTTAAGGAATAAACATAAACCCTAATTTTCTAAAATCATGTTTTAAGTGTTCATATGCTTTGTTTGGATTAGATGATGCTTGATTATGCTTCGGTTGTTGATTTAAATGATCATGTGTGATTTTGAACGGTGAAAGATTGTTATATCATTGATTTTTCGTAAACCCTAGAGGGTTTACTACTGATTTTTATGGATTACAATGTTTATTGCATGTTTGGGGATGTGTTGTATGCTTAGGATGCATGCTAGATGAATTTGTGTGCTTGCTGATTTTTGACAGCAGAGATAGTTAAACTTGAACGAGGTGTAACTTGTTAAATATGAAACCAAACTGGACTATTTATGAGTCTAATAGGTAGTACTCTGAGTCTAGTTTTCAGAAAACCCAACCACGCCTGATTTAGAGGTGTTTTGGTTACTCAAACGATTTAAATGTGATCAAAGGTTAAAACTGATGCTGGATAGATTATTTAATTCATGTTTGGATGACTGTAACTCGATGTTAATTACATGTTTTGATGCGATTTCTGATGCTATAATATACTAGGTTGAGTCTAGTTTCTAAAGGTTCCAAATTTGTAATTTTTGGACGTGTAAATATTAACTTTTATTATTTTACAAAACTGAAATGCAAGTCTGAATTGTGAGGTCTGCTGTTAGGCTGTTTTTTGATTATCATATCTCATAAACTACAAGACCAAATGGGTTAGTTCCACTTATGGAAGTTAACATATTGAGATAATAATCTAACCCAATTGGTCTTGCATTAAATGGATTTACCATTTAACGGGAATAACAAATATCATTCTGTTGCGCACGATTTTGACTGCTGTGAGTTTACTGTAATGTTTTGGTCTTTGTGTGAAAACTATGTGGAATAAAAATACAATAAAAATATTTATAGAAACCTAACTCATGTGTGCTTCTGTGACGAATTTTGGTAAATTAATTGGTATGTTATGATCTGTTGAATTGGGTAATCTTTCCAAGTATAATTCTGTCTTGATAAAACTAGCAGCTGAACTATGTGAAAATACATGAAACGTGTTTGTTGAGCGATATTTGCTATGTTTTTGACTAAATTGCCCTTGTGGGGAATAATTACTAGTAATGTACAATGTTAGTACTTGATACTGATGTAGTCGTTTACACATGTAACGTGTCACCAATGTGTTTGTCGAATCACACATAATTCACAAACGAAACACGAAACGTATCTCATGCATAGGTATTATGTGCCGAGTCTAGAGACTCAATAATTATTCCAATACTTAGTAAAATCTCATTCTTGTTTTAGAGCGCTAGTAAGGATTTTCTATGACGCACATCTCTCGGTTGACTTGTTTTTGAATTCTTCGCAAACAGTGAGTTTCACGTTCCCCTTTTACTCTTTTAAACACTTTTTATTTGGGGGAGATAACATACTACAATACGCTTTAAATTTTGTTATTAGTTATATATCACTTGTAAGGCTAAATGGCAAATGAACCAACTAAAGTCCTTCATAACATCGAACCGTTTAGTATTTGTATAATAGCGAGTCACAGTTGAGTAGTACTACTGGGTTTGACAAACCCCACCCAACTCTAAACTCGACGGCAGGTCGAGTGGGTGTAATCTTGGCTAACACATTTTCAATGGTCGTGGTAGACATGGTGGCAAGGCAATTGATAAACAGTCAGCTTCGGTGTCGAACACTTAGTAATACTTGTTTTATAGGTTAGCTACCTATCGATATATAATTGACATAACATTATCTGGTAAAGCAAACGCAAACACTTAAACGCAAACATTTTGTTTATTTATATATGTAAACACACCAACCTTGTGTTGACACTTTTAGTATGTTATTCTTAGGTTGCCGGGGTTGGCGCGCGGTATAAGAACATGCATTTCATTGAACTCAATCGTTTTTGCAAACTTGTTTTTAAACTGTTATAAATTGGGTTTTAAGTCATCCTGCGTGACGCAACACTCGGTGTATGAATTTACGCTTCCGCACTTATTTAAACTTAAATGTTTCGTGGTTTGAAAACTTTATTTATGGTGTTTGATTATAACTAATGATTCCGATCCTGTTAGTTCACACCCTCTGACGGTAAAACTCCGTTAGTGGATTTTGAGGGTGTGACATTTATTACTTAATCTTGCTCTAATCGAACCAGATACTTCAGATCCGAAGATCCTGTTCTCAGATCTAATTATTTCCAAAATATGCTTTTTAATGATTAACTGATTCTCCTTTTCAGAATGTATGGTTACGAAGAACAAGAGGTCTCTACTAATAAGATTCCAATACTTTATGGAGAGGAGAATTTCACCAAATGGAAAGTATTATTTGAGGCTTCCATTTGTTATAATGACTTGACATGTGGAATTCGATAAAGAATGGCCCTCAAGATAATGATGGTGCAAATGCTACTGCTGCTGTACGTGAAAGGATGAGGAAAGTGGATGACAAAGCCTTTGCTATGGTCAAGCTAGGACTGTCTTGGGAGATCTTAACCAAGGTTACACATCACACTATAGCCAAGGCTATGTATGATGCAATCCTTGATATGTATGAAGGTAACAATGAGCTGAAAAACATAAAGAAACAAAGACTCAAGCAACAGCTAGAAAGATTCAAGGACAAGGATGGAGAAAGATTGAAATCAATCCTAGAGAGATTTATGGCCATTGTGAATGAGATGAGGACTACTGACTATGTGATGACCGAGTTTGATCTGACCACAAAGCTGCTAAACTTTATGCCCAAAGAGTGGTACATAGCTAGAAAATTCATCCTGTAGAAGCCCAACTTTGAAACAATCAAATTGGATTATGTAATTTGCTTTCTTCAAGCTGCAGATATAGAGATGATTGAGAATGAAATGATCAGAAAACAGAAGTCCTGTTTCCAGGTGTCCAATGCTCTCATTGCACCTATAGGAAACTTGTCAACCAAAAACAAACAGCAGATTCCCATCATAGAGTAACCAATAGAACAAGGTGTTGATACACCTAAAGCATTTGTTGGTGGTAGCACATGTCACCAAGGAAACCAGTCAAGGTTCAATGTCCAACTCTTGGAAGACAATGACACGGCTTCTATGGCAACTAGACACACACCTTACATTGGTGGAAGCAATGGTCAAAGTAGTGAAAACAAGCTTTGTTTTCAATGTTCACTAAATAATACAATGCTTTTGTGGCAAAGAACTTGATTCATACTAGTGTCATCCAGGATGACCTTGAGCTGATTGATGCAGATGATTTGGAGGATATGGATTTGAAAAGGCAAGCTGCCATGCTGGGTTTGAGAAGTAAAAGGTTGTTCAATAGGACTGAGAGGTCACTGGTGTCTGGCACTAATAAAAGGATTAGGTTTGACAAGTCAAAGGCAATTTGCAACAATTGCCAATAGCCTGGACATTTTGCATGGGAGTGCAATCTGCTAAGAAACTTTAAGATGAATCAGTACCAGAATCAACAACCAAGAAACCAGCAGCAATATCAACAAAATCAGCCAAGATACAACAACAACGAACAAAGCAACTTCAACAACTATGATCCCAACTTCAACAATTTCCTACAGCCTCAAATGAACAATCAAAAGGTTGTGACCCAAAATTAAAACTTTCAGAGAAATAACCAAAACAACCAAAACCTTCAAACACCTCCAACCAACTCAAACAGAACCGCCAAAATCAACCAAGGAATCATGGAAATGTAGCTTTGGTTGCACAGCTAGATGGTGATTTTGATTGGAGTAATCATGAAGAGGATATCTCAAGAGCAAATGTTGCTTTGATGGCTATTGCTTAAAAGGAGGCTAGAACATCATCTAAGGTATACTCTACTCCTACAGTTGATATACATAAAATTATCAATGAGTTAACTATAAAAGTAGGCAAGCTGGAGGGTGAGTGTTTCAGGAAACAAAGTATCATCAATGGGTATGAGGCAAGTGAGTTGATTAATGAAGAGAAAATAAAGAGTTTGGAAGATAATTGTATGATCAGTTATAGAGTTGAAAAGAGGTATATCACTGAGATAGATGGATTGAAGAAGATGATTGTTGAGGAGAAAGTGCAGAACACAAAACTACAAATTGAGATTGAATTTCTGAAGAATTTAGTTTCCACATGAAACATGTGTGGTATCTTAAACCAAGGGAAAGAAGAAGACAAGTACAAGGCAATTCCACCACCATTCAACAACAACTTTGTTCCCAAAGTTGACAAAGAAAAGAGGGATGCATATCTACAACAATTCATATATGTCTTTCAAGACAAAAAGGAATTTGTTGATTTTTACAAAAATGTTGAGGTGAGTGAAGAAGGAGAATTTGTAGTCCAAGAAGAATTAAGAGAGGAGAAATCAATAGGAATACAAGTTTCTGAAGATGATTTTGATTTTGATGATCTGAATGCACATGACTTGAGTGATTTGAGTGATCAGATCACATATGAAGAAATTAAGAATGTTGAAAGAGGCAGAAGAGTGAAGAAACCAGAATCCATAGACAAACTTCCATTATACCCACCAGTCACACCAAATATGAAGAAACAAAATGAAAGAATGAAGAGATTACATGTCTCTTCTAACATATGTGAGAAGAAGACGGTAAGCTACAATGCAGTCAGGCCACCAAGCAAGGCCATATTGGATAGAATAAGTAATAACAACAAGAAAAGGGTAACTGAAACAGTAGATGTTGAAAACTTTATCCCAGTTTACCCAGTTTTCTCTAGTCATGAGGTGTTTGATATTGGGGAAGTCGAGACTATGGAAGAATATGAAAAGAGGCAGTCAAGGCATAAAGGAAGCCTTGATGAAGAACCTTTGAATATGAAGAAAATTGTCTTTGAGAAAAGCAAGATTGAAAGACAATATATCAAGATTGAGGAGTTTGTTCCTTTCTCAATTGACTTTGATGGTCGGAAAACTCAGTAGACACTAGGTGTCAAATCACCTAGACCTAATGAGAGGTTCAAGAAAGGAAGTGATCATGAAAGATTTTAGAGAAAATTTTGGTGTAAGAAATGTGATGAATATGGTCACCACACATATTCTTGTAATGAAAGATTCAACTTTAAGCCTTTTTATGTCCCAGATGAGACAAAGTATGGACAAGACTTTGTTCTGTACAAGAAAAAGTATGATGCATACTTGGGAAAAGGAAAAGTGTGTGGTAAAGAGACCATGAGTGAAGTTGTTTTGAAAACTACTGCAGAAACTGAGAAACAAAAGAAAGCTACTGTGAAGACAAAAAAAATATGTGGCTGAGCCAGTCAGGAGAAGCAGATCTCCTAAGAAGTATGAGAAAACTGTCAAAAAGAATTTTCAACCATTGAGAATTATCCCTAATCAAGACACATAATCAGTCAAGTCTGATGATTCTCAAGGATCACCTAGCAGTGAAAAGACAAGAAACAAAGGTGTCTTTTCAAGAAAGAAACCAACTGAACTGACAGGTGATGAAAAGTTCCTTTTGAAACATGGTTATGAACCTCAAGGATTCCTTTGGAAACCTAAGGTTGAAGTTTAGGAGGAGAAGAATTCTGAAGTGAAAGTTTGTTCAAGACCAATTGATTATGCTGTCCAAGAATGTGTTACTGTATTGGATGATTGCTCATGTCCAACATCATTTGTGAAAACTCCTTGAGAATGTTGTTATGAAACTGACAATTCAGATAATCTTGAGTTGACTCATGAAGATCCTGAACCCATAACACTCACACCCAATGCTGCTACTGAAAATGAAACTAATGATTTGCAAGTTGAAATAGCTTGCACTTTATCACTTAACAAATCAACTTCTTTGATTTGTGCAGGAACAGTCCACTCCACCGAATGAAGTGTGGTATATGGACAGTGGATGTTCTAGGCACATGACTTGTGACAAGAGGTCACTTTTTAATTATGAAGAGAAATTTGAAGGTCCTGCGGCATTTGGAAGTGATGAGAATTGAGGAAAGATAGTTGGCAAGGGAATATTAACTAATGGAAAAGTCTCATTTGATAATGTGTTTTATGTCGAGGCACATCAATATAACCTGCTGAGCATATCACAGATGTGTGATGAGGGTTATAAAGTTGGTTTTGATTACTCACATTGTTTCATTTTAAGACCTGAATTTGTGATCCCACCTGATATGATCATGATGATGGCACCAAGAAATGGCAACATATATGATCTCAACATGAAAGAAGCTGTTTCAAGAGGTGGTGCATGTTTTGTTTCCAAAGCCACTAAAAATGAGTCAAAATTGTAGCATAGGAAATTGTGTCATGTGAATCTGAAGAACATGAACAAACTTGTGAAGGGTGAGCATGTAATTGGTTTACCTACAAGGGAGTTCAGATTGGATGATAATTGTATTTAATTTCAAAAAGGCAAGCATCACAAGTCATCTCATAAGACAAAACTCATCAACTCAATTGATCAAGTGCTTGAATTACTTTAATTGGATCTTTTTGGTCCTGTGAGTGGTCTAAGCATAGGAAAGAAAAGATACCGTCTTGTGATTATTGATGATTATTCAAGATATGCTTGGGTTTATTTACTGAGTACAAAAGATGAGACTGCAGAGCTGATTAAACGATGGGTAACCAGGATTGAGAATCAACTGGATAAAAGGGTGAAAGTGATGAGAAGTGACAATGGTACTGAGTTCAAGAATGGAGTAATTGAAGAATTTTGTGCAGAAAACGGAATACTTCAACAATTCTCAGCTCCTAGAACTCCTGAACCGAATGGTGTTGCGGAGAGAAAAAATAGAACACTCATTAAGGCTGCAAGAACCATGTTGGCTGATGCTTATCTGCCTGTCACTTTCTGGGTAGAAGCTATTAACACAGCATGCTATGTTCAGAATAGGGTACTTCTCAATAAAAGATACAACAAGACTCCATATGAAATTTTCTTTAATAAAAAATCCTACATCAAGTATCTCAAGCCTTTTGGATAAAAATGTTCACTCTTGAACACCAAGGACTATTTAAACAAGTTTCAAGCTAAATCCTTGGATTACTTCTTTGTTGGATATTTTACACACTTAAAAGCCTTTAGGGTATATGGGAAAGACCATTTAAGTGTCACTGAATCATCTGAAATCATCTTTAATGAGAATCAGTTCAAGATAGTTGATGGTGCAGTATGGCTGTTTGATCTTGAAAATTTGATAAAGTCCTTCAAGATTTATCCTGAAGACTTTGATGATTCATTCTACAAGACCAGTGTAATGGAAGAGAAAAAGAAAGAAAATACTGGACTTGGAGAAGCTGTGGAAGAAGGTTGCCAGTAAAGAAACTGAATATCCATTTATAAAGGATCCCTCAAGTGCCAATGTTTAACAAAATCAAGACAATGATCAGGAAAACAATCAAAGTCTAGAACAAGATCATGCAGATAACAATCAAGTCAATCAAGAGGTGCATAATGATCAAGTTTAAAATGAGGGATACCCAATCAACCAAACAAGTGAAGAGGAAACAATCGCAACAGCATGGTTTCAAGATCTGTTTGAGAGATTGAATTTTGAAAACAATGGTGCATCCACTTCAAGACCGAATAATGAAGAAGCACAAGAGTTTCAAGATGCTGAAACTGAATTGATCATTGAGGCACCTGATCTCAATGAATCAAATCTTGACACTAATGTGTTTGCAGATGTGATAATTCAAACCCCTTATGTTGAAAACAATCATCCTTCTGAAAACATCATTGGAAATATATATATAAGAATTATTTGTACCCCTGCTTTATATCCCAGATAGAACCAAAGAACAATGTTCAAGCACTAAAAGACAACAGATGGGTAGAGGCAATGCAAGAGGAGTTGGCTCAGTTCAGAGATCTACATTTTTGGGAGCTTGTGGATAGGCCAAGAAACAGATATGCAATTGGAACAAAATTGGTTTTCAGAAATAAAAGGGATGAGAGGGATATTGTGATTAAGAATAAGGCAAAACTTGTTGCACTTGGATGCCAGCAAGAAGAAGGGATTGACTTTGAGGAAGTCTTTGCACCTGTTGCTATACTAGAAGCCATAAGAATTTTTCTTGCTTATGATGCCTCAAAGAATATTATGGTATTCCAACTTGATGTCAAATCTGCATTCCTAAATGGAAAGATTGATGAAGAGGTGTATTTAACTCAACCACCAGGTTTTGAGGATCCTGTGTATCCTAACAGCGTGTATAAATTAAACAAAGCCTTGTATGGATTGCATCAAGCTCCTAGAGCATGGTATTATAAGTGTCAAACCATCTGCTTGAAAATGATTCCCAAAGGGGAGCTATTGACAAGACACTCTTCTACAAAAACGAGAGGATTAGATTTGCTATTGTTACAAGTCTATGTAGATTATATCATCTTTGGGTCAACCGATGAACAAATGTGTATAGAGTTTGAAGAGGTGATGAAATCCAAATATAGTATGAGCTCTATGGGAGAAATGAACTTCTTTCTGGGACTGCAAGTTCAACAGAAATCTGATGGTATTTTCATCTACCAGACTAAATATGTGCTGGACAATTTGAAAAATTTCAAATGTCATGAATTCAAAACAGCTTCTACTCCAATGGACACAAAAGAAAAGATGATAGCTGATGAAAAGGGGAGCCTGTGGATGAGCATGAATATAGAGCCAAAATTGGATCCCTGATGTACCTAACTGCCACAAGACCTGACATTATGTATGTAGTGTGTGTCTGTGAAAGATTCTCACATGAATGCAGTCAAGAGAATTTTTAGATATTTGAAGGGAAGACCAGAGTTGGGGATTGGTGTCCAAAGAACCAGTCTTTTGATCTGATTGCCTACACAGATAGTGATTATGATGGGTGTAAATTCAGTTGGAAGTCAACCTCAGGTGGATGTCAATTATTGGGAGACAGGCTAGTGTCATGGCAATGCAAGAAGCAGACAACTATGTCAATATCTACTGTGCACAAGTTCTCTGGATTCAGAACCAAATGCTGGACTATGGTTTGAATTTTCTGAACACCCCCATTTTTATTGATAATACTGCTGCATATTTTATTGTTTAGAATCCAGTACAACATTCTAAGACTAAGCACATTGCAATCAGACACCACTTCATAAGAGGTTGTAGTGAAAAAGGTTTGATTATAATGAAAATAGTTAATACAAGTGATAACTTGGCTGACCTATTCACCAAACCACTTGATAGAACTAGGTTTAACTTTCTATTAAAAGCCCTGGGAAATCTGATGAAGTCTGATTGAGGATGTGTGCTTGACTGTGCAAACTGACTATCAATTCAAAGTCTTAGTAAATGTTGTGCTTGTGTGTTTGATTATGATACTTTTTTATGTTAACTGATATGTGCTTAAGTGTTTATCTTTGCAAATTAGGTATCATTGATGCTTATGTTAGTTTATCAGTTGACTGATAGGATTTTATGATAAATAGTTTGAATTGTCTAAATTGATTAAATACTTATCTGATGTCAATATTGATTGTTTGAATATATGTTTAATCTAATAAAGTGATGTTGTTAGGATTTGTTAGACTATGATTTGTATGAAGGCTGCTTGTTTTAATGATATCATTGATGATCATGATTTGAATATGCTATGCCTGTGACTGTGTCAAACTGTGTTTTTTTTGTCAAAATGATATGCATAACTGAAAGTTGTTAACAAACATGTTTGATCAAAACACCTTTTGAAAACACAAGAGTAAGTTGATAATGGTGATGTGACATGATAATACTATTCAGTTCAAAGCTTTGTAGAATCTTAAAATAAAATCTTCAATGAAAAGTCTCAAAGAGTTTCTTTTGCTGAAAATTATGTCATTTGCTCAAGTTGGAAAGGCATATACTTGTATGTGATTGGTCCTGTCATCTGTTTTCATATTAATAGGATAGCCATTAACCTGGAAAACTGAAAGTTGTTGTGGCAATTGTAACTTGTTTTCTATTCTTTCACTTAAAACTATGTCATTAAAACTATATCAATAACTCTGTTCTAAAAGGACATGTACACACATATATGTTTGGTCCTGTTGATCACTTGTGGTCAAACAGGATAGCCATTTACCTGTCAAATAGGAGATATTGGGGTGTCTGAATTTAAAACTAATATTATTTGGGAAATGATAGTACATTGACTACTTAGACAATCATATGGATTTAATAGGCAAAAAGGGCTCTTAGTACAGTCATTAATAAGTATGGTTGCTTTCCCATAATATGTAAAATCTAAGGTGATATAAACATAAAGAAGCTGCTATGTCTTATGTGGAGTTACATTGTTGTCTATGCATGTTCCAAGATAAATCCTTACAAATGATTGGCAGAAAAGTGATTATCCAGTCATACATAAGCCCATTGGTATTTGGTCACCAAAATGAAATATCTGATTTTAAAATGACCAAGAACAACTGTAAACTACATGATTTTAAATATTTTAATCAACCAAAAGTTGATCTATTTTTACAAACTTTAATAAAGAAAATACAAACATGAGGGTTAATACTAGAACTACAGGGGTTGAGGCAATCCTATAAGTCCTTTAAACATTTTGAATGAAAAGCCTGTAACTCAGACTTGTGTGGCATGTAAGTCCAACGTTCAACATCACATATGTTTGTAAATTTGAAAAGAAAAATCTAAGAAATTTTTAAATATGTTCTGTCATTAATTATTTTGACCAAATCCAGGGGGTCAAAGTCAAATTGGGGTAATCTGGAGAAAGCCAAATAATCCTTGAGAATAGATATGGAACATCAGAAAACTACATGTGTTATCCATTGAGTATTATGCATATTAATTGAAACTTAATCATATCACCAAAGAGATGAAATTCATGCTAAGTCTAGACCTGCTGTTGACTTGTCTATGTTGTCATGATAATGCTGAGAATGAAGTATTGAGAAAGCTACTTAGTCAATATGATCCCATTCTTGAGATCTTTTCACTACAAGAAAAGAAACTGTTTTGAAAAGTAACATGACTGAAATTTGATCTCTAAATGCACCATTTTCTCTTAAAACAATGATATGTATTGATAAATTTAACTAATAGTGTGTTTAAGTCAAAAAGTGTTGCATTTTACCTACAAAAGGTAGATTATGTAATTTCGGGTAAGGTTTGATGATTTACAACCTTCCGGGCACACTTAGATGTTTTTATCTAAGTTTGTTAATTTCGGGCATGCTTTGAAGTACTTAACAATTTTCGGGTAGAGTGCACTATTCTACTTACTTTCCGAGCAAGCTTGATATTTGTGTATATTCGAATATGATGCTTACTAGCAAGCTTTTAGATAGTTACGACTTTCGAGCATACCTTGGTAATTTGATTGAAAGTACATCTATTTCTAGCAAACTAGTTAATATGATTGATTGCACTGTTCCCAAGAAAGCTTTGTTGATTTGTAAACTTTCTAGCACACTTAACTGTTAATAGGATGTTTTAAGTGAATATAGCAAGCTTTGAGATTTGGTGTAATAATCTTTCAAGCTTTAGTAATTTTGAACTCTATAAAACACTTGGTTTTTTGTTTTATTGTTTAATTCACTTCTAGCAAGCTATGTGTTTTGTGATTGTGATTCTTTGAACCTAAAAGTGTTTTTGGGCAGACCTTGTTTTCCAGGCACACTATATATTTCGGGCACACTTTGAATTTCCAAATGTTCCCTTAATATACTTGGTAATTTCAATTAACTTTCCGAGTACACTTTGTGTTAGGAATCCACTTCTAGCACACTTTGTGTTCTTGAGGGTTTTTCGAGTATACTCTACATCAAAGTATACTTGAATGAATATTTGTAACACCCCGTAACCGCAGCGGAAACGTAACCGGGGCGCCACAGACACCTCTGATATCAACCACATTGTTTATAAAGAAAACTGAATACATTAATATACTTCAAATTACATTATCTCATATTTCATTACCGTCTAGGTGATACACACATCATACAATACGATACATAATTCTATTTATTATAATGTATCCTAACATCCCGCACGCAAATCTTACACACATCAAGCACTTAGCACGTAAGCAATCACTTCATATTAATCGTACCTGAAAAGCATGTGAGAAAACGGGTCAACTACGAATAGTTGGTGAGTTTCACAATTCGAGTAAACCATGATAAATCATTATCAAAATATGATATTATCGATGTAATTATGCTGAGCCCACAAGTGAAACCTCTGACTATCCACACACAACCCCGTGGCATACTCCGCCCACGGACCTGCCTCAAACCGCTATGCCTAACATTACATAGCAAAATATATATAACAACAAAATAGACATGTGCAACTGGCTGGGAAACATCAGCAAATCCATGCCGGACCAGTTGGGTTTGTCAGACCAATAGTACTATTCACACTCTACCGGCTTTTAGCTAATCACTCGGGTTGCGGGGACTTACAATGTAAGCAACTCAGACAATTACCATCTTAGTACATTTCCGTACGATTCCCGTACAATAAAATATATATAAATACACGCAAATCCATGCGTTCAGTATGTACTTAAACATTTCAATAGTAACATGCTTTCCGCCCCGGGAAAATATTAATAAACAATTCAGAAAAAGGGGCTCGTGAAACTCACCTTAGCACATGCAAGCAGGTAACAACAGTCATTATCAGTTAACACGTCCAATCTGTAATATGATCCCTATGATCGTTACCATACAAGTACTATTAATATAACATTAACCGTGTTAACCGGTACATCTAGGGACACTGTTAACCCAGTACTGTACCTGTTCCGGGGGCAATGTTAACCCAGAAACACTTCTAGGGACATCTGGGGACACTGTTAACCCAGTACTGTACGCATTCCGGGGGCAATGATAACCTAGAAACACTTCTCCGAACTCAGATTGTGATATCGTTTAGAGTTCAGTAGTCAAATTACTATTAGTTTGTTTTCCCCGTTTTGCGTGCCTAGCACAGTTATCCGTTTTTACGTTTCAAGAAATGAGTTTGGTCACACACGACCCAAAAATAGCTGTTGACTGATAATTTAATTAAAGTTGTGACATTAGAGCTCGGTTTAGACGCCCCGATTGGCCGCGGGACTCGTTTCCGTCTTTAGTGCACCGGAAACTGTTAAATCGGACATAATTACTCAAATCATCCGAATTATTTTCAGATGATTTATTTTTACTTGTTTAACTCAATTAGATGAAAATAGTTCATTATTAGGGTTTTTATACACCGGTCAGCTCGTTTAGGCGAACTTTACCGGTTTACGCGTTTTAAACCTTAAAAGTTTGTTTTTATTTTCTTTTTAGCACAAATAATTATCCGTTTTGTCTCGGATCTTCAAATTTTGCACAAATCACTTTTTGACAGTGGTGAATTTAATAAAAATATTTCCAGAATTAATTTTTATATTTAAAATTTATTTATCTATTTTTAAACGCCATTTAAACACTAAATATGTCGTAAATACCAAACGACCTTAGAAAAATCCCAAATTTTTCCTGGATGACCCCTGCCATTCACCTAGTCCCCTGTAATTTTTCCAGAACCAAAATCTCTTTTTACATGCCATTTTCACTAAAACCGAGCTAGAAAACCCTAGAACTCGTTTAACCGAAAGGCCTACTTAGACTTCTCCAACTGACCTAAAATTTTGTGTGTGACTTTTACATGTTATATAAAGCTTATCTGGAATTTTCCAGAAATTTTCATGATATTTAACTATTTTTCACCATTTTTAGCCAAAACCGAGCATTAAATTAACCAAATATTCATCCTTTATCCAAAAATTACCAAAATTTCACAGATCTCTTATTTTCATGTATTTAAAACCTTTGTAAAATTTCATGACCTAACTCTAAACCATACACAATCTGTCCAAAAATCCATAACCGAACATAAACCGAATATACCTTTTGTTTTCCGCCACTACAAGCTACAAACTCGTCTTTCCGCCTTATCTACCACTAAATACAGAACCTACAAACTCTTCTTTCCGCCTTACACTCACGATCTAGCCTCTTACACTATAGTTTCGGTTATTGTTTCAAAACTAAAGTTTAAACCGTAAAAATTCGGTTTTGGTTCGTTTAACTCCTTTCTTGGACCAAGATCCCTTGTATAACCCGTATACATCACTTGATCATGCAAGAATCGGTTTTCATCTCGGGTTTTCACCCTTTTTCACTTGAAACCTCATTTTCTTGCAAATAAACTCAAGAAACGAAGATGGAAACGTAAATAACTCGATTTTTTTTACCTCGGTTTTCTTGCTACAAACTCGGGTCTTTAGATCATAATGTGAAGAGAAGATGGATAATATGGAAATGCTTGGTAAAAAAAATAAATGGAATGGGTTTAGGGGAAGGGTCCGATCGGAACTCAAGGGGGGTGGGGTGGGACCCACCTCTCCATTTCTAGCCACATATTTGGATTACTGTAATCTGGATAATGTTTTGGATAATCTGGTTCAGTTCGTTTTTCCGTTAAATGTTGAATTTAGCTTAAAACGAGGCTAAAATGGTCGTTTTCGGCTTAAAAAAGAAATTTATTTAAAACCGATTTAAAAATTTTAAAAACTTAAACCACGACATTTATTAACTTAAAACATCATATTATTAATAATTGCGCATCTTTTTCGGCTTGATCGATCGTCTCTTGCTCGGTTTGGTATTAAATGTTTCGTTTAACGCACCGACGTACCATTAAATCGAAATTCTTTTTCTGTGCCGTACTTTACTTATCCCGAAGCATTAATGCTTTGTAAAATCACTAAATATTATAGATATCGTTTATAATTGAACCCTCGATTCGTTCGGGTTTCAATAACTATCTATCGATTAATCGCATATTCAATACGATGAATTATATATTCACGTACAATCAATACAGTAAACCATGTATTCTCGTATAATTCCTATGGTAATTCATGTACCCGACATTAGATATAACGTAACTATTGTCTACCGGTTAGGGTATACCTGGTTTCGTCGGAATCGTTACAATATTTGTAAACTTTTTCGGGTAAAGTTTGTGACAAGTTGAGTTACTTGTGTAAGATTACATTTAAATGACTTAATCGAGCAAACTTTGTGTAAGTGGAGGAGAACGGGCAAACCTTGTCTATTCTCGGGCAAACCTTGTCTATTCTATAATGAACATTACCGGGCAAGGTTTGATACTTGAACTTTATCGATTTATGTTTTTTTTTATGGATAAGATTATCGTATGACAGCTATTAATTCACTAAATGACAAAAAGCGTTTAAACCCACTTTTAAAATGTATATAAAAGGGAGTGAGAGAAGGTTTTCAACATTATTTTCCCTCTCTCTCTCCTTCCGCTGAATGCTCTCTGAAAAACCTAACCGACTTATCGCATTCATCATAATCGTAACCCTAATTTATCAGCCCTCATAATTCGACTCGGTAAGCTTTAATTAAATGTTTTCCGACCACGATTAATTGATAATAGGCTATGATTATTCATGTTTACTAAAATCTCTGTTTTGTGTGTAGGTTATAAACTTGTCGAAGATCAGGTTCTTAATGCATTTCTTTCATTCTTCTTCAAATTTATAACTTGAAATTACTTAAAGTTGTGAACTTTAAGACTAATTTCTACTTTGAATGTGTTTGATTATGTTTTCAGATATGGCAGATGATGATCAACCAACATATCCTTTTAAGCATAAGCACAACATGTGCTCTCTATTACAAGTAACACCCGACAACGAAGAAGTAGAATCTATGATACGGTGGTTGCAACGGTCAAACATTCGATTTGCTCTAACGGAGAATCCAGTAATATACAGGAATCATTCGCTGGACTTTTGGATGTCAGCAAGACTTTTTGATGATGTGAATGGAAGAAAAATAGAGGCCACAGTTGCAAATCAGGAAATACAGGTAATTGATGCCATGATTCAAATGTGTTTACAGTTGAATGATGATAACCCCGAACCGATACACATTACAACTGAACAACTACTGAAGGTGTTTATTAAAACTATGGGCTATCCGGGAAATATACATGATGGACAATTTCAGAAGGGCATGTTCCCCATTTTTTACAGATTTCTAATCCACCACATAATTCATGGATTTTCTCCACGAATGGGGTCATGGATCCTTATGAGTAGGGATCTTGCCAGTTCCACTGTTGCTGTGTTGTTTAATCAACCATTCAATTTCTCGAAAATGATCTTTGAAGGAATGGTTCAAAATCTGAAGAAGACAAATAAGCAGAAGTTTTTGGCTTATCCTAGGTTCTTACAAATAATATTTAACTAGGAATTGGACTGATTACCTACAGTTGTGACAACACATTTGCTACAGAACTCTGATACATTCGAAAGGATTGAGAATCTGGCTTGTACAAGCAGATTCAATTCCAATGAAGTGTATGAAGACATGTCGTGGTTGATTGATGAGATTGAGATTCCTCGTTTGGATGTGATATTGGCTGAGAGTGAAGAGGATCATGAAGATGAGGAAAGTGATGATGATGAAGGAGATGATGGGGAAGATGATTCTGGTAATGATGAAAATGATGATGCTTGTATTGTAGAAGGAGGTGATGCAAATTTTGATTAAAATATACAACCTCAAGGGGAGTTTCAGATTACACCAACACCAACAACCACACCTCTTGACACTCCACCACAAACACCACCATACCCACCATCACCAAATGACCAAACATTTCAAACCCCACCACAATCACCACATTCCTCTCCACCACTAAATGACCAAAACTATCCAATCCCCATCCACTCACACACCCATTTTAGCCCTAAGCCAAATGGAACCATTACACCAAACCCCACCTTAAACCACAACTCAAACCCCACCTCATACCACAACACAAACCCCACCTTAAACAAACCCTATCCCTGATCCAAACCAGTCACAAGCTCATCCTATAACCTCACCATCCGATACCCCTCCCTGAAATGCCTTCCTACTACAAAGAAACTTCTACCTTATTTGCCAAAATATTGATTTGAAGGTAGAAAATACTGAACTGAGAAAAGAAAATGAGAAGTTGAAGGTTCAGTTGGCTATTGCACAATCAAGGATTCAAGCCCGGGAGTAGGAGGTTGAGAAGACCTCAGCTGCCCCAAAACAGGGGGAGAATATTAATGAGCAAACTGATGCTGCTAATACTGATGATGTTGCCATGGAATATGCAATTGTATTGTCAACCGATGCTGATGGTTTGACTTGTTATTAAATGCTTATGATGATGATGAGGACAGTATTGAAAGAAGGGTAACAGATGATGAGTATGAGGCTGATGAGTCAGAGATAGAAGAGCATAATTATGATGTTAATAACGATGTGTTGAATGTTGTGAATAAAGAGAGAGATGATGATAAGGTGAGAGGAGAAAAGGAGACAGAGGATGGAGTTGATAAGATGAACATTGATGAAAATATGGCTATTACTGATGTTGCCACTGATGTGTTGACAGATGTTGTAACTGCAACCGAAGTACAAACTGATGCGTTGACAGATGTGTTAACTGCAACCGAAGTACAGACTAATGTGATACATGATGACGATGTTGCTACTGAGGAGCTTGTATTCACATAGCCCTAAGTTGATCAAGCAACCGCCAAGATGGTAGAGCATGATGAAGAAAAGGAACAGTTGGACAAAGAAATTGATGATTTTCAGTCTGAAACCGAAAGTGACAAGCAAAGAAGGATATCAAAAGGCAAAGCCATTGAGGAAAAATAAAATGAACCTGTCAGGGAAGATGCTGAAGAAGTTGAGGAAATAGATGAAGTTGTTGCTGCTGCTGCCAGAAGGTTGGAACAAAGTGGGAAATGGAGACTATTGCCCAAACCTTAACTCTAGCAGAACTGGCAGAGCATGGGGTTCTCATTGATCAAGCCAATATTTCTAAAATTATTGATGAAGAAGAGGCTGATGATCAATTGGTGATAGAAACCTTGATAATTCTGAAGAAAGCTGATGAATTTGACAATTCTCTAGCTATTGTTGAAAGTATGTTTGCTCTATCATCAAGCCAACCTTAAAAGGAACCTGAAAAGGAACCTGAGAGACATACTGAAGAAACATTTGAAGAGATGATTGCAAAGCTTCAAAGATTCATGAGAATGTAAGCAGATTTGAGAAGTTTTATTCAAGAAAAAGGAAATTCATGATCAGGCCGAAAAAGAAAAATCTGCCAAAAGAGGAAAATGAGATGAGAAAAATGAATATTATGTTGAAGAGATGAAAAGCCTCATAAAGCATGTTCCACTTCAAACTATAAGGCCTAAAGATTTACCTAATTTGAAAGATGCCAGATGGAATGATGAGTATGAATACTTTGATGCAAGCCCTAAAGACCAGACAAGTCCAATTAGGCCTGTTCCAATACAGATTGTTAGGCCTGCGGATTTACTCAAACTTTCTGATGACAAAATTGATGTGAGAATGAATCAAAAGAGGAAGAGGATGAATCTGATGATGATGATGATGATGAAAATAATCAAGGAACAATGGATAAAAATGCTGATGTTGTGTCACCACAAGTAACAATGACTGAAGATCAAAGGGCAAATATTTAGTAGAGTATGATTGATGCAAACAGGAAAAATCCATTGGTAATCAAATTGATGAGTCATGGATTCAATTTTGAAGAACTAGTCTCTTTAAATGATGATGAGATGCAAAGAAAGTTGAATAGAGAAAGGGAGATAATTGATAAACAGATGCAACAAAAGAACAGAGACAATATGAAGTATATGAGAAAGCATGGCTACTCTGAAAAGGATTTATCTCATTTCAAGTTTGAAAAACTTAGAGAAACATACAACAACAACAGAAAGTTGTTGCACAAGATGAAAAAGAACGATTTTCAAGGGAAGCTGAACTGACTGAAAAACTTGACAAGTTAAGAAAGAAATTTGATGGAAGATGTGGATATTTACTGGATAAAGGAATGGCACCAGAAATGATGCATAGCCTGTCTAAGGCTGCAGTTGATTCTCTTTGAAACAAGCAAAAAAGAAAAGAATTGAAACGAAGTCAACCTGAGCCTTCCACTGCACAGCCAAGGGGAGATCAACATGAACCCCAGTGAAGAAAAGAAAGATCATGACTCTAAGGTAGAAATAAAAGGCCAAAAGTGAAAAAAAGGAAAATTAAAAGAGTCAACTGCTGATGATACACCAGTTTCAGTGGAAGTGAAACCTGAACTTTTGGATGAACCAACTGACCCATGGGAAATGATGAGACGATCCAGATTTTGAGGAATGTCATGGTGAATCCGAAAGGTATGAATGTGAAAGAGTGTGATAATTTGGGAAAAGCTCAACTCAAAGAACTCTTCTTTATGTAAAAGGTTGAATGGGGAAGAGTTCTGTTGGAAGGGGTGAACCCAAGAAGTTTTATTGGAGGTAGATTTGTACCGGCTGGACAATTACATGATGAAAGGATTATGGAAATGATTGCAAGGTTGTTCAGGGAGGGTATTGAAAATTTAACTGAGTTAATAAATTTGCCTGCTGAGAGGATTGTAGCAATGCACAAGAAAACATTTGGAGTCACAGGGCCTACAAAACCAATGAAGTCAATACCAACACGGCCCTCGGCTTCAAGAATGCCATCCTCAACAAGTAGAGGAGAGTCAAGTAGAGCAGGAACACAAAGAGAATCCAAACCACAATCTGATGTGGATCTACCAATGACTCTGTACTATGTCTTAGTCTCTCAGTCTTTGAAAGTGATTATGAAGAGTAGACAATT
Source organism: Bidens hawaiensis (assembly GCF_021521415.1). Lineage (NCBI taxonomy): Eukaryota > Viridiplantae > Streptophyta > Magnoliopsida > Asterales > Asteraceae > Bidens > Bidens hawaiensis. Next base: position 1,357,463 of record NW_027491291.1, on the reverse strand, counting down.
GAGAGACACTGTATTTAGGGATGATTTTGCTGAGTATTCAAGGGAAAAATTGGAGAAGATGGCTGAACTTAATTTGTTTGAATATCATGATAACAGGAAGTTGGCTGGATGACAGCAGAATGAACTTTCAAACTATCTAAGAAGTCAAGCTGAAAAAAGGTTCCCATTCCTTGATGAAAAGAAAAAGATGAAACTTAATAAGCAAGAGTAATGAAAAAGAGTAACTATCAATCAATCAATCAATTATGCCCAGTAAAATCCCACCGACAGCAAAGCTATAAGTAGGGTCTGGGGAGGGTGGGATGTAGGCACACCGTACCTCTATCCAAAGGAATAGAGAGGTGGCTTCCAGAGAGACCCTCGGCTCTAAGTACATGTGAAAAAGAGTAACTAGAATGAAGAAAACAAGTAGGGCTAAATTGAATTATCAATTGTCAATTGGAAACAAAAATCCTCTGTCAAACTTGAACACATGCATCAGCATAGGACAACGAATGCTCGTCCCAATTATGAAGTCCAGAAAAATGGCCGAATTACAGTGATTGAATATATGGAAAATGAAGGCCAGTATGTTCTAACAAACTCAGATGGACTGATCTTGGAAATCATACGAACTGATAGAGATTTGACATATATTTGTGATGAAGACCTAAGGTATATAAGGGATATGACTATTCTTGAGAGTCACCCTCACTACCAAATACTCTCCATTTTCAAGCAAAGAGCATGAGCAGTAATTGTTGCAAGAAGACAAGCCGCCTATGATGCCAGAAGATGATAAAGATCTTAGAATAGGCTTTGATTTGTAAAATCTACAGACAAATTTCTGAATATGTAATAGTTTGACTTTCTGAGTATGTAAAATTTGATTTTGATTTGATGTGTATTTTGACTATGTGTAAGTAACTGTAGAAGTGTTTTGGGCCAGGTGAGGTGTTCCAATCTTGAAGGATATTGTTGAGTCAAAGATTTGACCTAAGAGAACTATCAGGAAGATTGGAATCTTCTCAACCTCCTCTGAACTCGCTATGTATGGAATCCGAGCATACTTGGATTCCCCGGGCAAGGTTTTCTTACCCTAGGAAGGTATTTTGTCCATCGGGCAATGTTATCTTCTAGAATTCTTCTTTAGTGTATACCCGAGCAGGGTTCACTATATCTAGCAAGATTGTTCTTTATAGCCAAGCAAGGTTAGCCTTCGAGTAAGCTCTTGGCTAACCAATATCATGAAGCTAAGTGATTGGAAGATCGGGCATGGTATTCATCAATAATACAGTGGTCTTAGTAGGCTTGATGTAAGTATGTAATATCTCAATTAACATCGGGTAGGGTTCAACTCTAGCAGGCTACAGTGTTACCAGGCACACTTTGTTTGCTAAATAAGATATTTCTAGCAAGGAATTGAAAGGACCATTGAAGAACAAGGTTGCTCGTAAGGTCATGTGGGACAAAGTTTGATATGATCAAGAAGATTGAAGTTTGCTAGGTGATTATTTTCTCAGGAAAATACTATGTCTACCCGAAGAACTGTTCCCGGTCACACTTCAAGGTTACCAGGTCTACCCGTAGAGGATAAGAAGACACAAAGCCTACTCGGTGAAGACAACTTATGCAAAGTCTACCCGGAAGTCATGTTTTTACACTTACTATAGTTTTGAATATGTAATTTGAGTATGTATTATTTATTTAGGGTTTCTGGAAGGAATGACAACTGTCAGAAGGTGTCAGGCCTATAAAAGGAATATTTTAGGGCACGCCTCCTAACGGAAAGAACGGATTAGTCACTTTTCTCTGAAAGAAAATTTGTGAGTGTGAAGTACGTCACAGAATCGTACGGATATAACTTTACAACCAAGAAACCCTAAATTGATTAACTTTTGTATGATTCGTTTACATAAATGGAAATCTTTTGAGTGATTCTTGTGTGTTACTTACTTTTCATTTATCCTTTAGCAACTACACTATTTGTTTCTGATTCCGCAGTTAACAAACAGTTTTCTTTCCCAAAATAGTAACCGTCATTAACTCTTTTGTCGATACATTTATTGTATGCGTTATGACTTGATTGTGAGTGTGAGTGATTATTCGGGACCGACAACATAATTTGTGTGTGTCTGGTTATTTTGTTTATATCTTTCATATCATGATTATTCTTGTTTATGTCACTAATGCTTGTGTCAAAGTATGTTTTTTTGTCAAAATGGCATGCTCAAATGAAAAGTTTTTCAAGGAAATTTTTACTCAAAATATTTTTGACAAAAACATATCAAATATATGGTGTAGAGACAAGATAAGATTATTCAGTTCAAGATTTGTAGAAGCTTAAAGGGTTGTAAGTGAAAATTGATCCAACCTAAGTGGGAAATTATAGTACATTGCTTATTTATGCTGATTTTATGGATTTAATAGGTTAAAAATACAATTAGTACAATCATTAATCTGTTTGGTTTCTTTCCATGATGTTTAAATTTGAGGTGATATAAAAAAAATCTAATCTTAATGTGGAAATACATTGTTGTCTTTGCATGTCTTAAGATACATCCCTCCGGATGATAGGCAAAAAAGTGACTACCTAGTCATACACAAGCCCGTTGGTATTTGGTCCTTAAAATGATTCATTTTAGACATATCGATAAGAAAAAAATGGAGTGATCTGGGGAATACCAAATAAGCTTTGAGAAGAGATATAAGGTATCATAGCCCAATCAGTGTTGTCCATTTCTAATTATTGCAAAGTAAATGAACCTTAATGCATATCACCTATATGAAATAAAAAATCATGCTAAGTCTAGACCTGCTGTTAACCTGTCTGATATGTCACAATAATGTTGAGAATGAAGTATTGAGAAGAACCTTAACCAATATGATCCCATGTTGAGATCTTTTCAAAAGGAACTGAAAGGAAAGATATCCGAAATTTGATCTCTTAATGCACCCTTAGCTCATAAACATTGAATTTTAAACATAAATCATTGTAAAATTTTGTTTACGTAAAAAAGAGTTGCATTTTACCTTGGAAATGTCTGAATATGTACTTTCGGGTAAGGTTTGATGATTTTCAAACTTATCGGGTAAACTTGGATAATATTTTCTAAGTTCATCCACTTCGAGCAAGATTTGATGATTTCTGAACTTTCTAGCAAACTTAGTTGTTTTATAGGATTTTTAGGTCATCCTAGCAAGCTTTGGGATTGGTTATGTTATTTCGAGCAAGCTTTTATGTTTTAAACTATTATAGCAAAGTTAGTTGTTTTATAGGATGTTTGCCTCATTCAAGCAAGCTTTACACTTTAAAATGTAACTCCTAGCAAACTTTGATATTTTTAGGCAATTCTAGCAAACTTTGTTGTTTTGTTTGACTGTTTGAGATATCCGGGCAAGCTTGATGAATATGTATTCTTAAATGATTAATTCATATATTTTCGGGCACAATTTTCAATGAAAATGAACTTGAACAAATATTTGTTAACTTTTATTAAATTTCGGGTAAGGTTTGTGATATCTTCAGATATACGAGCAAGGTTGACTTTTAGAAATATTTCTAAGTTGTTATTTTTGGGTATCTTTATTGATTCCCAGCAAGGTTGCCTATTTGATGATTTATAATCGATTATTTGTTTGTGATTTGTTTCTTGAGCAATCTAGTATTTCGAGTAAGTTTCCTTTATTTTATTCACATAGGTTTATTTTTAACTTTATTATATCTGAACAAATTCTGGAACAAGCAAGCTTTGTAAAGTACTTTTTACCTATCAAGCTTTGTGAATAAACTTTTCCAATCAAGGTTTGCAAAATATGCTTTATCGAGCAAGGTTTTAATTGAGAAGATTTTTGAATGAGATATTATAGATTCTTGACAGCTTTTACTCACAAAAAGACAAAATGCATTTAAAACCCACTTTCAAAAGGTATATAAGAGGGACTTAGTGAAATTTTTCTTACTTCACTTCTCTCTCCAAACACTACCGCATATTTTTTTCTTGCTCTCGCTCCAGAATATATTAACCGCTTCAACAATTTTCCCTACCCTAATTTGTCAGCCCACCTAATCCGACTCGGTAAGCTTCAATAGAATGTTTTCCAATGATGATTATGTGCATTTACGCTTTAATTTTTGATTAATCTGACATCTCTGTTTTTCTATGTAGGTTATAAATTTGTCGAATCACAGGTTCTTAAAAGAAAATTTCTCTTTACTTCTTCAAATTATAACCCAAATGCTTCAAAGTAATGAAATTTATGACTAACCTCTACTTTGAATTAATTTTTGTGTGTGTTTTTATAGATATGGCGGCCGAACCTACAACATGTGTGCTCTATTTCAAGTGGCTCCTAATAAGGAGGATGTGGCTCTGATGATTAGATGGCTACTATTATCTTATTTGCGGTTTCATTAATCGAGTTCCCTGTGATTTAAAGAAATCATCATTTGGATTTCTGTTACTCAGTGCAACTTATTGATGATGCCAGTGGTAGGCGGTTGGAGGCTACCGTTGCCCGACAAGAGATAGCAATCAATAAACAACTAATCAGGGCATTTTTACAACTGAACGACAATATTGAAAACCCAATCCAATTTTCCACAAACTGCTTGCTGACCATCTTTACAGATACAATGGGTTATCAGGGAGATGTTTTTGAAGGCCAGATCAAGAAGGGAATGCTCCCTAACCTTTATAGGATTTTAATTCGTCATATTATTCAAGGATATGCAACACGGAAGGGCTCCTGGACATTAATGAGCATAGATTTGGCAAATGCAACTGTGGTTGTCATCTTTTGACAACCATTCAACATTTCAAAGATGATTTTTGAAGGCCTTGTATCAAATATAAGGAAACCAAACAGGGAGAAATTTTTAGTCTTTCCAAGATTTCTTCAGATTATTTTTAATAGGGAGTTGCAGGATCTGCCAACCATCGGTACTACACATTTACTACAAGATCCAACCATATACAAATGGATTTCAAGGTTGGCTACCACTAGCCACTTCAATCCTATTGCTGAATGTCACACCCTCAATTTTGGACTAACGAGGTTTTACCGTGAGGCGCGTGACATTGCAGGATCTAGCCATGCGTCATGACGAACAACCAATTTCAAATGGAAAATATTTAAGTATTATTGCTCATCATAAATGAGGTGAGTACATTTACAATCATGTTTTTACATTTGCGGAAGGGTATAATTTATGAAAACACTTAAAACCCAGAGTGTGTTTCAAGACGCCCAGACATAACATTTCATTAAAGACTCCCAACATAATTCGATGCTTAGTGGGATTCATGCATCCTAGTCTCATTTCAACTTCGCCCGTGCACCTTAAACACCTGAGAAAGACATGCTAAAATGGGTCAACACAACGGTTGGTGAGTTCACAAGTTTGAGATTAAAAACAAGTTTGTTAAACAAACCATTTAGTAAGTAAACAGGGTATGTAGTAAAGCATGGATAATGTATGCATTAGTAATAACGCTAGTTAATTACGCTAGCGATCATGTTACATTAGTGTGAGTTCCATTGTGACCGAGGCTGACTTGTTAGTTTGTTTGCCACACACATAGTCTAATAAAAGACAAGTGCATATTGCGTTCCTAGTAAATGAAACTCCCGGTGACTCCCTCAACCGAACCCCGAGGGGGTTCGTCAAACCCAGTAGTACTACCTTTCATTACCGAGCCAATATACAATTGTTAACGGTCCAATGTGCATGGGGGACTTCAATTTAAGTAAACTATGTAACCATGAGGTATTAAAAAGTCAACAATTATCCAAAAAGTTTGTATGTTGCATGCTTTCCCCCCAAAAGGAGTAAGTAAAAAGTGGGGTAGTGAAACTCACCTCGAATGCGGTTCAAACTGAAAGTCAACTTCTTAAGTCAAGTTGTTCTAGTGCCTAAATCATACAAGCACTATAAGTATTTGCTAAGCGATTCCTAGAACCCTTAGTATCCAAACAATTCCCTTGTTTATTTGAAGTTTAACCAAAGTTTGACTTGTTGTTGACTTTGACCAAAGGTTGACTTTTGTTGACTTTGACCAAAGTTTGACTTTTCGCTTGACTTTTGACCAGAAGTTCAAAGATGTTGACTGTTGACTAAAAAGTCCAAGTCTCGATGACTGAAGACTAAATATTGAGTTTTGTTGATCGTTGACCAAAATATTAACCTTTGACCTAAATGTTGACGTTTGACTAAAATGTTGACCGACGGCCCGTTGATAACTTTTGACCAATAATCTAGACATTGAATGATTACATGATGTTCCCAATCACCATTTTACAATAATCAAAGTAATGTGCACTTTGCCACTTTTCATACAATCCTATGACTAAGTCTAAGTTCTACCACTTTCAACACTTCACAAGTAAGACTAACCACTTAGTCAAATAGTTCTAAGTTGACCCATAAAGTCAAAATTCAAATTAGCAGAATCAATATATTACAAATTACAACTATTTTAAATAACCAATATATTGATCATCCTTAACAAGTTTTCAATCATCAAAACCGATTTTTCCAACCAAACAAAATTTGTAATAAATTACCAAATAATTCACACATATTCTAACAAGTAAAATTTCTTATAATTTTACAATTCACCAAAACATACAGATTATTCATACTCTACAACAACATAATTTCAGTCTCTATTTTAACACATCAGCACACAAATATTTGCAAAAACTTCTATATTTGTCCAATTGATGCAAGACCAATTGGATTAGATTCCAACTTCAATTTAAAACATCCAGAAGTGGAATCATACCCATATCTATTTTTAATATCAAGTTATGCAATTTATAACACAGCTCAGAAAATGTATCCATTAATCAGGATTGCACCCCGATTTTGTAAATTAATAAAAAGTAGTCAAACCGAGTCCAAAAATTACAATTCTTGACTTTTTGAAAACTAGATTCAAATTAATTAATCATAGAATCAAAAATAAATCAGAAACACAAACGTCTCATCAAGTTATTCATCATACAATCTAAGACACAGAATCTGTCAACAAGCAAATTCAAACCACAAATCACAAAAATCATGATTTTTACATCCATATGATCTTAAATCATCAAGGAACATTTTTATACAATAAAGATTCATGTCTCTAATTATTTTACTGATTTATAAAATAATATATAGTCACAAAAAGGTTTCAATCCTTTCTTTTATAATAAGACACAAAATTCCTTTTAACAATCAACCTTGATTATTCTTAGTTCTTTTTTCACAAATTCGATTATTTGGATACTAGGTTTTTTGTTGAATCAAAAATCAAAATAAACACAAGAATAAGTACTAAAATATACTTATCTATTGCTTGATTCAAAAATCCAATATTCATTCTTCCAAATTCACCAAATTGTTTATGATTTTTGAGAGAGATTTTTAGAAAATAAAATGTGTGTATGTGTGTATGAATTGGACGGCCAAGGAGAGAAAAGAAAAGTTTTAATTATCATTGTTATTTAATCGTCATTACACATTCATTTACACCCTCATTAAGTCATCATCAATCTTATTAAACTTTATTTTATTTAATTTGTGACATGTTACAATTTTAAAAAGTATTTTCTAAGTAATCTTTTAACCTAAGGTTTAATAGTTTCTTTACCTATTTGCCATGCAATATATCATATGTTGTATTATTTTAATTATACAACAACTAATCATGTAACATACTAAACATGTAACACAATTATATCTATCATATATAATACATGTAACATATCATGTGTGGCAATTTTATTATTCTAGTTATCAATAACTAGTTACTCTTACTTAGGTCACCAACGACACGGCTAACTTAAATGTATGCATACATGACACTACATGTATAAGAGTTCATTAACTTATTTAACAGAACTAACCGGGTTTACTGACCCAGTCAACAGGACTTAACTGGGTTTAGTTAACGGAGTTAACCTAAAAAGGCTGGGTGTCACACTGAATTTGTCATTGTCCATTGGTTATTGAACACTGATTTGGCTATTATGCCAGTTCAAGAGTCACCACATGTGACCTCTGAGGAGGATGATAATTCTGATGATTGTAATGATGGAGATATTGGAAATGTTGAAGGAAACTTGGCTGATGATGAAGTCATTGATGCACGGGCACATGGGGAGATTTAAGCCCAACCTTTACCCACACCACTACACTCACCAAGTAGCCCAACCCAACAACACATCCAATCCCCACCATAACAACATACACAATCCCCACCACCACAAAATGAACCTCTAAACCCATCCCCACCATCACAATCCCAAAGCCCACCTCAAACCTTAGACCATCCCCTTACCCAAACCCAAACCCTAATCCAAGACCAAAACCTAGCCATACATGAACCACACTTCCACAACTAATCCCAGCCCACCTACTTAACCTACGAAACACACCATTTCAATCCCCAAAACTAATGGCCAACCAATCTTTGAGATTTTTCACACTACAACTTCACCTCTAATCCAAACAGTAGACCCACTACCCTAAACTAGTACAAACATCTTTGAAATCCCAAGCCCACCCAATGAACCCCAACCAAATGAAACTTGGATCTACTGGTGGAAAGTGTTGAGTTGAGAGGGAGTAATGAGGAGTTTACGAAAGAGAATGAAGATGTGAAGGATCAGTTGGCACAAGCTTTAAACCGAATTCAAGCCCCCGAGGCTGAGGTTGAGAATGTTGGAATCGATCTGCCCAAGACACATAATTGAGTTGATGTGGCTAGTACGTTATGATCCAAGTTGGGTCATACCCAATAACAAGCTAGACACACACCACGGTATTTATTTTTAGATAAGATCTAAGTAATAATTATCAACACTTATAATTTTTGGAAAAATGGTTTTCTAATTATTTGCAAATAAATTAAATGGATAATTTATATTTTGAGAGTTGTTATTTATATGGATAAATAACAAATATGTTTTAAAAGAAAATTAACAAAATTGGTTTGGGGTTTTAGGGGAATAACCCCTTGGTGGCCGGCCCTCGACTCACTATCTCACCCTTATTGTTATTTTCAATAACATGCAAAGCCAAGGGTTGGTTGTAAATTATTCTTGGGTGAATTAATTTTACACTTTCTCTCACACACAAAAACTCTCACTTGCTTCTCTCATTTTGGTCGGGTATACAAGCTTGAGGATTTCCTCCATTAGAATCTTTCCATTCGTATCTTCATCCTCTTCATATTTCTGGAAATTTGAAGGTATGTAACGTAACACCTTATGGTTGTTTTGATGGCATGGTTAATACTATATGGATCCTGGTTTGGGTTTATGTAACACTCCGTAACCACAGCGGAAACGTACACGGGATGCAACAGACACATCTGATATCAACAGAATTGTTTATAAAGAAAACACCACTACATTAATTTAAACGTATTACATTGTTCTGAGTTTCATAACCATCTAAGCGTTATCACATAAGTGTTACCGACAGTACATTAACATATTTAATGCAAAATATAGATCTCTAGACTTCCACAAAATAGCACACAGCATCGAACACATATCACTCATTCCAATTTGAGTGTACCTAGAAAGCATGTAAAGAAAACGGGTCAACTACGAATAGTTGGTGAGTTTCACTAATTTAAATAAAACATAACAAATCATTATAATAATCATAAATAAGCGATGTAATTATGCTGAGCCCACAAGTGAGAACTCTGTTATTCCCAAAACATATCGATAATCCTCCGGGAACTCTGTTACCCCAGAATACTTCCAATAACCTCTGGGAACTATGTTACCCCAGAAACACATTTAATAACCTCTGGGAACTCTGTTACCCCAGAAACACATTTAATAACCTCTGGGAACTCGGTTACCCCAGAACACATTTAATAACCTCTGGGAACTCGGTTACCCCAGAACACAGTTTCGGGCCTTACGCTGTTAGCAACTCAGACAATTACCATCTTAGTTCATTACCGTACGATTCCCGTACAATAAACATTATATAAATACGTTCATTTCCATGCGATCAGCATGTACTTAAACACTTTGATAAAAACATGCTTTCCGCCCCGGGAAAATATTTAAAACAGTTCAGTAAAAGGGGCTCGTGAAAACTCACCTTCTTGTGAGCAAGATGTACTACGGTGCACGGCTACTGGTACAGATCTGTAATACGATCCCCCAAATCGTTACTACACAATTTCTATCAATATAACTTAAATTCGTGTTAACCGGTACGTTTGGGGACACTGCTAACCCAGTACCGTACACGATCCGGGGACAATGTTAACCCCGAAATACTTTTCAGGACTTAGATTGTGATATCACATAGAGTTCTTTAGTCAAAACTACCGTTAGTTTGTTTTCTCGTTTTGCGTGCCTAGCACGGTTATCCGTCTTTATGTTTTCAAAAAAATGAGTTGACCACACACGACCCGAAAATAGTTGTTATTGATATTTTCATTAAAGTTGTGAAATTAGAGCTCGGTTAGACACCCCGTTTGGCCGCGGGACCCGTTTCCGCCTTTAATACACCGGAAACGGTTAAGTCGGGTAAAATTACCCAAATCATCCGAATTATTTGCGGATGATTTATTTTTACTTGATTAACTTAGTTTCATGAAAATAGTCCATTTTTAAGGTTTTTATGCACCAGTCAGCTCGCTTAGGCGAACTTCGCCGGTTTACTCGTTTTAAGCTTTAAAAGTTTGTTTTTAAGTTCCATTTAGCACAAATAAATATCCGTTTAGTCTCGGACCTTGAAATTTTGTAGAAACCATATTTTGACAGTAAGGAATTTTATAAAATTTTTCCAGAATTAATTTTTTTATCTAAAATTTATTTAACCATTTTTATACGTCATTTAAACACCAAATATGTCGAAAATACCAAACGACCTTCGAAAAATCCCAAATTTTTCTGGGATTACCCCTGTCACCACATAGTTCCCTGTAATTTTTCCAGAACCAAAAACTCATTTTTCATGCCATTTTTACCAAAACCGAGCTAGAAACCCCTAGAACTTGTTTTACCGAAAAGCCTACTTAGACTTCTCCAATGAACCTGAAATTTTGTGTGTGACTTTTATATGTTATAAAAAGCTTATCTTAAATTTTCCAGTATTTTTCGTGATGTTTAGCAATTTTTCACCATTTTTGGCCAAAACCGAGCATTAAATTCACCAAATATTCATCCTTTATCCAAAAATTACCAAAAATTTACAGATCTCATATTTTCATGTGTAGATCATCTATGTGAAATTTCGTGACCCAACTCTAGGTCTATCATAGTCTGTCCAAATTATCTAAATCATACGAAAACCGAACTATCTTGTGTTTCTAGCGTTAGATCGCAAAGATCTTGGTTTCTAGCCTTTTCTAGCCACTAGATACAACACCTACAAGCACAATAACACCACACCAAGCAAGTTATACCCACAATCAAGCCATTTCTTTCATGGTTTCGATTAAAACATCAAAACAAAGATTTTGACCGAAAAAATTCATTTTTGACTCTTTTAACTACTTTCTTGGACCAAGATCCTTTGTATAACTTGTATACATCTCTTGTTCACACGAGAATCGGTTTCATCTCGGGTTTTCACCCATTTTTCATTTGAAACCTCATTTTCTCAAGATTATGGAATTAAAACCAAGATTAAACCATACAATATGTTTATACCTTATGAATCTTCTTAAAACTCCAAGGTTTTTGTTTGAATGAGTGAAGGGTTGAGAGAGTTTTGAGAATAAGGTGATAGAAAAAATAAAAATGAGATGTTTATGGGAACAAGTGGACCGATCGGTCCAAGATAGGGTGTGGGGTGGGGCCCACATCTCAAATATTGGCCACACATTCGGATTGTGTAATCCGGATAATGTTGTGGATAATCTGGTTCAGTTCGTTTTTCGGTTAAACGTTTAATTCCGCTAAAAACGAGGCCAAAACGGTCGTTTTTTGTCATAAAAATGAAATTTATATAAAACTGATTTAAAAACTTTAAAAACTTAAACCATGACATTTAATGACTTAACACATCGTATTGTCGGTAATTGTGCATCTTTTTCGGCTTGATCGATCGTCTCTTGCTTGGTTTGATGTTAAAGGTTTCGTTTACCGTACCGACGTACTAATAAATCGAAATCCTTTTTCTGTGCTATAATTCACTTATCCCGAAGCTTTAATACTTCGTAAACATCACTAAACATTATATATTTCGTCTATAATGTAATTCCCGATTCGTTCGGGTTTCAATAACCGTTCATCGATTAATCGTAATTCCGATACGACTAGTTGTGCATTTGAGTATAATTCGTACTGAGAATCTTATATACTCGTATAATCACATTATAATTCATATATTCAGTATTAAATAACACGTAACTAGTATATTCCGGCTAGGGTATACCTGAATTTGCCGGAATTGTTACATTCTCCCCCCGTTACAAAAATTTCGTCCTCGAAATTTTACGCATCAACTACTTCCTTTTGCGGAAATAGGTGGGGATATTTCTTCCGAAATTCGTCCTTTCGTTCCCATGTATATTCTGGGCCTCGTTGCGAATTCCATCTAACTTTGACCAACGAGATCTTATTGTGTCTAAGTTGCTTGATTTTCCCGTCTACTATTTCTATGGGCTCCTCTACAATGTTGAGCTTATCATTTATTTGAACACCCTCTAAGGGTAACACCGATGTCTCATCCGACAGACACCTTTTCAGGTTCGACAAGTGAAACACGTTGTGAACTGCACTCAGTTCATCAGGCAGTTCTAATCGGTATGCTACAGGACCGATTTTCGCAGTAATATCGAATGGTCCAATATATCTAGGGGCTAACTTCCCCGCCTTTCCAAATCTAACCACACCCTTCCACGGTGATACTTTCAAATACACTTTATCACCTTTCTCGAATGACAACGGTTTCCTACGGGTATCGGCATAACTCTTCTGCCGATCCCGTGCGGCCTTCAGATTGTTCTTAATTTCAAGGATTTTGCTGGTCGTTTCCTGGACCAGATCTGATCTAATAACCTGTGTGTCGCCCACTTCAGTCCAGCAGAGTGGTGATCGGCACTTCCGACCATACAATGCTTCGTAAGGCGCTACCTTTATACTGCTATGATAACTGTTATTATAGGAAAATTCAACGAGTGGGAGATGTTGATCCCAATTTCCTTTAAAATCCAGTACGCATGCACGAAGCAAATCCTCCAGGGTTTGGATGGTCCTCTCAGACTGACCGTCGGTCTGAGGGTGGTAAGCTGTGCTTAGATCAATACGCGTTCCCAGCGCTTCTTGGACAGCTTGCCAAAGTTTGGAGGTGAAATGGCTATCCCGATCGGAGATGACCGAGATGGGTATACCATGACGAGACACAATTTCATTTATATAAATCTGCGCAAGTCTCTCAGTGTTATAATTATTTCTAATCGGAATAAAATGTGCCGATTTAGTTAATCGATCCACGATTACCCAAATTGCATCATGTCCACGGGACGTCTTGGGGAGATGTGTCACAAAATCCATCGTGATCTGCTCCCACTTCCATTCCGGAATTTCCGGTTGTTGTAACATTCCCGAAGGTTTCTGGTGCTCCGCCTTAACCCTCGCGCACGTCGTACACTTGCCGACGTATGTGGCTATTTCCTTTTTCATACCCGGCCACCAGTAGAACTCCTTCACATCCTAGTACATCTTATCCGATCCCGGATGTATGGAATATTTCGATTTATGCGCTTCGTCCATGATCAATTCACGAAGATCATGGAGGGTCGGGATCCAAATCCGATTTTTGAAGTAGAGAATTTCGTCCTTGCGCTGCTCGAAATTCTTCTCGTTACCGAAAAGTCCCTCTTTTTCCAATTGTTCCTCTTCCAACGCCTCGCGTTGAGCGACTCGAATCAAATCCGAAAGGTTCGACTGGACTATCATCCCCAGCGCTCGCACTCGCAATGGCTTAACCCGATCCTTCCTACTCAAGGCATCGGCTACGACGTTAGCCTTGCTGGGGTGATAACGGATGTCACAGTCATAGTCGCTTAATAATTCGACCCATCTTCGTTGTCTCATATTCAGTTCTTTCTGATCGAATATGTGTTGCAAACTTTTATGATCGGTGAAGATGGTGCACTTTGTACCGTAGAGATAATGTCTCCAGATTTTAAGTGCGAAGATAACTGCTCCCAGTTCTAAGTCATGAGTAGTGTAATTTTTCTCGTGTATTTTTAACTGTCGAGAAGCATAGGCTATGACCTTATTATTTTGCATCAACACGCATCCTAACCCTTTCCGGGATGTGTCACAATACACGACAAAACCATCGTCTCCGTCGGGGAGACTTGAGATCGGCGCTTGGCACAATCTTTGTTTTAGCGTTTGAAACGCCGTTTCCTGCTCTTCACCCCATTCATACTTTCGATCTTTTTGGGTCAGAAGGGTTAAAGGTTGGGCGATGCTAGAAAAGTTCTCTATAAATCGACGATAATATCCAGCTAAGCCTAAGAATTGGCGGATTTCCTTTGGCGATTTAGACGCTTGCCAATTCTTAACTGCTTCAACTTTACTTGGATCAACCTGAATTCCTTGATGGTTTATAACGTGGCCAAGGAATTGCACTTCTTGTAACCAAAAGTTACACTTGGAGAATTTTGCATACAACTTCTCCTGATTTAGAAGTTCTAAAATTAATCTCAAGTGTTGCTCGTGCTCTTCTTTACTCTTCGAGTAAATCAAAATATCGTCAATAAACACGATGACGAATTTATCGAGGTAGGGTTTACAGACTCGATTCATGAGATCCATGAATACTGCTGGCGCATTTGTTAGCCCAAAAGGCATAACTAAGAACTCGTAATGACCGTAGCGAGTCCGGAATGCGGTTTTTGGGATATCCTCCTCCTGAATTCTAACCTGATGGTATCCCGATCTAAGATCTATTTTTGAGAAGTAGCTCGCACCTTGTAGCTGGTCGAACAGATCATCGATTCAGGGGAGAGGATACCTATTTTTGATTGTCAACTTGTTCAGCTCCCTATAATCAATGCACATTCTAAGGCTTCCGTCCTTCTTTTTCACGAATAGTACCGGTGCACCCCACGGGGAATAACTAGGACGAATAAATCCTTTATCCAACAATTCTTGCAGCTGGTTGGATAATTCTTGCATCTCAGATGGTGCAAGTCGGTAAGGTGCCTTAGCAACAGGGCCAGCTTGAGGTAACAGATCGATTCTGAATTCGACCTGTCGGGTTGGCGGTAATCCAGGAAGTTCCTCTGGGAAAACTTGTGGAAATTCGCGTACCACGGGGATATCGTCCACCCGTTTTTCCACAGGATCCGTTGCCGTCAAGCTCGCTAGATACGCCACGCATCCCTGGCGTATATATTTTAACACCTTGAGGTGGGATATAAAAGGTATCATATTGCCCGACTTCTCACCCTGCACTAAAACCTCTTCGTCATCCGACACCCGGATCTTGACGATTTTCTTTTCACAGTTTATTTCTACTTTGTTACGTGCTAACCAATCCATTCCCACTATCACGTCAAAACTACCCAATTCTACCGGTAACAAGTCAATCGGAAAGGATTGTTCGTTCAGAATAAAAGAGCAATTCCGAACTATCTGATTAACTATCATGGTTTTACCGTTAGCGACTTCTACGGTGTAAGGTTCTATGGTTTCACCAATTGGAAGGTTTGCTATCGACAGGAATCTAACGGAGACAAAACTTCTATCGGCGCCTGTATCAAATAATACAGAAGCGTAATGATCAGAGACGAGGAATGTACCTGTCACTACGCTGGGGTCCTGGCGTGCCTCGTTCGCCCCCATCACGAATGCTCTGCCTCACGCCGGATTGGACGACGATGCCTGACCCGAGGGTTGCCTCCCGTTTCCTCCCTGGTTCAGTTTCGGACAGTGTCTTTTGAAGTGATCCGTGCTGCCGCATTCATAGCAAGCACGGCTGGTGGTCACCATTTGGTTTCCTTGCGGGTTCTGCTGTCGGGCTGGTTGGGTCTTAAATGGCTGCGCACGGATAGGTTGCGGTTGTCGGTTCAGGTTGTTCAGATTTGTCTTACAATTTGGTGCGTAGTGTCCAATCCTGCCACACCGGTGGCACACCACCTCTTTGCACACGCCACCATGGTGGTAACCACATTTCCCACACTTAGGAAACGTTCCCTTCTGCGGTTCTTGCCTTCCGCCCGAACTAGTCATGGCGTAGTTCTGGGCAGTGGGTCTAGCACGTTTACCTTGCTGCTTTTCCTGGGTCCTATGGTCATGTGAACTCCGCTTCCCCCCAGCGGACTCTCCTGCCACCTTCAGTGACCCGCTTCTTACGAAATCATACGTGACGATACCAGCTTGCGTCACCGCACCCTCATACGTCTGGTGTCCCCCAGAATTGACTATACTCCTTACAACTGGAGTTAGACCCCAAATATAACGCTCCACCCTCTTCGACTCTGGGGTGACAAACCATGGTACCAATCGCGACAACTCATTAAACCGGTTCGTATAACCCAAATGGTATGCCCCCTGCATCTCCAGGTTCCACAATTCATTTTCTAATTTTTGCAATTCGTTTTTCGGGCAGAAATGTTCCAGTACAAGAGCCTTGAGCTCCGTCCAGGTCATGCGATTTGTCGCCGCCTGGCCCCGGGTCTGCACTATCGTGTTCCACCATGTCAAGGCATGGTCCGTGAATGTACAGGCAGCATACTTAACCATACAATCCTCGGGGCAGTTGCTGATATTCACCACGGATTCTATTTTCTCGATCCATTTAACTAATCCATTTGGTCCTTCAGACCCGCTAAACTCTAGAGGTTTGCACAACATAAAGTCCTTGATCGAACATGTTGGGTTTTATACAAGTTTATCAAAGTCAAGTTAACCATATTTAACTAGAAAACGCAACGGAAGCTTAGATTTTATAACTTGTTATGAACATACCATTATGTTAAAACTAAAACCCAAAGAACAAGGATCAATATTACAAGAACAATATGCTTACAAAATGTAAATGGTACCTTCTTATACCTTTAGAAGAAGATGTATGTGGATGAAGATGATGATGTCTTCAAATGGCAAGGTTGCAAAGAGAAACCCTCAAGCTTTGTATACCCCAAGCTTTGAGCAACAACACCAACTAGTTGCTAGGATTTGAACACCAATTTGAAGCTCACAAAACTCCCAATTTGAGGCCAATGTGGCCGTGAGTTTTGAGAGAGAAAAGAGAGTATGGAAAACTTCAAAATTACTTGAGAATACAAAAGGGACAAGACCAAGAATGCATGTAATGTGAATGGAGATAAATAAGAGGTGGTCAACACAAAAGGACAAAAGATTGGATGGGACCAAACCCTCCACCCACATGGGGTGGCCGGTTTTGATATTTTTTTTTTTTTTTTTTTTTTTTTTTGTGTTTTGTTTTAACCATTTTAAAACCATCTCCATTCATTTTATAAAACTTAACTTTATAAAATGTACATGCATTTACATAATTACTTAACCAATTAAATAATTAATTTATATAAACAAATTATCCAGATAATTTATTTAAATCCTCAAGTGTGTTTGTTTAGAAAACCAATTTTCTAAACACGTAGTGTTCGGTATTCGTTTAAGTGATCAAATCATTAAAGAATACATTTGGTGTTGTCTAGCTTGTTATTGGGTATGACCCGACTTGGATCAAACACAGTTAGCCACATTAGTTTAAGTATGTGTCTCGGGCATACGTAATTCCAACAATCTCCCACTTGCACGAGATACATAGAAAATTAATGCAAGTGGTGAATACCGCCTAACAACAGTTCACCACCCCTAATGTGTTTGACGAAGTGCCATTCAATAACATCATCCCTTCAAGTCCCTTACTTGATATGATTTAGGTGAATCTATCATTATATCCCTTTGTTACTAGATGTCATGTTGGATCTAAGAGACATAGGTGATCATTCTCTTTACAATTCAACTTTATCAGGCCTTAGACATCTAAACTCTCAACACATAAGAGGAACAAATTCCGTCTTGACTGTATACGCCTCTCACTATCACTTTATACTCCACCCGAGCTCATCCTTATGTACCATCTTTTACGAATAGCGAAGGGGAGAGTCAAAGTGTAATACTCGGTGAAAATCAAGACCCAATATACATCTCAGGTCTAAGGATAATATGAAATTCTCCTTTACTCAAGATTACTAATGATCAAGTCAATCGACTCCATGTAGTAATATTGAGAGCGGGTCAGTCCAATATTTGTATCCCACAAATATCTATGAACTTTGGCAGCAAACCTATGCTCCATATTCATTCCTTATGAATATCCACCAATCCTAGTTCATAATAGTCTTGCTTCATATTTGTTCCCACAAATGTGATCGACTACGGACTTTTAGAATAAGATAACTTATTCATGGATTAAACATGCAAAATTAGAATTTAACTCAAGATTCCATAATCATATAAAAGAGTTAAATTACAAAAGTCTTTTAAACGTAAATACAAAATAGATCAAATCCAATTACTAGAATATCGAAGTCCTAAGCCACTCGCATGACGCTCATGTTTCGGTCTTTCTAGGAGCTTCGTGAATGGATCCGCAAGATTTTGATCAGTTCCAACTTTGCGAATACATATCTTTCCCTTTTCAACTTCATCCCTTATGTAGTTGAATCTCCGCTCTATGTGTCTAGTCTTTTGGTGCGAACGAGGTTCCTTGATTTGTGCAATCGCACCCTCGTTGTCACAAAAGATTTCTAGAGGGTCTTGAATGGAAGAGACCACCCCTAGATCAGTAATGAATTTCTTCAACCATGCAGCTTCCTGAGCTGCCAATGAAGCGGCGATGTATTCTGATTCTGTAGTGGACAATGCTACCACTTCCTGTTTTGAGCTCTTCCAAGAGACAGCTCCTCCATTAAGTGTGAACACATACCCAGACTGTGATCGAGAATCATCTCGATCAGTTTGGAAGCTCGCATCCGTGTAACCTTTTATAGCGAGTTCCTCCTCACCAGATCCATATATCAGAAACATATCCTTAGTTCTCCTAAGGTATTTCAATATGCTCTTAACAGCCATCCAATGACTGTTTCCTGGATTCTGTTGGTATCTGCTTGTCATGCTCAAAGCGCATGACACATCCGGTCTAGTACATATCATCGCATACATGATGGATCCTATAGCAGAAGCATATGGGATTTGTTTCATCGTCTCTTGCTCACCCTTTGAGCTTGGACATTGAGCTGAACTCAATATGGTCCCTCTTTGAATAGGTACAAAACCTTTCTTGGAGTTTTCCATCTTGAACCTTTTCAAGATCTTATCAATGTATGTACTTTGGTTCAAACCTATCAAGCGCCTTGACCTATCCCTATAGATCTTTATTCCCAAAATATAGGCAGCTTCACCTAGATCCTTGATGGAAAATCTACTTCCAAGCCAAGCCTTAACGCTTTCCATGGTTGGAATGTCATTTCCAAATAGTAGAATGTCATCGACATACAATACTAAGAATGTAATTATACTCCCACTAGCCTTTTTATACACACAAGCCTCATCAGCGTTTTTGATGAACCCAAAACTTTTGATTTCTTTCATCAAAACGATGATTCCAAGTTCTAGATGCTTGTTTCAATCCATAGATTGATTTCTTTAACTTGCATACTTTATTAGGATGTTTTGGATCGACAAAACCTTCAGGCTGAACCATATAGACATCTTCCTCAAGATATCCATTTAGGAAAGCGGTCTTGACATCCATTTGCCAGATTTCATAATCATAATGTGCAGCTATGGCAAATAATATCCTAATAGACTTTAGCATTGCCACAGGCGAAAAAGTTTCATCATAATCAACCCCTTGAGTTTGAGTGAAACCTTTAGCTACAAGTCTTGCTTTATAAGTATCCAAGTTTCCATGCATATCAGTTTTCCTTTTGAAAACCCACTTACTTCCAACAGCTTTGGAGTTGAGTGGTGGTTCAACCAATTCCCAAACTTGGTTGTCATACATGGATTGCATCTCAACGTTCATGGCTTCAAGCCATTTGTCACAATCATTCTTGGACATTGCATCACGGTATGTGGTTGGTTCATCCGAATCTACCACGTAGCAACCTTCTACAAAAAATCCATATTTTTCAGGTGGATTGCTAATTCTACCAGATCTGCGAACGTTTTGTGTGTTTTGATCAACCACTTGATCACTTTCAACAACCTCTTGTTGAGTGCTAGTATCAACCAATTGTGTATCATCTTGTGATTCTTGATCCTCATCAAATTTCACTGTTCTACTATTAGTTCCTTCCTCAAGGAACTTAGTTTCCAAGAACTTACCCTTTCGAGCAATAATAACATTTTGCTCACTAGGATCGTAAAAGTAATATCCTAAATCATCTTTAGGATAACCTATAAAGATACACTTAGTGGATCGGACTTCTAATTTGTTTGGGGTGTATTGCTTTACATAAGCTTCACAACCCCAAACTTTTAAGAATGATAGCGATGGAGCCTTTCCATGCCATACTTCAAAAGGTGTCTTCTCCACTTTCTTGGTTGGAGCCATATTCAATATGCGAACAGCGGAAAGTAAAGCATAGCCCCAAAATGATAGAGGTAAAGTGCTTCTAGCCATCATCGATCGAACCATATCTAATAGGGTACGATTTCTCCTTTCAGACACACCATTATGTTGTGGTGTTCCAGGTGGAGTAAGTTGTGAAATAATTCCACAACTCTTAAGATGATCTTGAAATACACCACTTAGGTATTCACCTCCTCTATCACTACGAAGTACTTTGATTGTGGTCTTGAGTTGTCTTTCTACTTCAGTTTTGAAGTCTTTGAACATTTCAAAAGCTTCATCTTTGTGTTTCATTAAGTACACATAACCATATCGACTATAATCATCAATAAAGGTAATGAAGTATCTTTCACCATTCCTAGTCATTGGTCTAAAAGGACCACATACATCCGAATGTATGATACCCAATAATTCTTTTGACCTTTCAAAAGTTTTATTAAAGGGTTGCTTTGTCATTTTGCCTTGTAAACAAGATTCACATACATCAAATGAATCATACTCATTTGTTTCTAGAATACCACTCTTGCGAAGAGTTTGCATGCGATTCTTACTTATATGTCCAAGGCGACAATGCCAAAGATAGGAATCACCCAAGTCCTTCTTGAGTTTCTTGGTGTTGACATTGTACATTGAACTACTATGTGACATACCACTTTGATCTATTTCATATATACCATTCATGGGTACAGCTTTAAAATAAAACATGCCATTCATCAAAACATGAATATCACAATTTATAAATTTAAGATCAAAGCCACATTGTTTTAAAAGGGACACGGAAATAATGTTTCTCCTTAACTTAGGAGCATACAAAACATTCTTCAAAATTACTTCCAAACCACTTGGAAGCTTTAACAAGTAGTCTCCTTGGGCTTGGACTTCAACTCTTGCTCCATTGCCCATAAAGAGACTAATGTCCCCTTTGTTGAGTTGTTTACTTCTTTTGAACCCCTGCAACAAATTGCAAATGTGAGTTCCACATCCGGTATCAAGTACCCATGTATTTGAAGAAATAACATTTAGTTCAATATGTATAGTAAAGATAATACCTGAGGTATGCCCCGCATCCCTCTTATCTTTTAACGCATTGAGATAGGTCGGACAATTCCTTTTCCAATGACCTATCTCTCCACACTCAAAGCATGGATCTTGCGCCGCAACCTTTTGCTTCTTTTCCTTCGGTTTGGTGGGCGTGATGGCTTTCCTCTTTCCCTTTCCTTGGACGTGGCCCTTGCCCTTAGCAACACTTGCTTTGGGGTTGGAGTTATGTCCCTTTTTTCCTTCATTGATTGTTAGAACGGGTAAAACCCTTTTACCCATTCCCGCTTCGGCCGTTCTTAGCATTGCGTGAAGCTCACCAATGCTTTTGTCCCACCCATTCATGTTATAGTTCATGACAAAAGTTTCAAACCTTTTGGTCAAAGAGTTGAGGATCAAATCCGTAGCCAACTCATTAGAGACGGGACAATTTAACCTACGAAGCTTTTCAATGTAGCTTTTCATCTTTAGGACATAAGATGAGACGCTTTGGGTTTCCTCCATACGACATGCATGAAACGCTCGAACCGTTTCGAAACGTTCCGCTCTAGCTTGTTGAAGGAACATTTCCTTCAATTGAGTTATCATGTCGTATGCCCCATGATGCTCGAAATCCTTTTGGATTTCGGGAATCATAGTCCCCAACATGAGGCAAGAGGCTTGCACCGAATCTTTGGTGTACTTGACCCAATCGTTATACGCCTCCTCATCTTCCACGTTAGGCTCATCGGGAATGGGATCGTCTAAGACATATGATATCTCTTCTTGTTTGAGAACTATTCTCAAGTTGCGATACCAATCCATAAAGTTATTATGGTTTAGACGATCCTTTTCAAGGATGGTTCTTAAGGATAGGTTACGGGTGTTATGGGTAGAGGTGTTTGCATTGTTAGCGGCCATCTACAAAATTTAACAAAGTTCTATTTTAGTATTATAAACAATTTAATTATTAATACCCTTTTATTCCAAATTTTAAAATAATAATTAAATTCTAGAATCCAACGATAAATCAAATTTCGGTTAGGTGACCTTTATCCCGTTATTTGATTTAACAAGGTAGTCAACCTTGACAATTGCAACCCTTTGCAACTTCTAGAGGTATGGGACCATTCGAAATCCTTATTTCGTGTTGGCATGTTTATCCCATCAACACCATTGGATCCCCATGCTTAGGTGACCTTTATCACATGGTTTCCAATTCAAGTCGTCCTACTTGTATAAACATGTAAGATTAACATACAAGTGGTTAGGTGACCTTTATCCCACAAATATGTTAATATTACCCTAAGTATATTAGTTTGCTCAAAATGGTTAGGTGACCTTTATCCCATTTAAAGTTCCCTAATACGTTAAGTGTCATACAAAAGGATGGTGTTAGACTTGTTTCCTTGGTAATTATGAAAAAGGGATTTTTAAGTTTTCCAATATTCTAGTTTGAAAAACATTATGCCATATCCTAACATGCATTTAGAAATATGGCGATTTTGAAAACCAATTTTCAAGGTTCTAGTTATAATAAAACCAATTTTATTATATGTGAGTAATCGCTTAGTTTTAATAAACCCATTTAATTAAACTAATTAACGCGATATTACCAAATATATATTAGAACCCGTTTTATGCTTGTTGTCGTTCCTATGTGACGGTTTGGATATCCTAATATCTATCAACCACACATTACAATAAGTAAAACAAACAACCAAGCAAACACATGCAAAATATAGTCATAACCGAGAACCGCTAAGTTTGACCATACTTGTTAGCCGAAACAAGTATAGGTCATAAGTCACACCTAAGGGACAAAACATGACACAAGGATGGAATGTTGACTCCCACTTGATCTTGCATCCAAATGCTTCAAGTATCCTTTCCAAGTTGTTGTGTTCTTGTTGGGCTTGTTAATGGGCTCCAAACTCCCAAAAGTCTTCTTGGGCCCAAGAGTGAAATTTATGGGCCTAATGGGCTTGAATCCCATGATGGGCCGGTGAGGCCCAACAAGCCCAAAATTTCGGTCCAAGGCCCAAATCCACCAATTCTTGCATCTTCAATTTTTACAAAATGTATCCTAATACATATTTTTCTAAAAAAAAAGAAAATGCAACTAATCTATTTATTACAAACCAACTTATGAATAAATAAATTACACAAGCCTAAGATAATGAATTATTACAACCATATTGAATAATAAACATAATCAACATACACAAACAACAATCAACACATCCAAGGTCTAGGTTTCGGTTATGACACAATCAAACATACCAAATGTTCTAAGCATGCAACCTAAGCAACCAATGCCCAAAATCACCAAATAAAATCGCCCCCCCCCCCCCCCCAAGAGGCTACGGCCCAAATTATTATTATTATTTTTTTTTTATTTTCAACATCCAAATGTTATTAATGGTTTCCTAAGATCTTTTCATGCATGTCAAGATCTTACAAAACCATGAGGGGTAAAATCCACCAAAATTTCGGACCCCTTTTTCACCCATGAAAAACCCGAAATCTATGAACATGTAAGAAGCATAAGTCCTTGTAACCGGCTCTTGATGCCATTTGTTGGGTTTTATACAAGTTTATCAAAGTCAAGTTAACCATATTTAACTAGAAAACGCAACGGAAGCTTAGATTTTATAACTTGTTATGAACATACCATTATGTTAAAACTAAAACCCAAAGAACAAGGATCAATATTACAAGAACAATATGCTTACAAAATGTAAATGGTACCTTCTTATACCTTTAGAAGAAGATGTATGTGGATGAAGATGATGATGTCTTCAAATGGCAAGGTTGCAAAGAGAAACCCTCAAGCTTTGTATACCCCAAGCTTTGAGCAACAACACCAACTAGTTGCTAGGATTTGAACACCAATTTGAAGCTCACAAAACTCCCAATTTGAGGCCAATGTGGCCGTGAGTTTTGAGAGAGAAAAGAGAGTATGGAAAACTTCAAAATTACTTGAGAATACAAAAGGGACAAGACCAAGAATGCATGTAATGTGAATGGAGATAAATAAGAGGTGGTCAACACAAAAGGACAAAAGATTGGATGGGACCAAACCCTCCACCCACATGGGGTGGCCGGTTTTGATATTTTTTTTTTTTTTTTTTTTTTTTTTTTGTGTTTTGTTTTAACCATTTTAAAACCATCTCCATTCATTTTATAAAACTTAACTTTATAAAATGTACATGCATTTACATAATTACTTAACCAATTAAATAATTAATTTATATAAACAAATTATCCAGATAATTTATTTAAATCCTCAAGTGTGTTTGTTTAGAAAACCAATTTTCTAAACACGTAGTGTTCGGTATTCGTTTAAGTGATCAAATCATTAAAGAATACATTTGGTGTTGTCTAGCTTGTTATTGGGTATGACCCGACTTGGATCAAACACAGTTAGCCACATTAGTTTAAGTATGTGTCTCGGGCATACGTAATTCCAACAGAACATCCCCTGGATGCACGAATCGGTTCAGTACGGTTCGTCTCTACCGTAGGTATAGGGCCTTTACTGTCTGTAACGACCACCCTAGGCGGTGCGTCATTACTCGGAATCGTGTTATCATTCTGCGGAGGATTAACATTTTGTTCCCCGTCATTATTGGTGGTCGTTTGATTGCTCGGAGGGGTTGGATTGGCCGAATTGTTAATACTGGCGGCGATGCGCGATACTATATCCAGTATCGCCGCCTCTAACTGTTGAGCAATCAAACGACTCACGTCCACTTCCGACAATTGGGCTGAACGTTTTGGTGCCATTCTACACAACATCAAGAAAATATATATAATCAATACAAGTTCCAATCATAAAACACAACAAACATTCCATTCATTAATAAACGTTAGTACATATTACACAAACATCCGTTCATATTACTTTCCTGCCACTATTACATTAGATAAGTTTTCCTACATAGGGCCTATGTCGGCATCATCTCGACATAACCCGCAATGGGTCAGTGCTTGAATGATACCCAAAAGTATCTATACTGATATACCCCAAAAGAGACCCCCCTAAGGGCCAGTGGTTGTATTATAACTAAACAAGATTCACTCCATGTTAGCATCACCACTAACTGCTTACACAGAGTATCAAAAAGCGGTCCCTGTCTATTCCCATCCCAACACAACTAAACACGGTGGTAAACCAACCACACCAACACCGCCGCCATCCCCACAATCACTGCCATTAAACCCCGGATCCGTGTTTCCATCCGGTCAATCAACCCCAGGGAGTAGGCGTCCTCCCTCCTCAGCTGCGCGATCGCATGCTGGCTGTCCAGTATGCTATCCACCAAGAGGTTCCTCCTCTGAATACCCACCGTCAAGGCGGTGGTGTGCTCATTCATCCGCTCGGTGAGCACCCGGAGCCACGCCGCCTCGGTGGAGGGACGCTCATCCCTCACTGGCCTGGGGGTACCCCACACAGGTAGCGGCACAGGCCCGGGCTGGGGGCGGGAGGACTCACCTCTGTGGTAAGTGGATCTGGGTGGGGTAGAGGTAAGTGAAACATACGAGACACTGATCCGCGCCGTGAGGCGGGGACCGGGTCTGGGAGGGGTGAGGGTGACCTGAGGTGCGGGTGTGGTGGGAGACCTGGTAACCCTAGCAGGGGAGGACAAGCTAGCACTCCTAAGGCTAGTCTCAGAAGGCTCGGTGCTGGAAGCTAAGCGTACACTCCTAGATTCCCCGGAACTGGCCTCCTCCGGGTCCTCCTCTACAGATAAACTTCGTGATCTTGACATGTTTACCTGTACACAAGTTAGCAAACATATAGTCCTTTTCATAATGTAAATCCTAATTAAATTAATATACACACATTTATACCACCTTGTCACATAAAAATATTATTATATACTTACACTTATGTTGCCGATTTTACCTATTAAAGTCCCCCGTGACTTCCCCTGAATTCCCTCGTGCGGACAAGTCTGTTATTATGTTCCGGACCATAATAACTCACTTGTCCATCCAAGTTCATCCAGACCTCGTCACAATAATTTATCAGTTGATATTCAGATCCTATAATACTTGAGCTACTGGTTATATTTTAGGTATCTTTTAAAGACATCCTAATTCTTTATAACCAATGGCTCTGATACCAAGTTCTGTAACACCCCGTAACCGCAGCGGAAACGTACACGGGATGCAACAGACACATCTGATATCAACAGCATTGTTTATAAAGAAAACACCACTACATTAATTTAAACGTATTACATTGTTCTGAGTTTCATAACCATCTAAGCGTTATCACATAAGTGTTACCGATAGTACATTAACATATTTAATGCAAAATATAGATCTCTAGACTTCCACAAAATAGCACACAGCATCGAACACATATCACTCATTCCAATTTGAGTGTACCTAGAAAGAATGTAAAGAAAACGGGTCAACTACGAATAGTTGGTGAGTTTCACTAATTTAAATAAACCATAACAAATCATTATAATAATCATAAATAAGCGATGTAATTATGCTGAACCCACAAGTGAGAACTCTGTTATTCCCAAAACATATCGATAATCCTCCGGGAACTCTGTTACCCCAGAATACTTCCAATAACCTCTGGGAACTATGTTACCCCAGAAACACATTTAATAACCTCTGGGAACTCTGTTACCCCAGAAACACATTTAATAACCTCTGGGAACTCGGTTACCCCAGAACACATTTAATAACCTCTGGGAACTCGGTTACCCCAGAACACAGTTTCGGGCCTTACGCTGTTAGCAACTCAGACAATTACCATCTTAGTTCATTACCGTACGATTCCCGTACAATAAACATTATATAAATACGTTCATTTCCATGCGATCAGCATGTACTTAAACACTTTGATAAAAACATGCTTTCCGCCCCGGGAAAATATTTAAAACAGTTCAGTAAAAGGGGCTCGTGAAAACTCACCTTCTTGTGAGCAAGATGTACTACGGTGCACGGCTACTGGTACAGATCTGTAATACGATCCCCCAAATCGTTACTACACAATTTCTATCAATATAACTTAAATTCGTGTTAACCGGTACGTCTGGGGACACTGCTAACCCAGTACCGTACACGATCCGGGGACAATGTTAACCCCGAAATACTTTTTAGGACATAGATTGTGATATCACATAGAGTTCTTTAGTCAAAACTACCGTTAGTTTGTTTTCTCGTTTTGCGTGCCTAGCACGGTTATCCGTCTTTATGTTTTCAAAAAAATGAGTTGACCACACACGACCCGAAAATAGTTGTTATTGATATTTTCATTAAAGTTGTGAAATTAGAGCTCGGTTAGACACCCCGTTTGGCCGCGGGACCCGTTTCCGCCTTTAATACACCGGAAACGGTTAAGTCGGGTAAAATTACCCAAATCATCCGAATTATTTGCGGATGATTTATTTTTACTTGATTAACTTAGTTTCATGAAAATAGTCCATTTTTAAGGTTTTTATGCACCAGTCAGCTCGCTTAGGCGAACTTCGCCGGTTTACCTCGTTTTAAGCTTTAAAAGTTTGTTTTTAAGTTCCATTTAGCACAAATAAATATCCGTTTAGTCTCGGACCTTGAAATTTTGTAGAAACCATATTTTGACAGTAAGGAATTTTATAAAATTTTTCCAGAATTAATTTTTTTATCTAAAATTTATTTAACCATTTTTATACGTCATTTAAACACCAAATATGTCGAAAATACCAAACGACCTTCGAAAAATCCCAAATTTTTCTGGGATGACCCCTGTCACCCACATAGTTCCCTGTAATTTTTCCAGAACCAAAAACTCATTTTTCATGCCATTTTTACCAAAACCGAGCTAGAAACCCCTAGAACTTGTTTTACCGAAAAGCCTACTTAGACTTCTCCAATGAACCTGAAATTTTGTGTGTGACTTTTATATGTTATAAAAAGCTTATCTTAAATTTTCCAGTATTTTTCATGATGTTTAGCAATTTTTCACCATTTTTGGCCAAAACCGAGCATTAAATTCACCAAATATTCATCCTTTATCCAAAAATTACCAAAAATTTACAGATCTCATATTTTCATGTGTAGATCATCTATGTGAAATTTCGTGACCCAACTCTAGGTCTATCACAGTCTGTCCAAATTATCTAAATCATACGAAAACCGAACTATCTTGTGTTTCTAGCGTTAGATCGCAAAGATCTTGGTTTCTAGCCTTTTCTAGCCACTAGATACAACACCTACAAGCACAATAACACCACACCAAGCAAGTTATACCCACAATCAAGCCATTTCTTTCATGGTTTCGATTAAAACATCAAAACAAAGATTTTGACCGAAAAAATTCATTTTTGACTCTTTTAACTACTTTCTTGGACCAAGATCCTTTGTATAACTTGTATACATCTCTTGTTCACACCAGAATCGGTTTCATCTCGGGTTTTCACCCATTTTTCATTTGAAACCTCATTTTCTCAAGATTATGGAATTAAAACCAAGATTAAACCATACAATATGTTTATACCTTATGAATCTTCTTAAAACTCCAAGGTTTTTGTTTGAATGAGTGAAGGGTTGAGAGAGTTTTGAGAATAAGGTGATAGAAAAAATAAAAATGAGATGTTTATGGGAACAAGTGGACCGATCGGTCCAAGATAGGGTGTGGGGTGGGGCCCACATCTCAAATATTGGCCACACATTTGGATTGTGTAATCCGGATAATGTTGTGGATAATCTGGTTCAGTTCGTTTTTCGGTTAAACGTTTAATTCCGCTCAAAACGAGGCCAAAACGGTCGTTTTTCGGCTTAAAAATGAAATTTATATAAAACTGATTTAAAAACTTTAAAAACTTAAACCATGACATTTAATGACTTAACACATCGTATTGTCGGTAATTGTGCATCTTTTTCGGCTTGATCGATCGTCTCTTGCTTGGTTTGATGTTAAAGGTTTCGGTTACCGTACCGACGTACTAATAAATCGAAATCCTTTTTCTGTGCTATAATTCACTTATCCCGAAGCTTTAATACTTCGTAAACATCACTAAACATTATATATTTCGTCTATAATGTAATTCCCGATTCGTTCGGGTCTCAATAACCGTTCATCGATTAATCGTAATTCCGATAAGACTAGTTGTGCATTTGAGTATAATTCGTACTGAGAATCTTATATACTCGTATAATCACATTATAATTCATATATTCAGTATTAAATAACACGTAAGTAGTATATTCCGGCTAGGGTATACCTGAATTTGCCGGAATTGTTACAGTTTAACATTAAACGAGTTGTATGTGTATTTGGTAAACAAGATTTAAAACTTATTTATGCTGCGTTTTCCTAATAAAAGGGTTTATTTCGACTTTGATTATCTAGTAAAAACATAAACAATGGCATCTAGATCCCCTTATATTATTACATGCTTCATAAATGGGATCTAAAGTATTCGGGTTTTATGTTATTTTATTACCACATTGGCAGAAAACTTTAGGTGTATTGGTTGCCCCTTGGTTTTTCAATATTGTACCACAACATGCATGTGGAAATCTGGAAAAGTTAAGTCATTTGGATGGAAAATCTTGTTTGGACAGGATCTGTGTTTTTCAGCTCTGGCCGAGAACCCTTGGTTGGAAACCATGGTTATCGGTCTGGCAGAAAACACCTTGAGACCCGTTCTCGGTCGGCCGAGAACTCATGGTTGTGAACCATGGTTCTCGGTTGGCCGAAAACACGTTATCGGTTGGTCCGATAACTCATAGTTGTGAATCAAAGTTCTCGGTCTTGGCCGAAAACATGGTTATCGGTCTTGGCCGAGAATTTCAGGTTCTCGGCTGGCTGAATTCTTTAGGCCGAAAACTCTGAAGCATTGGTCTTCTGGTAGAGAACCATAGGGTCAAAGGGGAACCATTTTGGTCAAACGTTTACTTCCTTGTTTGGATGTTCATAACAAAGCCATGATCTTGTGTATATTAAAGTGATATGTTGTGATTTATTCAATGATTGTAATATTCTTTATTCGGGTATATAGTTTATTTATTTGTTTCAAATTGATTTGTAATAATATATAGAATATTTTTATTTCTTTTACTAGAAAAATGTATTAGGATATACTTTGTAAAAGACGATGCAACTATAACATCACTTTGGTTGGAGCCCAATTGGAAGCCCAAATAAAGAGAAAGCTTCACAACAAGGAGTGAATGCTTGAAGCATATAGATGAGGAGTCAAGTGGGAGTTCACCATCTCATACCTTGTGTCATACTCGTCCCCTAGGAGAGACCTTTTGACACACTTCTTTCAGTCAACAAGTGTTGTCAATTTTAGGTGGCTATGGTTATGGACTCGTGATTATTTTTTATGCTCGTGTGGTTGATTTATGTTTATTATTTTATCATAATCGGATATGGATGTTAACAATTAAAATCAATGACTTACATAACATTGATTCCTTTGAAATTATTGATTAATAAAATTGGTTTTATTAAGATTTCATAATAAAACGGGTTTTGTTAAAAGGAATTTCGAAAATTGGTTTTTAGAGAGTACCATACATTTGAATGCATGCAAATGGAAGGTATATAAAATAGTTTTCCAATCTAGAATTTCGAAAACTTAAATCCCTTTTGAACACCATCCTTTTATACGACACTCGAATCACTTAGAGACTTGATGTGGGATAAAGGTCACCTAACAACATTTAAGAAAACTTGTGATCTTGAGGTGGATTTACAATACTTGTGGTATAAAGGTCACCTAACCACTTGTATGTGTAAACTCACACGTGTGTGTAAGTAGGATGACTTGATTTAGAAACCATGTGAATAGGGTCACCAAAGCACGGCGTACAAAGGTGTTGATGGGATTAAACATGCCAACTAAATATACGATGTTTAACCAATCCCATAAAGCTAGAAGATGCAAAGGGTTTCAATTGTTAAACGTTGACTCCCTTGTTTATTTGAATAGTAGGATAAAGGTCACCTAACTCCTATTTGAATGAAACTGTGGGTTCTAGATTTCAATCATTAATTGTCTTGGATACATTAGAAGGTATTAGCGAATAACATTTATTAATGATATCGAATATACTAAAATTAAGCTTTGTTAAATTTAAATATGACCACAAACATCAACGCACCGAACGCAATTATCCCACATGTGCATAATCTATCACGGAGATCCATTTTGGATAAGGATAATCTAAATTACAATAATTTTATGGATTGGTATCGAAATTTGAGAATTTTTCTCAAGCAAGAAAAGAAATCCTATATTTTGGACGATCCTATTCCTGATGAACCTGAAGTTAATGAATTGGATGCCTATAACGATTGCTTAAAATACACCTTGGATTCGGTGCAAGTTTCTTGCATCATGTTGGGAACAATGATTCCCGAGATCAAAAAGGAATTCGAGAATCATGGGACATATGACATGATCACCTAGCTTAAGGAAATGTTCCTTACTCAAGCTAGGGTGGAACGATTCGAAACGGTTCGAGCGTTTCATGCATGATGTATGGTAGAAACCCAATATGTCTCATCTTATGTACTTAGGATGAAGAATCACATTGATCGGGTTGAATGGCTTAACTGTCCCTTCTCAAAAGAGTTAGCCACGGATGTGATCCTAAATGGCTTAACTAAAAGGTTTGAGACATTCGTTATGAATTATAACATGAACGGATGGGACAACAGCATTGGTTAGCTTAATGCACTGCTCAAAATAGCCGAAGCCGGAATGCGTA
This sequence comes from Bidens hawaiensis, assembly GCF_021521415.1. Taxonomy (NCBI): domain Eukaryota; kingdom Viridiplantae; phylum Streptophyta; class Magnoliopsida; order Asterales; family Asteraceae; genus Bidens; species Bidens hawaiensis. Next base: position 1,325,134 of record NW_027491291.1, on the reverse strand, counting down.
AATAGGTTTTACCCGTTCTTGCGATCAATGAAGGAGGCTTGAAGAAGAGGCATCATCCATAACCAAGGTAAAGGTTACTAGTGGTAAGGGGTAAGTCAAAGGGAGGTTCAAGGGAAAGGCCAAGGCGGAACCAAAACCGAAGACGCTAAAGGTTAGCACTGAGGATCCATGCTTTGGGTGTGGAGAGATAGGCCATTGGATGATAAATTGTCCAACATATCGGAAGGAGTTGAAAGCTAAGAGGGATGCGGGGCAAACCTCAGGTACAAATTTCATGATCCATATTGATCTTAATATTATTTCTTCTAACATATTTGCATTGGATACCGGATGTGGAACTCATATTTGCAATTCATTGCAGGAGTTCAAAAGAAGAAGTGATTACAAGAAAGGAGATATAAGTCTCTTCATGGGCAATGGAGCAGAGGTTGACGTCCAAGCCCGAAGAGATTATGCTTTGAAGCTTCCAAATGGTTTGGAAGTTATTTTGAAAAACATTTTGTATTATCCTAGTTTGACTAGAAATATTATCTCTGTTTCTTTGTTAAGACAATATGGTTATGATTTTAAGTTTGTAAACAATGGTATTTATGTTTTCTTGAACGGTCTCTTTTATTTTAAAGCGATGCCGTCTAATGGAATTTATGAATTAATTCATGATAATACATCCATTGATAACTCGTTGTACCAAGCTAATACCAAAAGACTCAAATCGGATTTGAGTAAGACTTTTCTTTGGCATTGTCGCCTTGGTCACATAAATAAGGATCGCATTCATACACTTCAAAAGAATGGACTTTTGGAGTCAAATGATGATTCATTTGATATGTGTGAATCTTGTTTATTGGCAAAAATGACCAAGGAGCCCTTTAGTGGAACTAATGAAAGGGCAAAAGACTTGTTAGGTATCATACATTTCGATGTATGTGGTCCTTTTAAGACAATGACAAGGAATGGTGAAAGATACTTTACTACCTTTACCGACGATTATAGTAGCTATGGGTACGTGTTCTTGTTATGACACAAAGTGGAAGCCTTTGAAATGTTCAAAATCTTCCAAACTGAAGTATAAAATCAACTCAATAAAACAATCAAAGTTCTTTAATCCGATAGAGGAGGTGAATACCTCAATGATGCATTTCTAGATCATCTTAGGAGTTGTGTTATTCTCTCACAACTTACTCCACCTGGAACACCGCAACACAATTGAGTGTTCGAAAGGTGGAATCGAACTCTATTGGATATGGTTCGATCTATGATGGCTAGAAGCACATTACCTATATCATTTTGGGGTTTCGCATTGATCTCCGCAGCCCGTATCCTGAATATGGCAAAAACCAAGAAAGTGGAAAAGACACCTTTTGAAATATGGCATGGAAGGGTTCCATTGTTATCATATTTAAAGGTTTGGGGTTGTGAGGCTTTTGTCAAGAACAACACCCAAAATAAACTTGAAAGTCGATCCACTAAGTGTATCTTTGTAGGATATCCCAAAGATTTGATGGGATATTACTTCTACAATCCAAAAGAGCATAAAGTATTTATTGCTTGAAAGGCTGAGTTCTTGGAAAGAAAGTTCCTTATGGAAGGAACTGAAAGAACTTTGGACCTCGAGGATTATCGAGAACCACAAGCCGATACACGTTTGGTTGACACCAACAATCAACAAAAGGTTGTTTATAATGATAAAATGGTTGATCAAAACACACAAAACGCTCGCAAATCTGGTAGAATTAGAACCCCACCTGAAGGATATGGATTTTTCATGGATGGAAGCTATGTGGTAGATTCAGATGAACCAACCACATACCAAGATGCAATGTCACAATCTGGTTGTGATAAAAGGCTTGAAGCCGTGAACGTTGGGACGCAATCCATGCATGACAACCAAGTATAGGACTCGGTCACACAACCTGATCTTCACTCAAACACAAGGGGTTGACTACGATGAAACTTTTTCTCCTGTTGCGATGCTGTTTGCCACAGTCGCATATTACGACTATGAGATATGGCAAATGGATGTCAAAACCGCTTTTCTAAATGGACACCTTGAGGAAGATGTCTGTCTATATGTTTCAGCCTGAAGGTTTTGTCGATCCACAACATCCTAATAAAGTATGCCAGTTAAAGAAATCAATCTATGGATTGAAACAAGCATCTAGAAGTTGGAATCACCATTTTGATGATGCAGTTAAGAAATTTGGATTCATCAAGAACGCTGATGAAGCTTGTGTATATAAGAAAACTAGTGGGAGCATCATTACCTTTCTAGTATTGTATGCCGATGACATACTACTATTTGGAAATGACATTCCAACCTTGGAAGGTGTAAAAGCCTGGCTTGGAAGTTGTTTTTCCATCAAGGATCTTTGATAAGCCTCCTATATTTTGAGAATAAGAATCTATATGGATAGATCAATGCGGCTGATAGGTTTGAATCAAAGTGCACATACTGACAAAATCTTGAAAAGATTCAAGATGGACAACTCTAAGAAAGGTTTGGCATCTATTCAAAGCAGAACAATATTGAGTCCTTCCCAATGTCCAAGCTCGATGGATGAGCAAGACAAAATGAATGGAATCCCATATGCATCTGCTATTGGATCCATCATGTATGCCATGATATGTATTAGACCGGACGTGTCATGCGCTTTGAGCATGACAAGTAGATACCAACAAAATCCGGGAGCTAGCCATTGGTGTTGGGTTTTAACAAGATTATCAAAGTCCATATAACCCATTATATGTTAAAACACAGTGGATAATAAAGTTTTCAATCTTGTTAGTTTGATAAATATAAAACCGATTTTATACATATTAACCCAATGCCTGGATACATATACAAAATACATGTTATCAAAACAACCATAGGGTGTTGCATGAATCATACCTTCAAGTCCGAAAGATAAAGAGGATGAAAGATATGAACGGCTAGCTTCCAATGGAGGAAACCTCAAGCTTGTATACCCAACGAACTCCAACAAACACCTTGGTTGCTAGGGTCCTAACACTTGCAAGAACAAACCCTTTGTTCTTACTCTTCTTCTTTTTCACGGCTCAAATGAGGAGAGAAAGAGAGAAGAGATGTGTGTGAGAGAGAAGGTGTAAATATTATTCATCCAAGAATAATGATCTTCCAATGGTATCTCTTGCATGTCTTGAAAGAAACAAAAGGATGAGAGAGAAGAGGGAGGAATTTTCCCACCCAAATTTCGAATCCACTTTTAATTACTTACAATTATTTACTTATAAGACTTATGTTATAAAACATATCATAAGTAATCATGCAATATGTTATTTAACCAATTTAAATAATATCACTCAAGATATAAATTATCCATATATTTTATTTAACACACAAATGCAAATATTTAGAAAACCGATATCCAAATATTATAAAGGTTGATATTTATTAACTAGATCATATCCAATAATAAATATCGTGGCATTTGTCTAGCTTGTTATTGGGTATGACCCGACTTGGATCAATACGTACTAGCCACATCAACTCAATATGTGTCTTGGGCAGATCGATTCGAACAATCTCCCACTTGCACAAGATGCATAGAAGATTGATGCAAATAGCAAACACTGCCTAACAACGGTTTACTATCCCTAATACGCATGACGAAGTGACATTCAATAACATCACCCCCTTCAAGTCCCATACATGAAAATGATTCAGGTGAAACTATCTTTATCCTTTTGCAACAAATGTCATGTTAAATCCAGAGACACAGAGTGATCATTCTCTGTTGATTTAACTTATCAGGCCTTAGACATTTAACTCTCAACGAATAAGAGGGACAAATCCCCTATTGACTACATACGTCTCTCACAATCACCTCGTACTACACTTGAGCTTAGCCTTATGTACTGACATGTTTCAGAGCAGCGAAGAACTAAGTCAAAGTATAATAGTCGATGAATATCAAGACCCAATATGTATCTCAAATATACTATGATGTTCGCCTTTACTCAAATTTACTTATGATCACTATTCACAAGGATTCCATGCAGTATAATTGAGGGCGGGTCAGTCCAATATTTATCCCATAAATATCTATGAACCTTGGTAGCAAACCCTTGCTCTATATTCATGCCTTATGAATATCCACCAATCCAAGTTCATAATAGTCTTACCTTCATACTTGTTCCCACAAATATGAACGACTACAGACATTTAGAATAATTAACTTATTCACGGGTTTAAACATGCTAAAATGGAACATAACTCAAAAGTCAAAATCATAAACCATAATCATATGAATGAGCCAAAATAACAATTGTTCCGATATCCAAATACAAAATAGATCAAATCCAATCACTAAAATATCGAAGTCCTAAGGCGCAAGTATGACCCTCATGCTTTGGCGTTTCAAGGAGCTTCGTGAATGGATCCACAATGTTTTCATCAGTGTGAACTTTGCGAATACATGTCTTTCCCTTTTCAACTTCATCACTTATGTAGTTGAATCTCCGCTCAATGTGCTTAGTCTTTTGATGTACACGGGGTTCCTTGATTTGAGCAATCGCACCCTCGTTGTCACAAAAGATTTCTAGAGGATCCTGAATGGCATGAACTACCCCTAGGTCGGAAATGAACTTCCTAATCCATGCAGCTTCTTGAGCTGCCAAGGAGGCAGCGATGTATTCTGATTCTGTGGTGGACAAGGCTACAACGTCTTGTTTTGCGCTCTTCCAAGAGACAACACCACCATTTAGAACGAAGACATATCCCAATTGTGATCAAGAATCATCTCGATCAGTTTAGAAACTCGCATTAGTGTAACCCTTTACAACGAGTTCCTCCTCACCAGAGCCATATATTAGAAACATATCCTTAGTCCTTCTAAGGTATTTCAATATGCTTTTAACCGCCATCCAATGTCTAGTTCCCGGATTTTGTTGTAATCTACTTGTCATGCTCAAAGCGCATAACACATCCGGTCTGGTGCAAATCATGGCATACATAATGGATCCTATAGCAGATGCATATGGGATTCCATTCATTTTGTCTTTCTCATCATTTGAGCTTGGACATTGAGAAGTACTCAACATCGTTCCTCTTTGAATAGGTACCAAACCTTTTTTAGAGTTTTCCATCTTGAACCTTTTCAAGATCTTGTTAATGTATGCACTTTGATTCAAACCTATCAACTGCCTCGATCTATCCCTATAGATCCTTATTCCCAGAATATAGGCGGCCTTACCAAGATCCTTGATGGAAAAACTTCTTCCAAGCCAAGCTTTTACACCTTCCAAGGTTGGAATGTCATTTCCAAATAGTAATATGTCATCGACATATAATACCAGAAAGGTAGTGATGTTCCCACTAGCTTTCTTATACACACAGGCTTCATTAGCGTTTTTGATGAATCCAAATTTCTTAACTTAATCATCAAAACGGTGATTCCAACTCTTAGATGCTTGTTTCAATCCATAGATTGATTTCTTCAACTTGCATACTTTATTACGATGTTGTGGATCGACAAAACCTTCAGGCTGAACCATATAGACATATTCTTCAAGGTGTCTATTTAGAAAAGCAGTTTTGACATCCATTTGCCAAATCTCCTAGTCATAATATGCGGCTATGGCAAACAATATCCTTATAGGCTTTAACATCGCAACGGGTGAGAAAGTTTCATCATAATCAACCCCTTGAGTTTGACTGAAACCCTTTGCTACAAGTCTAGCTTTATAAGTATCCAAGTTTCCATGCATATCAGTTTTCTTCTTGAAAACCCACTTACTTCCAACCAGTTTGGAATTAAGTGGTGGAGAAACCAGGTTCCATACTTGGTTGTCATGCATGGATTGCATCTCAATGTTCATGGCTTCCAACCATTTATCACAATCATATTGTGACATTGCATCTCGGTATGTGGTTGGTTCATCAGAATCTACCACATAGCATCCATCCATGAAAAATCCATATATTTCAGGTGGAGTGCTAAATCTACCAGATTTGCAAACGTTTTGTGTGTTTTGATCAACCATTTGATCATCATCAACAACCTCTTGTTGATCGCTAGTGTCAACCAAACGTGTATCGGCTTGTGGTTCTTGATCCTCCTTGACTTCCATAGTTCTATCAGTTCCTTCCATAAGGAGCCTTCTTTCCAAGAACTTAGCCTCGCGAGCTATAAACAGTTCGATTCCTCCTTTCAGACACACCATTATGTTGTGGTGTTCCGGGTGGAGTAAGTTGTGAGACAATCCCACAACTTCTATGATGTTCCAGAAACGCATCATTGAGGTATTCACCTCCTCTATCGGAACATAGTACTTTTGTTGAGTCAAGATTTGACACAAAACTGATCAGATGGAAGGTTGGAATCTTCTCAACCTCCTCAGAATTCGCTAAGTATGGATCCGGGCACACCTTAGACCTCCGAGCAAGGTTTTACTTGGCCATGCACGATATTTTGTCTATCGGGCAGGGTTATCTTCTCTAAGTCTTCTTTAGTAAATATCCGAGCAGGGTTTGCTAATTAGTGCATTACCGGGTATGGTTCACTAGTATATGCAAGTCCGGGCAAGGATCACTTTATCAAGCAGGTTTGTTCTTCATAGCCAAGTAAAGTTCACTTCCGAGTAAGCATTAGGCTAACCAAGCTCAAGAAACCAAGTATTTGGAGATCGGGCAAGGTATTCATTAATAAAGATGGTCCGGGTATGCCTGGTGTTTAATGAAATATCACAAGAATCATCGGGCAGGATTCAACTCTAGCAAGGTAAAGTGCCTCCAAGCACACTTTGCTAATAAGCTTATTCCAGGCAAGGAGTTGATAGGAACATTGAAGAACAAGGTTGCTCGTAAGGGTTTTTCGGGCAAAGTCTGATAAAGCCAAGAAGAATGAAGTCTACCAAGCACACTTCTATATTACCAAGTCATAAAGGATGGCAGGGCATACTCGGAAAGACAAGATTGATGCAAAGCCTACCCGGAAGACTTGTTTTACACTTAGATTATTTCTTAATATGTAATTTGAATATGTATTATCGGATAGGGTTTCTATAAGGAATGGCAGCTGTAAAGGAGGTGTCAGGGCTATAAATAGAATAATTTAGGGCACACCTCAAAAACACAAGAAACGGTACACACAAAAAGGAAGACAGACACATTAATTAAGAAAGAATATTTTGTGTGTGACGGCTGTCCTTCAAGAAACCCTAAATCGATTATCCAGTTTGTATGATTGATATTATATGAATGGAAATCTTTTGAGTTAATCTTGTTTGTGTTGATTACCTTTGAATACTTCTTTAGCAACCGTATGTTTGTTATTGATTCCGCCTTTAACAGACAGTAATCTTTCTAAATATAGCAATCCGTCATTAACTCTCTTGTCGACACATTTATTGGTGTGAGTTATGGCATGATTTAAGTTAGATCCATCTGAAATCGGGGACCTGACAAGTGGTATCAGAGCTCGTTGCTGCTATTTTGGAAAGATTCTTGTTGCTGATTGAAGATTTGAAGAAAGATGACGTAAGCAGACCACTGTTCCATTGATTTGTGACGTCAGTAGCTCTGTTTTTCATTTTTCTTCCAGATCTACAATCTACAGGTTTTTTCTCATCCTTATTTCAATTAAAGCTTTAATTTTTATATCTAAATCTTGCTCTAATCATATTAGACACATCGGATCTGAACAACCTGTTTTCAGATCTGATTATTTTAAAACTTTGCTTTTTACAAAGAAACTAATTTTTTAAATCCTTGAAAATGTCTGGATATGAGGAAAACTTTACCAAATGGAAAGTACTCTTTGAAGTAGCTGTATGCTACAATGATGTTGATATGTGGAACTCCATCAAGATTTGTCCACAAGCTGATGTTGAGGAAGGAGCAAACGCAGCTGCAACTGCTGCTGTAAGAGAAAGAATGAGAAAGGTGGATGACAAGGCCGGCCTTAGCTATGATTAAGCTAGGATTGTCTTGGGAGATTCTAACCAAGGTGGCACATCACACAACTGCCAAGCAAATGTATGATGCTATCCTTGTGATGTATGAAGGGAATACTGAGCTGAAGAACATAAAGAAGCAAAGATTGAAACAACAGTTGGAAAGGTTCAAGTATAAGGAAGGAGAAAGGTTGAAATCAATACTAAACGTTTTCTAGGTATTATGAATGAGTTGAGGACAACTGATTATGTCATGACTGACTTTGATTTAAACACAAAGTTACTCAACTCAATGCCAAAGGAATGGTATACTGCTTGCAAGTTCATCCTTCAGAAGCCTAATTTCAATGACTTGAAATTGGATGATGTAGTATGCTTCCTTCAGGCTGCAGAACTGGAGATGATAGAGAATGAAATGATTAAGGAAGAAAGACCTTGCTTCAATGTTTCAAGTGCATTGATTGCACCCGTGGGAAATCAACATCAAATTTCCATTATTGAAGAACCGGTTGAGCACAATGTTGATATTCCAAAGTCTTTTATTGGTGGTAGCACAAGTAATCAAGGAAATCAGTAGAGGTTCAATGTGCAACTGATTGATGACACTGATACTGCCTCAATGGCAAGTGGGAATGGTCCTTACCCTAGTGGAGGAAATGGTCAAAGCAATGAAACACAGGCATTGCTGTCTATGTTTACTGATTCATACAATGCATTTGTTACAAAGAATCTAATTCACAAGTGTAGTACAAGATGATTTAGAGCAAATTGATGTAGATGATTTTGAAGACATGGATTTGAAGTGGCAAGATGCCATGTTAGCTTTGAGAAGTAAGAGGTTGTATAATAGAACTGGTAGATCTCTTGTTTCTGGTCCTAATGAGAGGATTGGATTTAACAAGTCAAAGGCAATCTGCTACAATTTCCAACAGCCATGACATTTTGCAAGAGAATGCAACTTGCCAAGGAATTATCAGATGAATCAATTCCAGAATCAACAGCTAAGAGGTCAGCAGCAATACCAGCAGAATCAGCAAAGAAACAACAACCAAAACTTCAACAACAACTTCAATCCCAACAACAATAACAATCCCAACTTCAACAACTTTCAGCCTCAAATGAATAATCTTAATCAAGGGGTGCCTCAGAATCACGGATTTCAAATGAACAATAATCAGAATCTTCGAGCAGTTCAAAATGTTCCAAACAACACTGTTCCAGCCAACCAAAATCAACCAAGAAACCAAGGAAATGTGGCAGTGATTACACAACACGAAGGTAACTTTGATTGGATCAATCATGAAGAAGACATTGCAGATGATATCAAGAGAGCAAATGTGGCATTCATGGCCATAATTGAGAAAGAAACTGCATCTTCATCTCAGGTACAATCTGCTTCTACTGTTGATTTAAATGAACTTATCAATGAATTGAAAACAAAAGTAGGCAAGCTGGAAAGTGAGTGTTTTAGGAAACAAAGTATCATCAATAAATATGAGGCAAGTGAACTGTTAAGTGAGGAAAGAATGAAATGTTTTGAAGAGGACTATGTAAATAGCTACAGAGCTAAGAAAAGGTTCACAACTGAAATAGATGGGTTGAAGAAAATGGTTATAGAAGAAAAGGTACAGAACACAAAACTACAAGCTGATAATGAATTCTTGAAGAACTTGATTTCCACTGGAAACATCTGTGGAATTTTAAATCAAGTTAAGGTAGAAGACAAGTACAAAGCAGTACCACCACCATTCAACAACTTTATGCCAAAAGTTGATAAAGAGATAAGAAATGCATATCTACAACAATTCAAAGATGTTTTTCATGACAAAGAAGAACTTGTAGATTTGTACAAAACTGTTGAGATGAGTGAAGAAGGAGAGTTTGTTGTGAAGAAAGAATTGAAAAAAGAAAAGTCAATTGGAGTTCAAGTCTCTGAAGATGACCTTGAGTCAATTGATTTGAATCAAAATGACTTGAGTGATTTGAGTGATCAAATTACTGAAGAGGAAATCAAAGCTGCTGAAAGAGGAAGAAAATACAAGAAACCATAATTTGTTGATCAATTTCCAAAGTATCCACCAGTCCCACCAAGAATGAAGAAACAAAATGATAAGATGAAAAGAGAACAGGTATCTTTTGACATTTGTGAAAAGAAGAAGATAAGCTACAATGTAGTCAGGCCACCAAGCAAGGCTGTGTTGGAAAGGATAAAGCAACACAAAAAGAAGAGAATAACTGAAGAAGTTGATTCATAAAACTTTATCCCAGTTTATCCAGTTTTCTCTCTTGGATGTTGGAGAAGTGGAAATTATGGAAGAGTATGAGAAGAGACAGTCAAGGTTTAGAGAGAGTAGTGATGAAGAACCTATGATTATGGAAAAGGTTGTCTTTGTCAAAAGTAAACTTGACAAACAGGATATCAAGATTGAGGAGTTTGTGCCCTTCTCAATTAACTTTGATAATTTGAAAAATCAGAAGACTTTAGGAGTTAAGTCACCTAAGCCAAGTGAAAGGTTCAAGAAACCAATAGAGCATGAAAAATTTAAAAGCAAGGTATGGTTCAAAAAGTGTGATGAATATGGTCATCACACAGACTCATGCAATGAGAGATTGAAATTTCAACCATTTCATGTCCCAGATGGAACAAAGTATGGTCAAGACTTTGTCCTGTACAAACAGAAGTATGATGTATATCTAGGAAAAGGAAAGGTGTGTGGAAATGAAACCATGAAAATAGAAGAAAAGAAATCTGTAAAGGAGACAAGGATTGAGAAGAAAGCTGAAATAAAAACAAAGAAGCAAGTGGCTGAATCAGCAAGAAGAAGTAAATCTCCTAAGAAGCATGAGAAATTGACTAAAAAGAACTACCAGCCATCGAGAAACAAACAAGACACTCAATCAGTCAAATCTGACGAATCTCAAGAATCATCAAGCAGTGAGAAGACAAGAAGAAAAGGTGCATATCCTAGAAAGAAACCAACAGAACTCACTGGTGATGAGTTGTTTTTGCTGAAACCTGGATATGAACCACAAGGTTTCCTATGGAAACCCAAGACTGAAACTAATGTTGAGATAGTTGTTGATGTGAGAGAATACTCTAAAAAGAAAGATTATGTAATCAAAGAGTATGCCACTGACTCAGCTGAATTACAGACCTCAACTTCACTTGATAAAACCCCAAGAGAGTGTGGTTATGAAATTGATAATTCAAACAACTTTGAAGTCACTCATGAAGATCCAGAACCAACAACACTCACTTCCCAAGCTGTCATAGAAACTGAAATAGATGAGTTACAAGCTGTAGAAGCTTGCACTTCATCACTCAACTAATCAAATTTTCTCTTCTGTGCAGGAACAGTCCACTCCTCTGAATGAAATATGGTATATGGATAGTGGTTGTTCTAGGCACATGACTTGTGAAAAAAGATCACTTGTTAATTATGAAGAAAAATATGAAGGACCTCTGGCATTTGGGAGTGATGAAAATGGTGGAAAGATTGTGGGGAAAGGAATTTTAACAAATGGAAAAGTCTCATTTGATAATGTATTTCATGTTGAAGGTCTTCAGTATAATCTACTGAGTATATCAAAAATGTGTGATAAGGGATACAAAGTCAGTTTTGATGATTCCCACTGTTTCATCATAAAACCTGAGTTTGTCATTCCACCTGAAATGATTATGATGATGGCACCAGGAAATGGCAACTTATATGAACTGAATATGAAAGAAGCTGTTTCAAGAGGGGGTACATGTTTTGTTTCCAAAGCCACTGAAAATGAATCAAAATTGTGGCATAGGAAACTGTGTCATGTGAACTTAAAGAACATGAATAGACTTATCAAAGGTGAGAATGTCATAGGCTTACCTACAAGAGAGTTCAAACTGGAAGATCATTGTAATTGATGTCAAAAAGGATAACAACACAAATCTACTCATAAGCCTAAGCTCATCAACTCAATTGATCAAATACTTGAATTACTTCACATGGATCTTTTTGGTCCTGTGAGTGTGCCAAGTATAGGAAAGAAAAGATATTGTCTTGTGATCATTGATTACTATTCAAGATACACTTGGGTTTATTTCCTGAGTACCAAAGATTAGACTGCAGAGTTGATTACAAGTTGAATAACAATGATTGAAAACAAGTTGAATAATAAGGTTAACATGATGAGAAGTGACAATGGTATTGAGTTCAAGAATGGAGTTATGCAAGAATTTTGTGTAGAAAGGGAATACTTCAACAATTATCAGCTCCTAGAACTCCTGAACAAAATGGTGTTGCAGAAAGAAGAAATAGAACTTTAATTGAAGCTGCAAGAACCATGTTAGCAGATGCTAACCTACCTGTTACTTTTTGGGCTGAAGCAATAAACACTGCTTGCTATGTTCAGAACAGGGTGCTTGTAAACAAAAGGCATAACAAGACTCCATATGAAATATTTCACAACATAAAGCCTTATATCATGTTTTTCAAGCCCTTTGGATGCAAATATTTTCTTTTGAACACTAGAGATTATTTGAGCAAGTTTCAAACATAATCTCTAGATTGTTTCTTTGTTGGATATTCTACACACTCAAAAGCTTACAAAGTATATGTGAAAGACCATTTGAGTGTTACAGAATCATCTGACATTATTTTTAATGAGAATCAATTCAATATAGTTGATAGTGCAGCATGGCTGTTTGGTCATGAAAAGTTAATAAGGTCTTTCAAGATTTATGCTGAAGACTTTGATGACTCATTCTACAAGACTAATGTAATTGAAGAGAAAAAGAAGAAACAACTGGACTTAGAAGAATTGTGGAAAAAGGTTGCTGAAAAAGAAAAGGAATATACTTTTGTGAAGAATTCCTCAAGTGATATTGCTGAACAAGCTCAAGAAGATAATCAACATGTACTTAATGATCAAGTTCAGAGTGAGGAAGACTCAAGCAACCAAGCAAGTGAGCACGAAACTGCATCTACTGTGAGATTTCAGCATTTATTTGAAAGCTTGAACATTGGAAACAATGGTGCATCTACTTCAGGACAACATAATGATGAAGCACCAGAATTTCATGATGCAGAGACTGATTTGATCATTGAAGAACCAGAACTCAATGAGTCAAATCTTGACACAACTGTGTCTACAGATATGATTGTTCAAACTCCTTATGTGGAAAAGAATCATCCTTCTGAAAACATAATTGGAGATTTGCATGAAAGAGTTACAAGAAGTCACTCAGAAATTGCAAACATCTGTCTTTACTCCTGTTTTCTATCCCAATTAGAGCCTAAGAATATTGCTCAAGCATTGAAAGACAATAGTTGGGTGGAAGCCATGCAGGAAGAATTGGCACAGTTCAGAGATCTACATGTGTGGGATCTTGTTGATAAGCCATTTGACAGATATGCAATTGGAACCAAATGGGGTTTTAGAAACAAAAGGGATGAGAGGGGTTTGGTGATTAAGAATAAAGCTAGACTTGTGGGACTGGGATGTCTTCAAGAGGAAGGAATAGACTTTGAGGAAGTCTTTGCTCCTGTAGCAAGACTAGAAGCTATTAGGATCTTTCTTGCATATGCTGCCTCAAAAAACATTAAGGTGTTCCAGCTTGATGTTAAGTCTGCATTCCTAAATGGAAAGATTGATGAAGAGGTATATGTAGCTCAACCTCTAGGTTTTGAGGATCCTTTGAATCCAAACCGGGTGTATAAGCTAAACAAAGCCCTTTATGTATTGCATCAGGCTCCTAGAGCATGGTATGATGAGCTGTCAAATCATCTTCTTGAAAATGGTTTCAAAAGAGGAGCAATTAACAAGACACTCTTCTACAAAAGAAAGGGATCGTACATACTTCTGTTACAAGTGTATGTTGATGATATCATCTTTGGTTCCACAAATGAACAAATGTGTATGGAGTTTGAAGGGGTAATGAAGTCCAAATACAGCATGAGTTCAATGGGAGAAATGAACTTCTTTATTGGATTAAAAGTTCACCAAAAGGCTGAAGGGATCTTCATTCACCAAAATAAGTATGTGCAGGACATCATGACCAAGTTCAACTGTCATGAGTACAAAACTACCTCAACTCCAATGGACACCAAGGAAAAGATGATTGCAGATGAAAAGGGGGAGCCTGTAGATGAACATGAATACAGAGCAAAAATTGGATCTCTGATGTATCTGACTGCTACAAGACCATATATCATGTTTGTTGTATGTGTGTGTGCAAGATTCCAGTCAAGTCCAAGAGTCTCCCAAATGAATGCTGTTAAAAGAATATTCAGATATTTGAAGGGAAGACCAGATTTGGTAATTTGGTATCCAAAGAATCAATCATTTGATCTGATTGCCTACACAGACAGTGATTATGATGGATGCAACATGAGCAGAAAGTCAACATCAGGAGGATGTCAATTCTTGGGAGAAAGGCTAGTGTCATGGCAACGCAAGAAGCAAACAAATGTTTCAATCTCAACTGCAGAAGCAGAATATGTAATTGCATCTGCCTGCTGTGCACAATTTCTATGGATTCTGAACCAGATGCTGGACTATGGTTTGATATTTCTTAACACCCCTATTCTTATTGACAATAGTGCTGCATATTTTACTGTTAAGAATCCAGTTCAACATTCTAAGACTAAGCACATTGAAATCAGACATCACTTCATTAGAGAATGTAGTGAAAAGGTTTGATTGAAATGCAAAGAGTTGATACAAGTGACAATTTGGCTGACCTTTTTCACCAAACCACTTGATAGAACCAGGTTTAACTTTCTTTTGAAAGCCCTGGGAATGATCAACTCTGATGAAATCTGATTAAGGATGTGTTCTTGGTTGTATACCTCTATGTGCTAACTTATTACTTTGTTTAGAGGTTTTACAAATTGAATGTTGTGTGAATATGTTTAAGTGTGATACTGAATATGTTGACTGTTATGTACTTTGACTGACTGCGTGTGCAAAGAATGACAAGTGTTTGCGTGTTTATCATTTAATGTGTATTTGTGATGTTAAGATGAGTAGTCATGTTTTGAATTACCAGTTAAATGCTTATCTGACATCACTACTTTATTGCTTGAATATGTATTTTTATCTGATCTTCTAAATATTAAGTTTGATTAAGATTTGATTATGTGCTGCAACTGTTTATGTCAAAATGTGTTTTATGTCAAAATTTAGTGATAAAATGAATTTTCTAATGAATTTTGCATAAATACTATATTTTGAATTAAAACATGAGCATGTTGTTAATGGTGCAGAGATATGATAAGATTATTCAGTTCAAGTTTTAAAGAAGCTTAAAAGAAGGATTTTTCAATGAAAAGTCTCAGGTAGTTATCTTTGCTGAAAATTATGTCATTTGCCCAGTTGGAAGGACATAAACTTATGTATGTTTGGTCCTGAAATCTGTAAAGATTAAAAGGATACCCATTAACCAGAAAACTGAAAGCACTTGGGTCAATTATTACTGGTTTTCTATTCCTTCACTTAAAACTATGTCAATAGCTCTGACTTTGAAATGGCATATATTCAAAATGTATGTTTGGTCCTGTTGACCACTAGTGGTCAAATAGAATAGCCATTTACCTGACAATTAAGAGACATTGGGGTGTTTGAATATTAAACTGAATATAAATGGGAAAGGATAGTACATTGACTACTTAGCCAATCATATGGATTTATTAGGCTAAAAGGACTCTTAGTACAGTCGTTGACATGTATGGTTGCTTTCTCATTATATGTAAAATCTAAGGTGATATAAACATAAAGAAAATGCTAAGATTTAGGTGGAGTTACATTGTTGTCTATGCATGTTCCTAGATAAATCTTTTCAAATGATAGGCAGAAAAGTGATTATCCAGTCATACACAAGCCTGTTGGTCTTTGGTTACTCAAAATGAAACATCTTTAAAAGAAATGACAAAGAACTGATGTGAACTACTATAATTTCAAATATTTAGTCAACCAAAAGTTGATATATGTTCACAAATTTTTTTTTCGAAAACACAAACACGAGGGTTAATAACAGAACTACAAGGATGGAGGCAATCATATAAGTCCTTTAAACGTCCTGAATGAAAGGCCTATAAGTCCGACTTGCGTGGCATGTAAGTCCAACGTTCAACCTCACATATGTTTGTAGATTAGAAAAGAAATATCTATAAATTTGTTATAATATGTTCTGTCATTAAAAGTTTTAACCAAAACCAGGGGGTCAAAGTAAAATTGGGGTGATCTGGAGAAAGCCAAATAAGCCTTGAGGATAGATAAGGAGCATCAGAACACAATATGTGTTATCCATTAAATTTTCTGCAACTTAATTGAAACTTAATCATATCACCAAAGAGATGAAAATCATGTTAAGTCTAGACCTACTGTTGACCTGTCTTTGTAGTCATAATAATGCTGAGAATGAAATATTGAGAAAGCTACTTAGTCAATATGATCCCATTCCTGAGATCTTTTTCAGTTTACAAAAGGAAATTGTTTTGAAATGAAAAATAACTGAAATTTGATCTCTAAATGCACCATTTGCTATTAAACAATGATCTTTAAAGATAAAATTGTTCTGACAAATCTGACAAGGTGGTTTAAGTCAAAACGTGTTGCATTTTGCCTAAAATAGGTTGAATATGTATGTTCGGGTAAGGTTTGATGTTATTAAAACTTCCCAAGCACAAACTGTTTGAATATGTATTTTCGGGTAAGGTGTGGTGTTCTCAAACCTTTCCGGGTACAAAGCTGTTGAATATGAGTGAATATGTATTTTCGGGTAAGGTTTGATGTTTTTAACCTTTCCGAGCAAGCTTTGTCATTTTGGACTAAGTTTACGATTTTCGGTTAAGATTTGATGTTTCATAACCTTTCCGAGCAAGCTTTGTCATTTTTGACTAAGTTTATGATTTTCGGGCATACTTTGAAGTGTTAACACTTTTCGGGTAAGGTACACCATTGTACAAGTTTCCCGAGCAAGTTTGAAGTCTTGAGATGATTATGTGTTTAATTGCATCTTGTTTATGCTGATTGTTATTTCAAGCAAACTTTGTGAACTCCTTGAGTACACCAAGCAAGCTTTGTGTGTGAATATCTTTTCTTTGGAATTACAAGTGTTTTCGAGCAAACTTTGTTTTCCGAACACACTTTATATTTCGGGTACACTTTTGTTCCCCTAATTTCCAAAAGTTGATTTTCCGAGTACACTATCTGCTAGAAGTCCTATCCGGGCACACTTTGTACTCTAGGAAGATTATTCGGGTATACTTTGTATAAGAAGGTTGTTCGGGCATACTGACATTGTGAAGGCTGCTCGAGCACACTATGTTTTTCAAGTATGCTTGATTGAATATGCTTTTATTATGGTTGACTGAATATGATTCTTATTTTTGATAGGGTTTATGCTAGATTAAGATTTTAATTTAAATTTGATTAATTTTTATGGGCATCTTAATTGATTCCTAGCAAGAATATTTATTTGATATTTCATACTTGATTAATTGTCTTGTGATTAAGTTCTCAAGAAATCTGGTATTTCGGGTAAGCTTTCTTCATAGTATCTTGACTTTAAATTACATAGCTTAATCAAACAAGGTTTGTGATTAAAAGGGATCGGGTAAACCTTATATAACTAAAAGAAAATATTGTCAAGAAAGATTTAATATTGTTCGGGTAAGCTTTGTGTAAGTGGAAATGTACCGAGTAGACTTTACAATGGATTACTTTTCCGAGTAAGGTTTGCTAAACCTAAAATGACAAAGAGTTATATGTTTTAAAATTGTTTTAAAATGTTAAGTGGATAATGTTACTGTTTGACATCTAATAATTCACAAAACGACTAGCATTTAAAACCCACTTTCATAAGGTATATAAGAGGGAGTTAGTCAAAATTTTCAACATTATATTTCCCTATCTCTCTCTCTCTCTCTTTCCACTGCAACTGCTTTCTCGCAAAGAAACCCAAACCGACCTATCGCATTCATTATTAATCCAAATCCTAACTTGAATCAGCCCTCTAATTCCGACTCGGTAAGCATTAATAATGTGTTTTCCAACTACGATTAGACTATAATGGGCTTTGATTATGTATTTGATTACTAATATTTTGTTTATGTGTTTAGGTTATAAACTTGTCGGAGAACAGGTTCTTGAAGATTTTTTCTCTCTTCTTCATTTTTATAATTTGAATTGGGTAAAATTATAAACTTTTATGCTAATTTCACTTTGAATATGTTTGTTTGTGATGTTCAGATATGGCAGAATAGGATCAACCCAAGTATGCTTTTGAAAAGAAGCATAACATGTGTGCTCTATTGCAAGTCACACCTGACAACGAGCTAGTGGCACCAATGATTACATGGATGGCTCGATCAAATGTCAGTTTTGCTTTTACTGAATGCCCTGTCATCTACAGAAATCATTCACTGGATTTCTGGAGATCTGCTGAATTGGTTGAAGATGTCAATGGAAAAAGAATAGAGGCAACTGTGGCAAGACAAGAAATACCTATAACTGAGAGGATGATAAGAAGATGCCTACGGTTGAATGATGATAACCATTATCATATAAACTTCAATACAACACACCTGATGTGAATAATTGAAGAGACAATGGGTTATCAGGGAACTGTACATGATGGACAGTTTCAAAAGGGGATGTTTCCAATGATGTATAGATTCCTCATTCATCATGTGATACAGGGGTTTGCTCCAAGAAAAGGGTCATGGACTTTGATGAGTCATGACTTAGCAAATGCCACTATTGGGATTATGTATGACCTACCCTTCAACTTTTCAAAGATGATATTTGATGGACTGGTAGCAAACCTGAAGAAGGAAGATAAAGACAGATTTTTACAATATCCAAGGTTCTTGCAGATAATCTTTAACAGAGAATTAAGAGATTTACCCACAATGAGAATTACACACCTACTGCAGAACCCTAATACATACAACAGAATTAAGAATCCTGGAGTTGCAAATTGATTCAATTCTGAAGTTCCATTTGAGATCTAACCATGGTTGTTGAACCATGACTTGAATGTGATGCCAGTGCCTGAGTTAAGCTCAGAGGAGGAAGGAGGAGATGATGTTGACAGTGATGATGATGGTTCTGATGATGAAGATGATAATAATGATGGAGATGAAGGAGGAGTTGGAGTGGCTATGAATGTTGATGCACCTGATCAGGGAGAGCAACTTGAAGATCAAGAACAACCTATTGCAACACCACCACAATCACCATTACACATTGACTAACACATTGTACCATCACCGCCACAAACTCCAACCCATCAAACTACTCAATCCCCACCACAAACCCTAACCATAAGCCAACCTGAAACATCAATACATGTATCACCAACACCACAAACACCAACAACATTCAGCCCTATACACTCAGATCCATTCATCCCAAGCCCAAATCATACACAATCACCACAACAATCCATTTTCCAAACTCACACCACAACCCATGAACAAACTGAGTATGAACCATTTTCTACATCACCACCTACAACACCACCCACTTACATTGACCTGTTGACCCTGTTAAAAGAGAATGCTGAATTAAAAAGAAGAAATGAAGAGCTCACTATGGAAAATATCATGTTATTAGATCAGTTGACAAGGGCTAAAATGAGAATTCAAACCCTGGAGCATGAGGTTGAGAAGACCTCAGCTGCCCCAAAACAGAGGGAGAATGAAATAATGCCAACTGACTCTTGTGTGAATGTTGAGATTGTGACTGACACAGGTGTAGAGACTGTAGACAGTTTGAAACTGATCTTAAATGCTTATGATTATTTTGAGGAGGATAGTGAAGAGAGAAGAATTGAAGATGATGAATATGAAGGTGACAGATCAGATGTGGAAGAACAAAATTATGACTTTAATGATGAAATAATGCATGTTGAATAGAGTGAAGAGAGTGATGAAGGGACAGGGGAGGAGATTGAAAAGACAGATGTTGAGGAGAATGTAGCTGCTACTGACTTAGCTACTGATGTTTTCAATGCTACTGATATAGCTACTGATGTCTTAACTGACATATCTACTGATGTCTTGACTGATGTACAGATAGAAGTAGAGACTGAAGTAATGATTGATGAAAATGCTGCAACTGAGGAACTTATACACACTGAACCAGAAACTGATCAACAAGCAAGTTCCAAGATTGTAGAGCATGATCCAGAACTGGAAGCAGTTGAGAAAGAAATAGATGAATTTGTACAGTCTGAAGATTAAGAGGATGAGAGAAGAAGAATTGAGAAAGGTAAAGCAAAATTATATGAAGAAGAGCCTACTAAGGCATATCCAGAGAAAGATGTGCTGTTTACAGATGATGAAATTGTTGTTGCTGCTGCCTTAAGAGAACAAAAGAATATTCTAAGGGAGACAAGGGATAGGGAGATATTGGCTCAAACAATGACTCCAGAAGAAATGGCAGAGCAAGAAAATTTTATCAATCAAGCCAATCTTGCTAAAGAAATTTTTGAAGAGGTGGCTGATCAAGAAGCAAATGAAACACTGATTATGATGAACAGAACTGAGGAAGCTGACAATTCCTTGGCTATGGTGGTTAGTGTGTTTCAACCACAGAGTCAACCAGAAAAGGAATCTGAAAAGGCTTGTGAATCTAAAGAAATGCCACAAAAGGAACATGAAAGGGAACCTGAAAGGCCAACTGGTGAATCTGTTGAAGAAATGATGGCTAATATCACCAGAATCAGGACGGAAAGAGCCAAAAGATTTGAACAAGTGTATACACGAAAGAGGAAGTTTGATGAACAGACAAGGAATGATGAGAGGAAAACAAAGAGGGGGAGATGGGATGAAAAGAACAAATGCTATGTTGAGACTCCTGATGATGAAGGTGATAATGATAATAGTCCAATCAGGGCAATTCCACTGCAGACACTGCAACCAGGTCAACAGATTCCAGTTGTCCCTGATGTGCCTGCTCAAACTGAATCAAGCCCAGAGCATCCACCCTCTAATGAACCCAAGATTGATGGTATGAATAATCTAACTGAAGAGGAGGATGAGTTTGAGGAGTCTGATGAGGATGATAATCCTGATGATAATCAAGGAAAAGGTGTTAAAAATACCAACGTTGAATCTCCACAAGTTGAACTAACTAATGAGTAGAGAGCTAACATTGAGTTGAGTATGAGGGAAGCCAAAAGGAAGCTTTGGCTGATCTTGATGATAATCAGTTGCAAAAGAGACTTGATAAGGAGAGGGATGGTTTCAAGAAAAGAATGGGTCACACCCTCAAATTCCACTAACGGAGTTTTACCGTCAGAGGGTGTGAACTAACAGGATCGGAATCATTAGTTATAATCAAACCATAAAAACGTTTAAATGAAATTAAGTGCGGAAGCGTAAAAACCAAAAGACAAAAGTTGCGTCACGCAGGATGACTTAAAAACCCAAGTAATAATAGTTAAAAACATGTTTGCATATCAGAATGTTCAAAAACCATGCATGATCCTATGCCGCGCGCCCGCCTCGGCTACCTGAGAATAAAATACTAAAAGTGTCATCACAAGGTTGGTGAGTTCACAAGTTTATATAAAATAAAGCGTTTAGCGTTTGTGTTCAGCGTTTTGCGTTAAGCGTTTTGCGTTAAGCGTTTTGCGTTACCAGATAGTGTTAAATCAATTATATATCGATAGGTAGCTAGCCTATACAACAAGTATTACTAAGTGTTCGACACCGAAGCTGACTGTTTATCAAGTGCCTTGTCACCAGGTCAATTGAACATCAACAACACAATCTGTCCAGAAACTGTTTGCAACAAAACTCAACATATTAACCATCTATGGATAATAATCTGTTCATATAACACTCTAAACACCATAACCACTATCCATGCATATCAATTACACCATACATACATGGTTAGGGTTTTATTAGATCTCAAAATCAAAGACACAACAATTAACATGTAACAATATCAATTCTAGTTATCAAATCATCATCAATACACAATCAAATCAAATAAAATCATATGAACACAATAACATATAGAAATCAGACCTAGGGTTTATAATTAACCCATTGAAAATCAAAAATTAAGCATAGAGGATGCATAGGATAGTTGTTTATACCTTCCTAGCACCTTAATCTTCAATCAAAAGCTTGAAAGATTGCTTGTATGTGTGTGTGTGAATGGCGATCGCAAGAGAGGGGGAGGGGGGGGCTGACCGATCGGTCTAGTGAGGGAAAGAGGGAGATTAGGGTTTTAGGTTTATTATTATTAATAATAATAACATGTTACATCTAGGTCCCTCCACTTTCAAATGTTATTTTTCTAACTTAATTAACTAGTTCTAGCACATTGAGTTAACGTTTATAACAATGTTATCACATAACACATAAGTCTAACACATAATCATCACATAATTATTGTTTTGACGTTTTTCGTTTTTTCACCAATCGTTTGCGTCAACTCGTTTGCGTTTCGGTGCAAATCCCGAAAGACTACACATGTAGTAAGTGTTAAGCGTCATTTAAACCCTAGTTTAAATGTAATGAGGTGTGCGTTATAGATTCAGTAATCTTTAACTTTGAATTGACGGAGTTGAGTTAACGGAGTTAACCTGAAATTGACGATTGTCACAGAATGAAACAAAAGAATAGAGACTGCCAGAAATACAGAGAATATCTCAGAAGGCATAATTATTTAGAGAAAGATCTGCCAAACGTCACAGTTGACCAACTCCGAGATCTTTACAACAGTGAAACAGAAAAAGTGATTGAAAAGTGTGTAAAAGAGAATGAGTAGATTGAGAAATTGGAAACTTTGAAGAAGAAATTTGGAGTTATGTGTGGATACTTGCTTGAGAAAGGGTTAAAGCCTGAGATGGTTGTTGGGTCAAGAAATTGACCTAAGGGGTTAACTCCGTTAAAGAATTTTCGTTGGGTCACATCATTCCCATGTTAAGCCTGAGATGGTTGTTGGGTCACATCATTCTCATGTTAAAGAATTTTCGTCCCGAAAATTTGGGTCAAGTCGTGATGAGTGTCTGAAAAAGTAAGAAAAATTTTGAGTTTGTCATATCATCCCCTAGTAGAATGAAATTTCGTCCCGAAATTTAATTCATACCTCCGGTGATTTCTGACGGTTTGACGGGTTTCGCGGTTTCCGGTGTTTGGTCAGCCCTTCAAAAAGGTGAGGATACTTTTTTATCATTTGATCCTCGCGTTCCCACGTGAACTCCGGTCCACGTCTCGAGTTCCAACGAACCTTGACAATTGGAATTTTGCAATGCTTGAGTGTTATGGTTTCCCAATCCAAAACTTCAACTGGTTCTTCAATGAAGCGTAGCTGTTCGTCAACTTGCAGTTCGTCCAAAGGGACTACTTGGGTTTCATCGGATAGGCATTTCTTCAAATTTGATACGTGAAAAACATTGTGTACACTGCTGAATCCACTGGTAAGTCCAGTCGGTACGCCACCGGACCAACGCGTTCCGTTATCCGGCAAGGACCAACATATAGTGGGTTGAGTTTGTTTCGCTTTCCAAAGCGAACCACACCTTTCCAAGGTGAGACTTTGAGTAACACTTGATCGTTCACTTGAAATTCGAGGGGTTTTCGGCGAAACTCTTTTGGCGATCTCGTGCTGCTGCCATGCGGTTTCGGATTTGAACAATCTTTTTCGAAGTTTCGAGTACTAGTTCTGGACCAGTGATTTGGCTGTCACCTACCTCTGCCCAGCAGAGAGGTGATCGACACTTCCGTCCGTACAGTGCTTCAAACGGCGCTGCTTTAATACTTGCGTGGTAGCTGTTATTATACGAAAACTCTACCAAAGGTAAGTGAGGTTCCCAACTTTTTCCGAAATCCAACACGCAGGCACGCAACATGTCCTCCAAGGTCTGAATAGTTCGTTCACTTTGCCCATCCGTCTGAGGATGGTATGCTGTGCTCATATCCAGACGGGTGCCTAGTGCGCTCTGCAGCGACTTCCAAAAGTGCGAAGTGAAACGGGAATCTCGATCAGAAATGATTGAGACAGGCACTCCGTGTCTAGACACTACTTCCTTCATGTAGACGCGAGTCAATCTTTCCATTTTATCCGATTCCTTAATCGCTAAGAAGTGTGCAGACTTAGTCAACCGGTCAACGATCACCCAGATGGTATCGTATCCCGTCGGTGTTTTAGGTAATCTCGTGATAAAATCCTTTGAAATGTGTTCCCATTTCCACATTGGAAGTTCCGGTTGCTGTAGCAGGCCAGATGGTTTCTGGTATTCTATCTTGACTATGGCACAAGTCAAGCATTTGCTCACGTAGGTGGCAATGTCGGCTTTCATATTTGGCCACCAGTAAAGTGCCTTTATGTCATGGTACATTTTATCTGAGCCAGGGTGGATAGAATATCGGGACTTGTGAGCTTCGTCCATCACTAGAGTTCTCAACTCTCCGTATCGTGGAACCCAAATCCGGTTCTCAAAATATCGGACCCCGTCCGATTTGGTTTCAAGTTGCTTGTTCATGCCCCGTATGAGTTCTGATGGAAGATTATCATTTTTCAAAGCTTCAAGTTGGGCATCGCGAATCTGATCGGGTAAGCTGGCATGAATCGTGAGTTGCAACGCTCGCACTCGTCTGGGTTTATCTGTTTCTTTTCTGCTGAGAGCGTCGGCCACTACATTGGCCTTGCCAGGGTGGTACTTGATGGCACAATCATAATCTTTAAGCAGCTCGACCCAACGACGCTGTCGCATGTTCAGCTCCTTCTGATCGTAGATATGCTGGAGACTCTTGTGGTCGGTGTAAATGGTAAACTTGGTACCGTACAAGTAATGCCTCCATATCTTAAGGGCAAACACCACAGCTCTGAGTTCCAAATCATGTGTCGTGTAGTTCTTCTCGTGAATCCGTAGTTGTCGAGAGGCATAAGCTATAAACCTCTCGAGTTGCATCAGCACACAACCGAGACCTTGTATCGATGCGTCACAATGTACCTCAAAATTCTCCGTTCCCTCGGGTAGGGCTAGAATAGGGGCGCTACAGAGTTTGGTTTTCAGCAGTTGAAAAGCGGATTCTTGCGCGTCACCCCAATTGTACTTAGTGCCCTTGTGAGTCAAAGCGGTGAGGGGTTGAGCATTCTTTGAAAACCCTTCGATGAAACGCCGGTAGTAGCCAGCCAGTCCTTGGAATTGCCGCACCTCAGTCGGGGTCTTAGGTGCTTCCCAGTTTTTGATGGCCTCTACCTTACCGGGATCGACATGGATACCATTCTCGTTGATCACATGTCCGAAAAAGTGAACTTCGCGAAGCCAAAATTCGCATTTCAAGAGTTTAGCGTACAGTTGTTCCTTCTTCAATAGTTCCAGAATTACCCTTATGTGTTCTTCATGGTCAGCCTTGTCCTTGGAATAGACCAGGATATCGTCAATAAACACAATCACAAACTTGTCGAGGTACGCCTTGCATACTCGATTCATAACATCCATAAATACGGCTGGTGCGTTGGTTAGGCCAAAAGGCATAACCGAAAACTCGTAGTGACCATACCGTGTTCTGAAAGCCGTCTTTGAAATATCTTCCTCGCGCACTCTTAGTTGATGATAACCAGACCGCAGATCGATCTTTGAGTAGTAACTCGATCCTTGGAGCTGGTCAAACAGATCATCAATTCGAGGTAGAGGATAACGGTTCTTGACCGTCACCTTGTTCAACTCCCGGTAGTCGATACACATGCGGAAAGTCCCGTCCTTCTTTCGGACAAATAACACGGGGGCTCCCCATGGCGATGAGCTAGGTCGGATAAAACCTTTATCCAATAAATCTTGCAACTGAGTGGACAGTTCCTGAAGCTCCGCCGGTGCGACCCGATACGGGGCTCGTGCTATGGGTGCTGCACCGGGTGTCAACTCGATTTGGAATTCGACTTGTCGTATAGGAGGGAGTCCAGGCAAATCCTCCGGGAATACTTCCGGAAAATCTCGCACGATCGGTATATCTTCAATTCGCTTCTCCTCCGTGGGTTTCTCAACAATATTTGCCAAAATTGTCGGATGACCCTTTCGTAGATACCTCTGCGCCTTCATGAGGGTGATAACGCTGGTGGTCATGCTGCTTCTCTCGCCCCGAATTGAAATGACCTCACCGGAAGGGGTAGAAATGTGGACTATCTTGTCGTGACATATAATCTCCGCTCGGTTCTCGGATAACCAGTCCATGCCGACCTCGACATCGAAACTTCTAAGTGTAAAAGGAATAAGGTCGATATCAAAGACATGACCTGACAGTTTTAACTTACATCCCGCAAGTACATGAGTCGTTACTATAGTCTTACCGTCAGCTAATTCAACATGAAACTTAGCATCTAACGGGGTTGGAGTTAAGTCTAAGAGTTGACTAAAGGCTTTTGACACAAAACTCCTATCAGCTCCAGTGTCAAACAATACAGAAGCAAAACAATCGTTCATAGGGAACTTACCAGTCACCACGTACGGATCATTGTGGTCTTGACCCGACCCAATAACAAAAGCTCTTCCTTTACCATTGTTTCCACGACCACTACCACTTCCATTACCCCCATTGTTGTCGTTCTGTTTCAACTTGGGACAATCTTTCCTGAAATGACCTTCCTGACAACATTCGAAACATCCCTTAGCCGTCATAGGTGGTTTAGGAGCACCCTTTGCCGTTGGGTCTCCTCTACATTCCTTTGCATGGTAACCCATCATTCCGCATCTCAGACACTTGACACGGTCATACGGGCCAGCGTGATGATTGTTGCACCTGTTGCACTTCGGGTACTTCCCAGCATAGCCGCTCGAACCCTGCCCGCTACCGTTGTTATTGTTGTTGTGACCCTGATTGTTGAAGCTCCGGGTGAATTCGGCTTTCGGTAGTGTTGCTGCTGTGGGGGGTTCGAGGATGAGGATCTGGTGTTGTCAAACTTTCTCTTTCCGCTGCTCGGGTTGCTGTTGCTGTTGTTGTCAGTACTCGGGTTGTCACGGGCTTTAGTGGTTGAACCCCTAGGTGGTAGCGCACCTTGGGTCACTGCTTGATCCGTTAGTTTGTGAGCTAACCGAATCGCTTGTTGAATTGTGGCTGGTCTGGAAGACGTCACCATGCCCTGAATTTGCGGTGCTAACCCATCAATATACATTTCAATCCTCTTACTCGGCGGGTCTACCATCCGTGGACACATCACAGCTAACTCGTGAGAACGGGTGGTGTAGGCTTCGATTTCTGAACCCACCATCTTTAATGACCAAAACTCTGACTCTAACTTTGCAATCTCTTCTCTTGGACAGTACTCTTCTCGCATCATGTTCTTGAACTCCTCCCAGTTCATCACGTTAGCCAGTTCCAATCCAAGAATCTGTACGTTCGAATTCCACCAAGTGAGGGCAG
Source organism: Bidens hawaiensis (assembly GCF_021521415.1). Taxonomy (NCBI): domain Eukaryota; kingdom Viridiplantae; phylum Streptophyta; class Magnoliopsida; order Asterales; family Asteraceae; genus Bidens; species Bidens hawaiensis. Next base: position 1,297,850 of record NW_027491291.1, on the reverse strand, counting down.
AATCTTCAAGTGTTCCAGCAGCAAATTTGACCCTACTGGCAGGGGGACAATTACACATCTCAAACACCAATTCGGCATTCTCGGCCCAATGCAAGAAGCCTATAGCTCCCTCAGTGCCCTTAAACGAACTGGGCTTGCAGTCAAGGTAATTCTTGAAGGTACACGTTCCAATTGGACCACCAGCTTGGTTCTGAACATGTGCGGCAAGAGCGGCCGCCGCATGGTCATTCAGCAGAGTTTGGAGTTCTGCTGCAGTAAAGTTGATGTTACCACGTCCGTGTCCAGCGTTTCTTCCTGCCATTTCCTAGAATCACAGCATAAAATGTTAAACATGAATTTTTCTTTCATATGCAACACGCCATACATATAATAAAAAGATAAGTAAGAAAGAAATAAGAAACAATCATCACATCACAACCATATAATAATCCAAATAATAATTCATGACTAAAACCATTGTATTCGCTACAAAGTATTTCAAATCAATCCTTAAAATCATAGAAAATAATAGTTTTGATGGAGACAACCCCTCCATCTAGGTGTTATCATCACTAGATGTGCTCATCTGAGGACACCTCTGAGTGTGCCTCCTCCTCAGCCGGTTCTTTCTCCGGTTCTTCTTCAGGATCCTCCTCGGGATCTTCCTCGGGATCCTCCTCAGGCTCCTCTTTGGCATCTTCTTCGGAATCCTCCTCAGGTTCTGCCTCAGGCTCGGCTGCGTTCTGAGCAATTTGCATTTGTAAGACATCGCAACGCTCTAAAGCTATCTCGGTTCGAGTCCTTGCTACTTGGAGTTGTCCTCTTTAGTTTCGGTTCCATCTTTTTACAGTCCGGATGCGTTCGCTCTCGTATAGCGCATGTAACCAACATCACGCTCCAAACAAGAAACAACAGTTGCGAGAACTCGCTCCACAGGTTCGGTTATGGGTGGTAGGGTGTTGGGGTAAGCAAGATGATTCGGGTGGGGTAACGGGGGAACTTGTTCACGATAAACCATACGCCTAATCATATTAGGGTACCAATCCCAGCTAACTTCGTCTTCGTACATGCCTCCGGATAAGAGATACCTCTTCGGTGCAGGAGCTTCGAGTTCCGGAACTACACGAGGTGGCGATGAGGTAGGTATCTGCGGTTCCTTCCCATGAGCATGAGTCATCGGATCGGATGATGATGAGGGTGGCGTCGACATCCCTACAGGTAAGCCGTGTATGCGCGCGTATGAGTGAAAGAGGTAAAGAGATAAGATAACAAAGACTACACAAACATATGCAGTGCGTATCATTATAAGTAATGGGTCGTCGCGGTTATAGTTTAGTATGCATGCAATTTCTAGTTCGCTATAACCAATGGCTCTGATACCAATCTGTCACACCCTCAAATTCCACTAACGGAGTTTTACCGTCAGAGGGTGTGAACTAACAGGATCGGAATCATTAGTTATAATCAAACCATAAAAACGTTTAAATGAAATTAAGTGCGGAAGCGTAAAAACCAAAAGACAAAAGTTGCGTCACGCAGGACAACTTAAAAACCCAAGTAATAATAGTTAAAAACATGTTTGCATATCAGAATGTTCAAAAACCATGCATGATCCTATACCGCGCGCCCGCCTCGGCTACCTGAGAATAACATACTAAAAGTGTCAACACAAGGTTGGTGAGTTCACAAGTTTATATAAAATAAAGCGTTTAGCGTTCGCGTTCAGCGTTTTGCGTTTAGCGTTTTGCGTTAAGCGTTTTGCGTTACCAGATAATGTTAAATCAATTATATATCGATAGGTAGCTAGCCTATACAACAAATATTACTAAGTGTTCGACACCGAAGCTGACTGTTTATCAAGTGCCTTGTCACCAGGTCAATTGAACATCAACAACACAATCTGTACAGAAACTGTTTGCAACAAAACTCAACATATTAACCATCTATGGATCATAATCCGTTCATATAACACTCTAAACACCATAACCACTATCCATGCATATCAATTACACCATACATACATGGTTAGGGTTTTATTTGATCTCAAAATCAAAGACACAACAATTAACATGTAACAATATCAATTCTAGTTATCAAATCATCATCAATACACCATCAAATTAAACAAAATCATATGAACACAATAACATAGAGAAATCGGACCTAGGGTTTATAATTAACCCATTGAAAATCGAAAATTAAGCATAGAGGATGCATAGGATAGTTGTTTATACCTTCCTAGCACCTTAATCTTCAATCAAAAGCTTGAAAGATTGCTTGTATGTCTGTGTGTGAATGGCGATCGCAAGAGAGGGGGAGGGGGGCTGGCCGATCGGTCTAGTGAGGGAAAGAGGGAGATTAGGGTTTTAGGTTTATTATTATTATTAATAATAACATGTTACATCTAGGTCCCTCCACTTTCAAATGTTACTTTTCTAACTTAATTAACTAGTTCTAGCACATTGAGTTAACGTTTATAACAATGTTATCACATAACCCATAAGTCTAACATATAATCATCACATAATTATTGTTTTGACGTTTTTCGTTTTTTCACCAATCGTTTGCGTCAACTCGTTTGCGTTTCGGTGCAAATCCCGAAAGACTACACATGTAGTAAGTGTTAAGCGTCATTTAAACCCTAGTTTAAATGTAATGAGGTGTGCGTTATAGATTCAGTAATCTTTAAGTTTGAATTGACGGAGTTGAGTTAACGGAGTTAACCTGAAATTTACGATTGTCACAGAATGGAACAAAAGAACAGAGACTGCCAGAAATACAGAGAATATCTCAGAAGGCATAATTATTTAGAGAAAGTTCTGTCAAACGTCACAGTTGACCAACTCCGAGATCTTTACAACAGTGAAACAGAAAAAGTGATTGAAAAGTGTGTAAAAGAGAATGAGTAGATTGAGAAATTGGAAACTTTGAAGAAGAAATTTGGAGTTATGTTTGGATACTTGCTTGAGAAAGGGTTAAAGCCTGAGATGGTTGTTGGGTCAAGAAATTGACCTAAGGGGGAGATTGTTGAGTCAAAGATTTGACATAAATGAAATACATGGAAGATTGGAATCTTCTCAACCTCCTCTGAATTCGTTAAGTAATGGATCCGGGCACACCTTAGACATCCGAGCAAGCTTTTATTTGGCCGAGTACAATATTTTGCCTACCGGGCAAGGTTTACTTCAAGTAGTCTTCTTAAGTGGATATCCGAGCAGGGTTTGCAAATTAGTGCATTCCCGAGTAAGGTACACTAGTTTATGTAAATCCGGGCAAGGTTCACTTTATCAAGCAAGTCTGTTCTTCAGAGCCAAGTATATTACTCTTCCGAGTAAGGTTTAGTTAACCAAGTCCAATAAGCCAAATGATTGGAAGACCGGGCAAGGTATTCATTAATAAGTATGATCCAAGTATGCTTGATAATCTAAAGGAATATCTCTAAGTAATATCGGGCAAGGTTCAGCTCAAGCAAGGAACAGTACTCCCGAGTACACTTTTCTAATAAGTTATTTTATAGCAAAGAGATGAAATGGATCATTGAAGAACAAGGTTGCTCGTAAGAAGTTGTCGGGCAAAGTCAAGAAGACTGAAGTCTACTCGGTGAGTATTTTACTTGGTGAAATACTCTTTAAGTAAAGTCTACCCGGAAACTGAACCCGAGCACACTTCTATGTTGCCAAGTTATGAAGGATGGCCGAGCATACTCGAAAAGACAAGACTAATGCAAAGCCTACCCGGAAAACTTGTTTTACACTAAGTTTATTTTGAATATGTAATTTGAGTATGTAAGATTGTATTTAGGGTTTCTTTAAGGAATGACAGTTGTCCTAGGTTGGCAGGCCTATAAATAGAATGTTTAGGGCACGCCGCCAAAAAAAGAAAAAGGGCAGAGAGAGAGAGAGAGAGATAAGCCTTTACACTTTTCGGATAAGAAAGAATATTTCTTGAAAGTGACGGCTGTCCTAGGATTCATAGAAAACCCTAAATCGATTATCCACTTTGTATGATGAATTTTATATAAATGGAAATCTTTTGTGTGAATCCTGTGTGTGCTTTCTACCTTTGGTTATTCTTTGAAACCGTATGTTTGTTATTGATTCCGCCTTTAACAAACGGATATCTTTCAAAATATAGCAACTCGTCATTAATTCTCTTGTCAATGCATTAATCTGTTTGAGTTATGACATGATTAATTAAGATCCAACTGAAATCGAGGGGACCGACAATGGTTGAGAACCTATCTAGAGAATCAGTGTTGTATCAATACAATAAATTGAAAAGAAAAGAAAAATTGAAGAGGGTCCAAACTGAGAGCTCTACCAAACATGCTGAAGCATCGGTTGAACCTCCAATAAAGAGAAGAAAGATAATGACTCTGAGGGATAAACAGAAGATGCAAAGTGAAAAGGAAATATCCAAGGAAGATCATGTTGTTGAAATACCTACTCCACAAGAAGTGGATCCGGAATCTGAAGATGAACCTTGTATACCTTGGGAAAATGAAGAGATGATCAACATTCTAAGGAATATAATGATTACTCAAAGAAGAATGGATGAAACCTCTTTCAATGCTATGGAAAAGGTGGATTTAAATATCTCTTCCATGTCAAAAAAAGCTGAATGGGAGAAGGCACTAGGGGAAGGTTGTCAGGTCCCCAAAATGATGGTCGATTCGGCTCGGATCTTAATCAATCATGTCATAACTCATACAAAATTAATCGTGAAGAGAGTTAATGACGGGTTACTATATTTAAAAAGATGACCGTTTGTTAAAGGCGGAATCAATAACAAACATACGGTTGCCATGAATATTCAAAGATCGAAGACACACACAGGATTCACTCAAAAGATTTCCATTTATATAATGTTAATTATACAAAAGGAGTAATCGATTTAGGGTTTATAAGGAATCCTATGATAGCCGTCACACACAAATATTCTCAATTAATGTGTCGTGTGCCGTGAGTATTCCGTGTCTCCTCTTTTTTTTCTCTCTCTGGCGGCTTGCCCTAAATATTCTATTTATAGGCCTGCCAATCTAGGACAGCTGTCATTACTTCTAGAAACCCTATCCGATAGTACATATTCAAATTACATATTCAAAAATAAAACTAAGTGTAAAACAAGTCTTCCGGGTAGGCTTTTCATTAATCTTCAGTCTCCGTGTACGCAGTGTACTCGGCCTTCCTTCGGACGAGTAGACTTCAATCTTCTTGGACTTATCAAACTTTGCTCGACAAATCCTTACGAGCAACCCTGTTCTTCTATGGTCCTGTTCGGCTTATTGTCAGTTGAACAACTTATTGATAAGGCGTACTCGGGAGTACATACCTTACTTGAGCAGAACATTACTCGAAATAACTTAGAGATATTCTATTAACTCATCAAGTATACTCGGACCATAATTATTAAAGAATACCTTGCCCGGTCTTCCAATTACTTGGCTTGTTGGACTTGGCTGACAATACCTTACTCGGAAGTAAAATACTTGGTCTTGAAGAACAATCCTGCTTGACAAAGTGAACCTTGCTCGGATATACCAAATCAATGATCCTTACTCGGGAAATCACTAAAAGACATACCTTGCTCGGATATCCACTTAAGAAGGCTATTTGAAGTAAACCTTGCTCGGAAAGCAAAATCTCGTACTCGGCTAAGTAAAAGTTTACTCGAAGGTCCAAGGTGTGCTCGGATTCAATACTTAGCAGTTTCTGAGGAGGTTGAGAAGATTCCAATCTTCCATATTTTTCGTTTAGGTCAAATCTCCTCATTTGGGTCAAATTCTTGACCCAACAGTCTCCCCCTAGATTGGAACACCTCAGCTAACCCAAAACACTCTATGGTTACTTACACTTAGCAAAATACACATCAAATTTCATAATCAAATTACATAAGCAAAAGTTGTCCGAAGATATTACATAGCAAAGCCTATTCTATCTATTTTGTCTTCTTCTTTCGTTGTAGGCTGCTTGTCTTCTCAGCTGGATTACAGATGCTGCTCTTTCTCTGAAGATATTGAGCAATTTGGTAGTGAGTGTGTCCTTCTGGTATCACCAAGTCTCTTATATCTGTAAGATCATCATTGTGTAAGCATGTCAGATCTGCATCCTTTTTGATTGTCGCCAAAGCTTTTCCATCAGAGTTTCTTAGCACATAGTAACCAGTGTCTTCTTTGTATTCCACTTCAGCAATGACACCATTCTTCTGCACTGTATAGTTTGGCCTTCTCATTCTTCTTCCCAAGCTTATACACGTATCCATGTTGGACAGTGGATTCTGATCTCGGACTCTTATTTGGTAGTTCAGTTCAGCCCTGTCCATTCTCTTCAGCTTCTCTGACCTTTTTGATCTGTGAAGTTGAATCATTCTCCAACTTCTTTTCTCTTTAAAAAACTTGAATCCCTTATCAGCTTCTCCCTGTTTCTGTAGTCATACAAGTGAAGTGTGGCCATTCTTCTTAATTGTTCTTCATTATAATCACGGAAGTCACTTCTGACCACAATCTCCCTTAGCAACCTGTTCTCCATAATCACTTTAAGTGAATCAGTGACTGAATCATAATACAACTCTCTGGGTAGATCCACATCAGACTGTGGTCTTGTTCTGTGTTGTACTGAGCTGCTTGATTCACCTCTTCCACCTTGACCTCTTCCTCTAGGAAATCTTTGATGAAATGGATGTCTGAATGGAACTGATTTCTTGGGCTTTTGAGGTCCCAAGTTAAAGGTCTTCACATACATAGCTTCCACCATCTCAGTAGGAAGGTTGGCTATTTCCACCATGTCATGTCCTGCAGCCTCCAGTTCAATTAACATTTTTATCATTCCTGGAGTTCTTGCCAGTCCAGTAGGTACAAATCTGCCATCAGCATAATATCTGGGATTTTCTCCTTCTCTCAAGGCCTTTACCCGCTCATCATTTTGCAGGTAGAAAAGAGTCTTCAAATCCTCTTTCTCCAAAAAATTAAAATCTACTTCAGTCATCCCTCTCTTGTTTATCATTATGTTTTTTTAGGATGCTGATCATTTCCTCATTCTCCCAATGCATGAATGGTTCAGTTTCTTGTTCAGGTTTTACATCATCTTGAGAGATAGGAATTTCAACAGGTTTGACTTGATCCTTTTCCTTTTCCCTTAAGGTCTGAATTCTTCTTTTCTTCTTTGGAGGCTCATCAGGTATTTCAGTTTGAATTGAGCTCTCAGTATAGACCCTCTTTAATTCTTTCTATTTCCTTTTGGAATACTGGTCAAATACTGCCTCTTTACTCAGATTTCTTACAACCTCAGGCTTCATGCCTTTCTCAAGCAGGTATCCACACATACCATCATATTTCTTCTTTAACTCTTCCAACTCAACCTTATCATCCTGTTTTACAAACTTTTTTGAAACTATCTCCTTCTCACTGTTGTAAAGATCTTGAATTTGGTCAACAGTGTATTTTTCCAATGCAGCTTCAGAATAGCCTCTAACTCTCAAATAATTTTTATAATGCTCAGCATTTTTCTTTCTCTTATCAACCTTCTTTAAGACTTCCTCTGCATTGATTTCAATGTTGCCTCTTTGAATATAAGTCTTTTCAGCTTGACAGGTCTCAGCAGTGGAGCTTGTACCAGCTTTCTCTCCTCCTTGATCAGGGTTGTCATCACCCTTTCCATTAGACTCCTCAGAGTCACCCTCCTCATCATCTGATAAATCAATCATGGCATCTATTTTGGGTTCATCAGAGTCAGGATGCTCTGGTTCATCATTATTTTCTTTTTCATCTTGATCAGAAACATTAACATCAGGGACACCTTGTATATGTTCACCAGGTTTTAGACTTTGCAAAGGTGTAGCCCTGATAGGACTTTTTTTAGATGTCCTTTTTCTTCTTTGATAAGTCTTTTCAAAACTTCTTTTTGGCCAGTTATCAGTGGGATTCTTTCTCAAATCCTCTTTTACCTGTTCAGCCCATTTCTTGGCAGCCATAGATGCAATTGACTCGCCAATCTCTTCTTCAGGAATTATACCAGTAGTTGGTTCAGCAGCAGTTTCTGATGTTTGACTTTTAGATTGAAAGATGCTGACTACCAAAGCCAGAGAGTTGTCCACTTCTACAACTCTGCTCATTTTGATCAGTTCTTCTATCACTTCTTGTTCAGCCTCATCTTTAGTCATTTCCTTTTCAATGTTGGCTTGTCTGATCAGATTTTCTTGCTCTGCTATCTCTTCTGGAGTCAGTGATAGGGCTATTTTCTCCCTCTCCAAAGTTTCTTTGATTATTCATTCTTGCTCTTCAAGAGCGGCAGCAGTAGCATCATCTTTAAAAGTCACATCTTTTTCAACATACACAGCAGGTTCAGGTTCTTCCTCTGTTGCTATCCCTATACCCTTTTCTTTTCTTTTTCTCAACTGCTCTTCATCTTCTTCTTTATCAGAAGTTCCAAATTCATCAATTTCTTTGAATAGTTGTTCTAGTTCAGAATCATGTTCTACCCTCTTGGAACTAGCCTCTTGATCATCTTCAGGCTCAGTGTTTACTAGTTCCTCAGTAGTGGCATTCAAACCAGTATTCTCAACAGTCATCTCTTCATCCATGATCTCAGTAAGTTCTTCTGTAAGCACAACCTCTTCATCATCAATGGTTTCCTCTCCTCTCACTTCCACTTCATTTTCATCACTGTAATCATAATCATTCATAATTATTTTTAAACCATCAATATTTTCAACACTTACAGCATCAGTCATAGCCACATCATTATCATCTATATTCTCCCCCTGTTTTGGGGCAGCTGAGGTCTTCTCAACCTCCTGCACCAGGGTGGTTCGAATCATCAGTTCAGCATCAGCTAACTTTCTCAATAACATTTCATTTCACTAGTTAGCTCTTCATTCTTTCTTTTCAACTCAACGTTCTCATCTCTAACCTCCTCAACTTGTCTTTTCAACTCATCATTCTCTAACATCAACTCAGCATTTCTTTGGAACATATCAACATGTGGACTTGTAGGGTTTGATGTAGTAAATGGTTCAAAGTCAGGTTGGTTGGTGGTAGGTGTTTGTGGTGTTGGTGATTGATGTGTGTATTGATGTGTGGAAGTTTCTGGTTGGTCTAGGATAAGGGTTTGAGGTGATGTTTGATGTGGTGAGGTTGGTGGTGGTGAGTGTGGTAGTGTTGGAATTGGTTGTTCAAGTTCTGCTCTTTGCTCCCCCTGTTCAGGTGCATAATCTCCATCTCCAAACCATCTCCACCTTCATTGCCATCAACATCATCATCAGAATCTCCTTCATCACTGTCATCATCACCCCCTTCTTCTTCCTCTGAGCTCAGCTCAGGCACAGGCATTATAGCCAAATCATGGTTTAACAACCAAGGTAGAATTTCAAATGGAACACTTGCATCAAATGTATTAGAGACACCAGGATTTTTGATTCTTTTGTAAGCATCAGGGTCTTGCAGTTTATGTGTGTCTCCAATTGTTGGTAAATCTTGTAAAACACTGTTGAATATGATCTGTAGGAATCTTGGGTACTGTAAAAATCTCCTCATTTCTGGTTTCTTTAGATTCCCTACTAACCCCTCAAAGATCATCTTGAAAAAATTAAAGGGCAGATCAAAAATAGTTCCAACTGTGGCATTTGCTAGATCATGACGCATCAGAGTCCATGATCCCTTCCTTGGAGCAAAACCATGAATAATGTGGTGAATCAGAATTCTATACAGCACCGGAAATAAACCCTTCTGAAACTATCTGTCAGGTCCCAAAAATTATGTTTGATGGTCGTTACGAATCGGATCTTAATCAATTATGTCATAACTCACACAAAATTAATCGTGTTGACAAGAGAGTTAATGACGGGTTACTATATTTAGAAAGATGACCGTTTGTTAAAGGCGGAATCAATAACAAACATATGGTTGCGATGAATATTCAATACATGAAGACACACGAAAGATTCACTCAAAAGATTTCCATTTATATAAAGTTAATCATACAAAAGGATAATCGATTAGGGTTTAGGAGGAATCCTAGGACAGCCGTCACACACAAAATATTCTCTTAATTAATGTGTCGGTCTTATCCGTATTTTCGTGTCTCGTCTTCTGTGTGTCTTTTTTTGGCGGCGTGCCCTAATTATTCTATTTATAGGCCTGCCAACCTAAGACAGGCTGTCATTCCTTCTAGAAACCCTATCCGATAGTACATACTCAATTTACATATTCAAAAATATACTAAGTGTAAAACAAGTCTTCCGGGTAAGCTTTTCATTAAACTTCAGTCTCCGAGTACGCAGTGTACTCGGCCTTCCTTCAGACTTGGTAAACATAGAAGTGTACTCGGAATCAGTTTCCGGGTAGACTTTACTTAAAGAATATTTTACCAAGTAAAATATTCACATAGTAGACTTCAATCTTCTTGGACTTATCAAACTTTGCTTGACAAATCCTCACGAGCAACCTTGTTCTTCTATGATCCTGTTCGGCTCTTTGTTAGTTGAATAACTTATTGATAAGGCGTACTCGGGAGTACATACCTTACTCGAGCAGAACCTTACTCGATATAACTTAGAGATATTCCATCAACTCATCAAGTATACTCGGACCATAATTATTAAAGAATACCTTGCCCAGTCTTCCAATTACTTGGCTTCTTGGACTTGGTTGACCATACCTTACACGGAAGAGTAAAATACTTGGTCTTGAAGAACAACCCTGCTTGACAAAGTGAACCTTACTCGGATATGCCAAATAGATAAACCTTACTCGGAAATCATCAAAAAGCATACCTTGCTCGGATATCCACTAAAGAAGATTATTTGAAGTAAACCGTGCCCGAAAGGCAAAATCTTGTACTCGGCTAAGTAAAAGCTTACTCGAAAGTCCAAGGTGTACCCGGGTTCAATACTTAGCAGTTTCTGTGGAGGTTGAGAAGATTCCAATCTTCAATATTCTTCATTTAGGTCAAATCTCCTCATTTGGGTCAAACTCTTGACCCAACAATCTCCCCCTAGATTGGAACATCTCAGCTGACCCAAAACATTCTATGGTTACTTACATTTAGCAAAATACACATCAAATTTCATAATTGAATTACATAAGTAAAAATTACATAATCAAAGATTTGTCCAAAGACATTACAAAGCAAAGCCTATTCTATCTCATTTTCTTTTCCTCTCATTGTAGGCTGCTTGTCTTCTCAGCTGGATCACAGATGCTGCCCTTTCTCTGAATATATTGAGCACTTGGTAGTGAGTGTGTCCTTCTTGTATCACCAAGTCTCTTATATCAGCAAGATCATCATTATGTAGGCATGTCAGATATGCATCCTTCTTGATTGTTGCCAAGGCCTTCCCATCTGAATTCCTAAGCACATAGTGGCCAGTGTCTTCTCTGTATTCAACTTCTGTAGTGACACCATTCTTCTGCACTGTGTAATTCGGCCTTCTCATCCTTCTTCCCAAGCTTATACAAGTCTCCATGTTGGACAGAGGATTTTGATCTCGGACTCTCATCTGGAAGTTCAGCTCAGCCCTGTCCATTTTCTTCAGTTTTTCAGACCTTCTTGACTTGTGAAGTTGGATCAGTCTCCAACTTCTCTTTTCTTTTAAAAATTTGAACCCATCAGCAGCCTGTTCTTGCAGATACTTAGATAAATCATTCATTTGTCTTCCTGCTGATCTGTCTCTGTCCCTGAAATCATACAAGTGAAGTGACTCCATTCTTCTTAGTTGTTCTTCTTTGTATTCTCTTAAATCACTTCTCACAACACTCTCTCTTAACTGCCAACTTTCCATTATGACTTTCAAAGAATCAGTAACTGAATCATAGTAAAGATCTCTTGGTAGATCCACATCAGACTGTGGTCTTGTTCTTTGTTGCACTGAGCTACTTGATTCCCCTCTTCCTGCTTGTCCTCTTCCTCTTTGCATTCTTTGATGGATTGGTGGTCTGAATGGAATTGATTTCTTAGGCTTTTGAGGTCCCAAGTTGAATGTCTTCACATAAATTGCTTCCACCATCTCAGTAGGAAGGTTTGCAATCTCTACAATGTCATGTCCAGCTGACTCCAGTTCTTTTAACATTTTAATCATTCCAGGAGTTCTAGCCAGTCCAGCAGGCACAAATCTGCCATCGGAGTAATATCAAGGATTTTCTCCTTCCTTTAAGGCTTTTTCCCACTCATTCTTCTGCAAATAGAAAAGAGTCTTCAGATCCTCTTTCTCCAAAGCATTAAAATCTGCCTCATTCATCCCTCTTTTGTTCATCATTATGTTTCTTAGGATGCTGATCATTTCCTCATTCTCCCAAGGCATAATGGTTCAGTTTCTTGTTCAAGTTTTACATCATCTTGAGGGATATGAATTTCAACCGGTTTGACTTGCTCCTTTTCCATTTCTCTTAGTGTCTGAATTTTTCTTTTCTTCTTTTGAGGCTCATCAGGTAGTTCAGTTTGAATTGAGCTTTCAGTATGGACCCTTTTCATCTCTTTCTGTTTCATCTTGGAATACTAGTCAAATACTGCCTCTTTGCTTAAGTTTCTCACAACTTCAGGCTTTATCCCTTTCTCAATCAGATAACCACACATTCCATCATACTTTTTCTTTAATTCTTCCAGCTCAATCTTATCATCTTGTTTCACAAATTTTTCTGCAACTATCCCTTTTTCACTGTTATAGAGATCTTGAATTTGTTCAGCAGTGTATCTTTCTAAAGCAGCTTCAGGATACCCTCTAACCTTCAAAAAGGTTTTATAGTGCTCAGTATTTTTCTTTCTTTTCTCAACCTTCTTTAGGACTTCCTCTGCATTTTTTTCAATTATGCCCCTTCGAATATAAGTCATTTCAGCTTGAGGGGTCTCAGCATTTTAGCTTGTGTCAACTTTCTCACCTCCTTGATCAGGGTGATCATCACCCCTTCTATCAGACTCCTCAGAGTCATCCTCCTCATCATCTGTTAACTCAATCATGGCATCTATCTTTGGTTCATCATAGGCAGGATGCTCTGGTTCAGCAACATCAACATTATGAACCTCAACCTCAGTGACATCAATATCAGGTTCCCCTGGCAATTTTTCTCCTGGTTTCAGTGTTTTCAAGGGGATTGCCATGATTGGTTCATCAACAATCTGTTCAGTAGATTTCCTTCTTCTTTGATAAGTCTTTTCAAATCTTATTTCTCCCCATTTACTAGCAGGGTCCTTTTTCATGTCTTCTTTTACTGATCAACCCATTTCTTAGCAGCTTCAGATGCAATTGACTCCCCAATCTCTTCAGGTATAATCATGTCAGTTTGAAGATTGGTTGATGGTTCAGCAGCTTGCTCTTGTTACTCTTGAAACTTGTTAACCACCTTTCTCAAAGAGTCATCAACCTCTTGAGTTTTGTTCATTTTCACCAGTATTTCAATAACCTCTTGATCTGCCACATCTTGAAATATTTCTTTTGCTACATTGGCTTCATTGATCAATAGGTCCTGCTGTGCCAACTCTTCTTCAGTCAAGGAATGGGCAATTGCTTCCCTTTCCAATGTCTCTTTAATCAGTCTTTCTCTCTCAGCAAGAGCAGCAGCAGCAGCAGTATCAACAAAGGATACATCTTTCTCAACATATACAGCAGGCTCATCCTCTGTTGCTATCATCTTACCCTTTTCTTTTCTTCTCATCACTTGTTCTTCATCCTCTTGTTCATCACTTTCAAACTCAACAATTTCTCTAAATAAGTCTTCCAACTCATAGTCATGCTCTACCCTCTTGGAACTAGCTTCTTGATCATCAATTGGTTCAGTGAGTTCTAGTTCCTCAGTAGCATCATTCACATTCACATTCTCTACTGTCATCTCCTCATTCACAATATCAGTCAACTCTTCTGTAATCACATTCCCATCATCATTTGTTTCCTCTTCACACACCTCTTCTTCAATCTCATCACTAACATCATAATCATTCATAATCATCTTCAAACCATCAATACTGTCAACCCTTTCAACATCATTATCATCAATATTCTCCCCCTGTTTTGGGGCAGCTGAGGTCTTCTCAACCTCCTGCCTCAGGGTTTGAATCATCAGTTCAGCCTCAGCTAGCTTTTTCAACAATATTTCATTTTCATTTGTCAGTTCTTCATTCTTTCTTCTCAAATCAGCATTCTCATCCCTGACCTCCTCAACTTGTCTTTTCAATTCATCATTTTCAAACATCAATTCAGCATTTCTTTGTAACATATCATCATGTGAACTTGTAGGGTTTGATGTAGTAAATGGTTCAAAATCAGGTTGGTTGGTGGTAGGGGTTTGTGGTGTTGGTGATTGATGTGAGTATTGTTGTGTGGATGTTTCTGGTTGGTCTAAGGTAAAGGATTGAGGTGGTGTTTGATGTGGTGAAGTATGTGGTGGTGATTGTGGTAGTGTAGGGATTGATTGTTCAGGTTCTACTCTTTGCTCCCCCTGTTCAGGTGCCATCATCTCCATTTCCAAACCATCTCCCCCATCATTTCCATCTTCATCATCATCAGAGTCTCCTCCAGCACTCTCATTATCACTCCTGTCTTCCTCCTCTGAGCTCAGCTCAGGAGCAGGCATAACAGCCAAATCATGGTTTAACAACCATGGCAGAATTTCCAGTGGAACACTTGTATCAAAATTGTTTGAAACGCCAGGATTCTTTATTCTTTTGTAGGCATCAGGATCTTGCAGTTTGTGGGTGGTTCCAATTGTTGGTAAATCTTGTAGAGTGCTATTGAATATAATCTGCAGGAATCTCGGGTACTGTAAAAATCTTTTCCTTTCCGGTTTCTTTAGATTCCCCACCAGCCCATCAAAGATCATTCTGGAAAAATTAAACGGCAAATCAAAAATTGTACCAACAGTGGCATTTGCTAGATCAAGGCTCATCAGAGTCCAGGATCCCTTTCTCGGAGCAAATCCATGTATTATGTGATGAATCAAAAATCTGTACAACATAGGAAATAAGCCCTTCTGAAACTGTCCCTCATGGACATTTCCTAGATATCCCATAGTTTCTCTGAAAATTTTCAACAGATGCTTTGTATCGAAGCTGATATGATTGTGATCATCGTCATTTAGTCTTAAACATCTTCTGATCAACCGTTCAGTGATCTGTATTTCCTGTCTGGCCACGGTCGCCTCGATTCATCTTTCATTACCGTCTTCAATAAGCTCTGCTGATCTCCAGAAATCCAAAGAGTGATTTCTGTAGATAATCGGGCATTCAGTGAGTGCAAAGCTAATGCTTGACCGCGCCATCCATGATATCATTAGAGCCATCGGTTCATTCTCCGGTGTCACTTGAAGTAGTGCGCACATGTAGTGCTTTGGCTCAAACACATACTTTGGCTCGTTATCTGCCATGTCTGTAACACATAAACAAACATATTCAAAGTGAAATTAGACATAAAGTTTAAAACTTTATACAATTTCAAGTTATAAATATGAAGAAGAAAGATAGAAATCTTCAAGAACCTGTTCTTCGACAAATTAATAACCTAAACACATAAACAGAGTGTTAGTACTCGAATACATAATCAAGTCACAATCACAAACTATTCGTGATCGGAAAACATAAAATTTTATGCTTACCGAGTCGGAAATAAGTGGCTGATAAAAATTAGGGTTTGGATTAATCTTTAATTCGATAAGTCGGTTAATTTTCTTAGTGAGAGAGATTTGCAGTGGAAGGAGAGAGATAGAGGGAAATAATGTAGAAGAAATTTGCCTAAGTCCCTCTTTTATACATTTTGAAAGTGGGTTTTAAATGTTTTTTTTCTTCTTGTGAATTACTAGCTGTCAACCAGTAACATTATCCACTTGATATATTAAAAACATTTACTCTCATTTAAAATCATAAGACCTTACTCGAAAATTTAATTTAACCAAAGTCTACTCGATCTTCTTCCACTAACAAACCTTACTCGGTCAAACTTTACTCGAAAAGATTTTCATTTTGAATATAAAGTTTGCCCGAATACTTCACTTTTCCAACCTTGCTCGATCAAGTAAATTAATTTAAAGTTAAGATATAAAGAAGAAAGCTTACCCGAAATACTTGATTTCTTGGGAAATAAATCGCAAGATAAATAATCAAATATAGTTATCAAATAAACATTCTTACTAAGAATCAATTAAGATCCTCCCAAAAATTTCTCAAATTCAAATTAAAACTTATCTAGCATGAACCCTAAAAAATCATAATTACAAACATATTCAAACAACGTATTTATTCAAGTATGAGTCTTAAGAATTTCATCATACTAACTCACATACTCAATCAATGCATTCATTCAAGTATACTTGTATGAAGATTGTGCTCGAGCACTCTTTCAAATGTAAAGTGTGCTCGGACAACAAACTTGTGCCAAGTGTACTCGAATAACTTTCCTATAATACAAAGTGTGCTCGAAACCAAATTCTAGCAGACAGTGTACTCGGAAAGTTAAGTTTTGAAAATTACCAAGTATATTAAAGGAACACGAGTGTACCCGAAATATAAAGTGTGCTCGGAAAACAAAGTTTGCCCGAAAACACTTGTAATTTCAAAGAAATCATACACACATATATCACAGAGAATGCTCGGAATGAAATTAAACACAAAAACATTTAAGTGTAATTTCATGAAGCTTGCTCGAAAATCCTAACTTAGCACAAAGCTTGCTAGGATAAACACATTCAATCATCAGGTATGCCCTTGTTCGAGGGAACTTGTCATATCAAACCATACCCGAAAATGACAAACTTAAACAGTAACATTTAAGCGTGCCCGAAAGGATTAACAAGTCTTTCCTAACAGCATATTCACTCAAAGCTTACTCGGTACACTCACTTAAGTGCACAAAGTTTGCTTGACAACACAATCAGCATATTACATGCATAGCTTACTCGAAGCTAACATATAACATGCATAACTTACTCGAAACAAGAATTTCTTGTTAACAGTTAGCTATTTTAACACATAATCATCTCAAGACTTCAAGCTTGCTCGGAAGGTGAGTGCAACAGTATAAACACTTCAAAGCATGCCCGAAAATCATAAAGTTAGTCAAAAATGACTAAGCTTACTCGGAAAGGTTGAAAGTTGTCAAACCTTACCCGAAACAACATATTCACACATAATCAACTGTTCTGTACTCGGAAAGGTTATATTTCAATATCCTTACCCGAACATACATATTCAAACAGTTTGTGCTCGAGAAGGTTAGAAATCATCAAACCTTACTCGAACTTACATATTCAGACATATTCAACTGTTTTATACTCGGAAAGGTTATAATTCAATAACCTTACCAGAAAATACATATTCAAACAGTTTGTGCTCGAGAAGGTTAGAAATCATCACACCTTACTCGAACTTACATATTCAGCCTATTTTAGGCAAAATGCAACACTTTTTGACTTAAACCACTTTTCTAAGACATTTCTTAGTTATGTATCATTTCAGAACATAGTTTAAGAGCAAATGGTGCATTAAGAGATCAAATTTCAGTTATACTTCACTTCAAAACAATTTCTTTTATAAACTGAAAAGATCTCAAGAATGAGATCATATTGACTAAGTAGCTATCTCATTACTTCACTCTCACCATTATTATGACAATTAGATAGGTTAACAGCACGTATAAACTTAGCATGATTTTCATCTCTTTGGTGATATGATTAAGGTTCAATTTGAGCATAATGCAATAATGGTCAACACTGTGCTATGATGCCTCATATCTCTTCTCAAAGCTTATTTGGCCTTCCCCAAAACACCCCAATTTGACTCCAACCTCCTGTATTCGGTCAAAAATAGTTTCTTATGACAGAACTTATTGTATTTTTGAACTTTTGATATTCAAACATATAGAGGTTGAACGTTGGACTTACAGTTAGCAACCTGCCTTTCATTCAAGATGAGACAGATTTTGTCAACATCTTTGTAGTTCTTGTTTTAACCCTCTTGTTTAATAAAATATTTAAAACGTTTATCAACATTTGGTTGATTTATTCATTCTTCCCCTAGTTTTTGATATTTTCTAAAATTTTCTTAAAGCATGTTCTTTGTCATATATAAAAAATGTTTCATTTGGGTTGACCAAATAACAACAGGCTTGTGTATGACTGGGTAATCACTTTTCTGCCATATCATTCGGAGAGATCTATCTTGAGACATGCAAAACAACTATGCATCTCCACATAAAGATCAGCATTTTCATTATGTTTATATCACCTTAGATTGTACATCATCATGGGAAAGCAACCATACATGTTAATGACTATACTAAGTCCTTTTTAGCCTAATAATTCCACAAGATCAGCTAAGTAGTCAATGTACTATCATTTCCCATATATACAGTTTAATATTCAATCACCCCAATATCTCTTCATTGTCAGGTTAATGGCTATACTATTTGACCAAAAGTGGTCAACAGGACCAAACATACAAATGAATATATGTCATTTCAAAGTCAAAGCTATTGACATAGTTTTAAGTGAAGGAATAAGAAACAAGTCATAATTGCCCCAAATGCATTCAGTTTTCAGGTCAATGGCTATCCTTTAAATCTATAGAGATTTAAGGACCAAACATGCACAAGTGCATGTTCTTTCAACTGGGCAAATGACATAATTCTCAGCAAAAACAACTGTATGAGATCTTTCCCTTTAAAAATCCTTCTTTTAAGCTTCTTTAAAGCTTGAACTGAATAATCTTATCATATCTCTACACCATTAATCAACTTGCTCATGTTTTGACCAAAATATAGTATTTATGCAAAATTCATTATAAATTTCATTGAATCACATAATTTTGACATAAAACAAATTTTGACACAAACAGTTGCATCACATACTCAAATCTTAATCATTCTATCATCATCATAAAAAATAGACTGTAATCTCATTCAATGTCTATTCTACCTTAACAACTTTAGTAGATCAGATTAAAAACATACCCAAGTAACCATAAACATGTGATTACTCATGACATTATATAAGCACTTAATCTTACCTAAACAGATCAAAATACTTATCATAACATCAGTTCAGTTAACAAGATAGTCAAGTATTATCATCAAATTCAACCAAATTGCACAAATAGTTACTTAACCACCTATCAGTTAACATCAAAACAGTGACATAATCAAAACATATTAAACAACATACAGTTGAAACATATTCAATATGTGTAATTTCTAAGAAAATAATCAGTTATCACAGAGACACACATAGAAAACAGTTAATTCACATAGCATAGAACATACTCAGTAACATATTTAGTAACATATTCAGCAACATATTCAGCAACGTATTCCACTTGTGTAACCTCTTCTAGAATATTCAAGTAGCACATAGAGGTACACAACTAAGCACACATCCTTAATCAGATTTCATCAGAGTTGATCATCCCCAGGGCTTTCAAAAGAAAGTTGAACCTGGTTCAATCAAGTGGTTTGGTGAATAGGTTAGCCACATTATCACTTGTATCAACTCTTTGCATGTCAATCAAACCCTTTTGACTACAATCTCTGATGAAATGGTGTCTGATTTCAATATGCTTAGTCTTAGAATGTTGCACAGGATTCTTAAAAGTAAAATATGCAGCAGTATTATCAATCAGAATAGGGGTGTTTAGAAAGTTCAAACCATAGTCCAGCATCTGATTCTGAATCCAGAGAACTTGTGCACAGCAGGCAGATGCAGCAATATATTTAGCTTCTGCAGTGGAGATTGACATAGTGGTCTGTTTCTTGCATTGCCATGACACTAGCCTTTCACCCAAAAACTGGCATCCTCCTGATGTTGACTTTTTACTCATATTACATCCATCATAGTCACTGTCTTTATATGCAATCAGATCAAAGGATTGGTTCTTAGGATACCAAATCCCTAAGTCTGGTCTTCCCTTCAAATATCTGAATATTCTTTTCACAGCATTCATGTGGGAGACTTTTGGATTTGATTGGAACCTAGCACAAACACACACAGCAAACATGATATCTGGTCATGTTGCAATCAGATACATCAGTGATCAAATCTTGGCTCTGTATTCATGTTCATCAACTGGCTCCCCCTTTTCATCAGCTATCATCTTTTCTTTGGTGTCCATTAGAGTTGATGCAGCCTTGTAATCATGACAGTTGAACTTATTTAGAATGTCCTGCACATACTTAGCTTGGTGAATGAAGATTCCTTCATCCTTTTGTTGAACTTGTAGTCCCAGAAAGAAATTCTTTTCACCCATGGAACTCATGCTGTACTTGGACTTCATCACCTCTTCAAACTCCAAACACATATTTTCATTTTTAGATCCAAAGATGATATCATCAACATAGACTTGTACAAGCAGCAAATCTGACCCTTGTCTTTTGTAGAAGAGTGTCTTATCTATGGCTCCCTTTGTGAAGCCATTTTCAAGTAAATGAGTTGATAACTCATCATACCATGCTCTTGGAGCCTGATGTAAACCATAAAGGGCTTTGTTTAGCTTATACACCCTGTTTGGATACATGGGATCCTCAAAGCTTGTTGGTGAGTCACATACACTTCTTCATCAATCTTTCCATTAAGGAATGCAGATTTTACATCAAGCTGGAATACTTTAATGTTCTTTGAGGCAGCATATGCAAGAAAAATCCTTATGGCTTCCAGTCTTACAACTGGTGCAAACACTTCCTCAAAGTCTATCCCTTCCTTTTGAAGACATCCCAGTGCTACAAGTCTTGCTTTGTTCTTAATCACCAAACCCCTTTCATCCCTTTTATTTCTGAACACCCATTTGGTTCCTATTGCATATCTGTCATGTGGCTTGTCTACAAGATCCCATATATGTAAATCTCTGAACTGGGCCAATTCCTCTTGCATTGCCTCTACCCAACTATTGTCTTTTAAAGCTTGAGCAATATTCTTTGGTTCTAATTGGGATAGAAAGCAAGAGTACAGACAGATGTTAGCTATCTCAGAATGACTCCTTGTTACTCTTTCATGCAGGTCACCAATGATATTTCCAGCAGGATGATTCTTTTCAACAGTAGGAGTTTGTATTATCATATTTGTAGACAAATTTATGTCAAGATTTGTTTCATTGATTTCAGGTTCTTCAATGATTAAATCAGCTTCTGCTTCATGAAACTCTGGTGCTTCATCATTGGTTTGTCTTGAAGTGGATGCACCATTGTTTCCCAGATTCAAACTTTGAAACAAGTCTTGGAATCTTGCTGTTGTTGCAGCTTCTTCATCATTTGTTTTGTTGCCTGTGTCACTCCCATTATGAACATGATCATTTTGTACATCAGTACTATCTTGACTTGTCATTTCCTGATCTTGTTCAATGTCATTGTTTGTGGAGCTATTCACAAAAGTGTATTCTTTTTCTGTTCTAGCAACTTTCTTCCACAATTCTTCCAAGTCCAGTTCTTTCTTCTTATTTCTTCAAGTACACTGGTCTTGTAGAATGTTTCATCAAAGTCTTCAGCATAAATCTTGAATGACTTTATCAATTTTTCATGATCAAACAGCCATGTTGCACCACTGACTGTGTTGAATTGATTCTCATTAAAAATAATGTCAGATGACTCTATTACACTCATGTGATCTTTCACATAAACTCTGTAAGCCTTTGAGTGAGTAGAATATCCAACAAAGAAACAGTCTAGTGACTTAGTTTGAAACTTGTTCAAATAGTCTCTAGTGTTCAGTAAGAAACAAAGGGCTTGAAGAACTTGATGTAAGGCTGTCTATTGTTGAAAATCTCATATGGAGTTTTATCATGCCTTTTGTTCACAAGCACTCTGTTCTGAACATAACAAGCAGTGTTGATTGCTTCAGCCCAGAATGTGACAGGTAAGTTAGCATCAGCCAACATGGTTCTTGCAGCTTCTATTAGTGTTTTGTTTCTCCTTTCTGCAACACCATTTTGTTCAGGAGTTCTTGGAGCTGAAAATTGTTGAAGTATTCCTTTCATAGCACAAAATTCTTCCATAACTCCATTCTTGAACTCAGTACCATTGTCACTTCTCAGCATCTTCACTTTCTTATTCATCTTGTTTTCAATCATTGTGACACAGCCTTTAATCAACTCAGCAGTCTCATCTTTGGTACTTAGGAAATAAACCCATGTATATCTTGAATAGTCATCAATGATCACCAAACAGTATCTTTTCTTTCCAATACTTGGTACACTCACAGGACCAAAAAGATCCATGTGAAGTAACTCAAGTGGTTGATCAATTGAGTTGATGAGCTTTGTCTTATGAGTAGACTTATGTTGTTTTCCCTTCTGACATGAGTCACAATGATCATCTGACGTAAATTCTCTTGTAGGTAAACCAATCACATGTTCACCCTTGACCAGTCTATTCATATTCTTTAAGTTCACATGACACAACTTCCTATGCCACAATTAAGACTCATTTTCAGTGGCTTTGGACACAAAACATGCACCACCTCTTGAAATAGCACCTTTCATATTCAGCTCATACAAGTTGCCATTTCTTGGTGCCATCATCATAATCATCTCAGGTGGGATCACAAACTCAGGTTTTAAGATGAAACAATGAGAATCATCAAAACTGACTTTGTAACCCTTATCAAACATTTGAGATATACTCAACAAATTGTATTATAGTCCCTCAACATGAAAGACATTGTCAAAAGACACCTTCCCATTTGTCAATATCCCTTTACCCACAATCTTTCCTCCATTTTCATCACTCCCAAAGGCAACTGGACCCTCATACTTCTCTACATAATTCACATGTGACCTCTTGTCACAAGTCATGTGCCTAGAAAAACCACTATCCATATACCATATATCATTCAATGGAGTGGTCTGTTCCTGCACAAAGAGAAATTTGATTAGTTTAGTGATGAGATGCAAGCTTCTTCAACTTGCAACTTATCAGTGTCAATTTTAGTGGCAGCTTGGGAAGTGAGTGTAGTAGGTTCAGGATCTTCATGAGTGATCTCCAAGTTGTCTGAATGGTCAGTTTCATACCCACACTCTCTTGTTGTTTTGACAAGTGAAGCTGAAATGTCAAGCTCAACTGAGGCAGTTCTCTTTTCCCGTAAGACATAGTCTTTAGATTCTGAGAAGTCTCTAACATCAGTCACAGCTTCAACTTTAGCTTCAGTTCTAGGTTTCCATGTGAAACCTTGTTGTTCATATCCATGTTTCAACAAGAACTTTTCATCACCAGTGAGTACAGCTTGTTTCTTTCTTTGATATACAGCTTTTCCTTTTGAATTCTCACTGCCTGATGATTCTTGTGACTCAACATACTTGACTGAATGAGTATTCTTGGTGAATTTCAATGACTGGTTTTTCCTTATCACCTTCTTTTGCTTCTGAGGTGATTTACTTCTTTTCACATTTTCAGTCATATGCATCTTCTTCTTTGTCTCACCCTTCACTTCAATTCTTATCTCTTTTCTATTCACATTTCCAGATCCCAAATACATTGCATACTTCTCTTTGTATAAAACAAAGTCTTGACCAAACTTTGTTCCATTTGGAACATGGAATGGCTGAAACTTGAGTCTCTCATTACATGAATCAGTATGGTGTCCATATTCATCACACTTTCTACACCACACCTTTCTTTTGAACATCTCATGTTCTTGTGGTTTCCTGAATCGTTCACTTGGTTTGGGCTCTCTTACACCAATTGTCTTTTTGTTTTTTCAGATTGTCATAATCAATTGAGAATGGAACAAACTCAGTCATTCTGATGTCATTTCTTTCCACATTCCCTTTAACAAAGACAACCTTTTTCAAGTTTAATGGTTGATCATCTTCATTCTCTCTATATCTTGACTTCCTTCTTTCATATTCCTCAACAGTCTCTACCTCTCCCACATCAAAGTCTTCAACACTTGAAAAGATAGGATAAATAGGAGCAATATATTCTATATCCATTTCTTTCTTATTTACCTTCTTTT
The DNA here is from genome assembly GCF_021521415.1 of Bidens hawaiensis. Lineage (NCBI taxonomy): Eukaryota > Viridiplantae > Streptophyta > Magnoliopsida > Asterales > Asteraceae > Bidens > Bidens hawaiensis. The sequence goes on along the minus strand of NW_027491291.1, from coordinate 1,273,966 downwards.
TCTTGTTCTTTTCTAACTTCTCAAAAATCTTTTTGCTTGGAGGTCTGACAGCATTGTAACTCACATTCTTCTTTTCACTAATGTCAAACGAAACATGTTCTCTCTTAATTTGCTCATTCATTCTTTTCATTTTATGTGTAACTGGAGGATACTTTGGAAGTTGATCAACAGATTCAGGCTTCTTATATCTTCTTCCTTTTTCAGCAGCTTGAATTTCTTTTTCAGTGATTTGATCACTCAAATCACTTAGATCATCTTGATCTAATTCATCTGAATCAAAGTCATCTTCAGAGACTTGAACTCCAATTGAATTTTCCTCTTTCATTTCTTTCTTCATAACAAATTCACCATCTTCACTCACCTCAACATTTTTGTACAATTCTGCAACCTCTTCTTTGTCTTGAAACACATCTTTGAATTGTTGTAGATAAGCACTTCTCTTTTCTTTGTCAACTTTAGGCATAAAGTTGTTGTTGAATGGTGGTGGAACAGCCTTGTACTTTTCATCTTCTTTTACTTTAATCAGAATTCCACAAATGTTTCCAGTTGAAACTAAGTTCTTTAGGAATTCATTTTCAGTTTGCAGCTTTGTATTCAGCACCTTTTCATCAATCACCATCTTCTTCAACCCACTAATTTCTGTTGTGAATCTTGTATGTGCTCTATAGCTATTCATACAATCCTCTTCCAAAATTTTCATTCTTTCCTCACTAACAATCTCACTTGCCTCATAAGCATTGATAATGATTTGCTTCTTAAAACACTCACTTTCCAACATACCAATCTTTTCTTTTAATTCATTGACAAGTTTAGGTAAATCAGCATTAGGATCAGAATGTACCTTAGATGAAGATGCAGAGTCTATGGCCATGAATGCCACATTAGCTCTTCTGATATCATCTGCTATATCTTCCTCATGGTTACTCCAGTCAAAGCTTCCCTCATGCTGAGTAGTTACTGCCACATTGCCTTGATTTCTTGGTTGATTTTGGTTTGCTGGAATGTTTTGAGTTGCAGGGATTTGAACAGCTTGATTATGATTGTTGTTCATTTGATATACTTGATTCTGATTCATGCCCTGCTGGTTGTTCATCTGAGGCTGATAGTGGTTATTAAAATTGGGATTGAAGTTGTTGTTTGGATGGAAGTTGTTGTTGGGATTGAATCATTGGTTATTGTTGAAGTTCTGCTGGTTGTTGTTTCTATGCACATTCTGCTGGTATTGTTGTTGGTTTCTAGGCTGTTGGAACTGATTAACTTGAAAGTTCCTTGGCAAATTGCACTCTCTTGCAAAGTGTCCAGGCTGTTGACAGTTGTAGCAGATAGCCTTGGACTTATCAAATCCTATTCTCTCATTTGGACCAGAAACTAGTGATCTACCAGTTCAGTTGTACAGTCTCTTGCTTCTTAATGCCAACATTGCAGCTTGCCATTTGAGATCCATGTCTTCAAGGTCATTAGCATCTATTTGTTCCAAATCATCCTACACTACACTTGTGTGAATCATGTTTTTGGCCACAAATGCATTGTAGGACTCAGTGAACATAGACATTAGGGCTTGTGCCTCACTCCCTTGAACATGCCCTGCACCAGCACTTTGACCATTTCCATTTCCCACAGAAACTGAATCATCATCAATCAATTGAACATTAAATCTCTGTTGACCACTTTGATTGCTTGAACCACCTCCAATGAAAGACCTAGCAGTCTCATTGTTGTGATCACTTGGTTCTTCAATGATGGGAATTTGTTGTTGATTCTTTGTTGTAAGATTCCCCATTGGAGCAATTAAAGCATTTGACACATTGAAACTTGGTTTATCTTCCTTGATCATTTCATTCTCAATCATTTCAAGTTCAGCAGCTTGAAGAAAACATACTACATCATCCAATTTCAATTCATTGAAATTTTGCTTTTGAAGGATGAATTTGCAAGCAGTATACCATTCTTTTGGCATTGAGTTGAGCAACTTTGTATTTAAATCAAAGTCAGTCATTACATAGTCAGTTGTTCTCAACTCATTCACAAAACTCAGAAAACGTTCTAGTATTGACTTCAACCTTTCACCATCTCTATACTTGAATCTTTCTAACTGTTGCTTCAGTCTTTGCTTCTTAATGTTCTTCAATTCAGTGTTCCCTTCATACATCTCAATGATTGCATCATACATTGCCTTAGCAGTTTGATGATGTGCAACCTTTGTGAGGATTTCCCAAGACAGACCAAGTTTGAGCATAGCCAATGCTCTGTCATCAACTTTTCTCATTCTCTCTCTAACAGTAGGAATAGCGTTTGGATTAGCACCTTCTTCAACCGGAGCTTGTGGTCCATTCTTGATAGAATTCTGCATATCCACATCATTATAACAAACAGCTGCCTCAAAAAGCACTTTCCACTTGGTAAAGTTCTCCTGACCATACAATCTAGGTATCTTATTAGTAGACACCTCTTGTTCCTCATATCCAGACATTTTCTTAAAACAAAAGTTAAGCTTTTATCGAAAATAGAGTAAAATAATCAGATCTGAGAATAAATTCTAGATCTGAGGTGTCTGATATGAATAGAACAAGATTCAACAATAAAAATCAAAGCTTTAAGTGAAATAAGGAAAAGAAAACACCTAAAACTTGTAGATCTGGAAGAAAAATGAAGAACAGAGCCTCTGACGTCACAAATCAATCGAACAGTGCTCTGCTTACGTCATTCTTCTTCAAAACTTAATCAGCAACAATCTTTCTAAAAATAGCACCAACAAGCTCTGATACCACTTGTCAGGTCCCAAAAATTATGTTTGATGGTCGTTTCGAATCGGATCTTAATCAATCATGTCATAACTCACACAAAATTAATCGTGTTGACAAGAGAGTTAATGACGGGTTACTATATTTAGAAAGATGACCGTTTGTTAAAGGCAGAATCAATAACAAACATATGGTTGCGATGAATATTCAATACACGAAGACACACGAAAGATTCACTCAAAAGATTTCCATTTATATAACTTTAATCATACAAAAGGATAATCGATTAGGGTTTAGGAGGAATCCTAGGACAGCCGTCACACACAAAATATTCTCCTAATTAATGTGTCGGTCTTATCCGTATTTTCGTGCCTCGTCTTCTGTGTGTCTCTTTTTGGCGGCGTGCCCTAATTATTCTATTTATAGGCCTGCCAACCTAAGACAGGCTGTCATTCCTTCTAGAAACCCTATCCGATAGTACATACTCAATTTACATATTCAAAAATATACTAAGTGTAAAACAAGTCTTCCGGGTAAGCTTTTCATTAAACTTCAGTCTCCGAGTACGCAGTGTACTCGGCCTTCCTTCAGACTTGGTAAACATAGAAGTGTACTCGGAATCAGTTTCCGGGTAGACTTTACTTACAGAATATTTTACCAAGTAAAATATTCACCGAGTAGACTTCAATCTTCTTGGACTTATCAAACTTTGCTTGATAAATCCTCACGAGCAACCTTGTTCTTCTATGATCCTGTTCGGCTCTTTGTTAGTTTAATAACTTATTGATAAGGTGTACTCGGGAGTACATACCTTACTCGAGCAGAACCTTACTCGATATAACTTAGAGATATTCCATCAACTCATCAAGTATACTCGGACCATAATTATTAAAGAATACCTTGCCCGGTCTTCCAATTACTTGGCTTCTTGGACTTGGTTGACCATACATTACTCGGAAGAGTAAAATACTTGGTCTTGAAGAACAACCCTGCTTGACAAAGTGAACCTTACTCGGATATGCCAAATAGAAGAACCTTACTCGGAAATCACCAAAAAGCATAACTTGCTCGGATATCCACATAAGAAGATTATTTGAAGTAAACCGTGCCCGGAAGGCAAAATCTCGTACTCGGCAAAGTAAAAGCTTACTCGAAAGTCCAAGGTGTACCCGGGTTCAATACTTAGCAGTTTTTGAGGATTTCATAATTTTTGAAGTATTTTAGCTATTTTTTGAAGTATTTTAGCTATTTTTCCCAAATAAACGTCCCAATTCGGTAATAAAATCGCCAAATATTCTCGGATTGTCGAAAAATTACCAAATTTGAACAAGGACTTATTGACATAGTCCCTGATGTCCCTGCAAAATTTCAAGTCCTAAAAATATGCACATCACAACCTTAACCTAAATAGCCCGTAAGCGAGTGTTTCGGTATTACCTTAGCGGGTTTGGCTCGTTTCTGACTTTTTAATCAAGTTTTCAGGTTCTTGTGCTTCTAAGAAAGCTAGGAACAAGTCCTATATCACAAACCAAGCAGGTTTCATCAATAAAACAGCCCTTTAACTTAGGGTTTCGGCTAGTGCACAAAAACGAACTTTTGAACCGTAAAAATGTCGTTTCAACCCTTTAATCCGTGTTTATGGCCAAAAAAACTATCAAACCAGGTTCCTCACCATGTGTATGATCAAAAAATGTTTATGGACCATTTTTTGGGTTTTTACATGGTTAGGAATGATTTTTGGCAATCAAGCTATGTTTATATGGTATTAATCGAGTTTAAACGAGTTAAACTTAGCCAAACAATGAAGCTTTTTACCTTGTTCTTGCTGGGTTTTGAGAGGACCAGGTTGTTCTACAGATTTCTCCACAAGAAAATGTCTTCAAAACTATCTTGGACTTGTTTAAATATGAAAAGGGTTTAAGGGGGGAAAAGTCTTCTTTGGCGGGCTGGGCTTGTTGGGTCCCCTTTTGGGCCCATTTGGCCCACTTTTCTCGATTTACGTGCCCGAACGTGAAATTCCGAGTCTAAATTTATTTCGGGTTTGGTTTTTGGCGCGAAAAATATAACGGGTACGATAAAAAGTGCGAAAACGAGTGTTTTTCGGCTGTTTTTGTGTAAATTTAAAAAAACATACCAAACGTTTGTAAAAATCGAAAATATTTTCACTGATCGCTTAAAACATTTCAAGTAAGTGTTTGGTAAGTCTTTTTTGGCTTAACGGATGATACAATGCTTGGTTTGTAACTATCTTTCGCGTTTAAGTCCATAGCGGGTAGTTAAACGAGCATGTTTTCGTTTAACTTGTTTGCTATCGAACTAAGGCCATATTACTAATATTTTAGCTTGCATAGATCGTATATCACTTATAGATGGCACCCTGGGATATCCGGACCATAACCAGACCCGTTTGGTTATTCGTTTGTTCGTTACGCAATAAGCGGTTAAACGCTTATTCGAGTTTGTAAGTACTAAGGTGTACTCGGTTTTGCCACGGATGTCATATTCTTCCCCTTGTTTTTGATATTTTCTCAAATTTTCTTAAAGCCTGTTCTTTGTCATATTTAAAAATGTTTCATTTTGATTGACCAAATAACAACAGGCTCGTGTATGACTGGTTAATCACTTTTCTGCCGTATCATTCGGAGAGATCTATCTTGAGACATGCAAAACAACTATGCATCTCCACATAAAGATTAGCATATTCGTTATGTTTATATCACCTTAGATATTACATCATCATGGGAAAGTAACCATACATGTTAATGACTATACTAAGGTCTTTTTAGCCTATTAATTCCATATGATCAGCTAAGTAGTCAATGTACTATCATTTCCCAAAAATACAGTTTAATATTCAATCACCCCAATATCTCTTTCTTATCAGGTTAATGGCTATCCTGTTTTGACCAAAAGTGGTTAATAGGACCAAATATACATGTGAATATATGTCTTGTCAATGTCAGAGTTATTGACATAGTTTTAAGTGAAGAAATAAGAAACAAGTCATAATTGCCCCAAATGCATTCAGTTTTTTCAGATCAATGGCTATCCTTTGAATCTATAGAGATTTAAGGACCAAACATACACAAGTGCATGTCCTTCCAACTGAGCAAATGACATAATTTTCAGCAAAAATAACTACTTGAGACTTTTCCAAAAAAAAAAAAAAAAAAAAAATCCTTCCTTTAAGCTTCTTAAAAGTTTGAACTGAATAATCTTATCATATCTCAACACCATTAATCAACTTTCTCATGTTTTGACCAAAGTATAGTATTTATGCAAAATTCATTATTAAAATTCATTGAATCACTTAATTTTGACATAAAACACATTTTGACACAAACAGTTGCATCACACATTCAAATCTTAATCATTCTTACCTCATCAAGAAAAACAGACTGTACTCACATTCAATGTCTATCCTATCTTAACAACTTCAGAAGATCAGATTAAGAAAACATATTCAAGTAACCATAAACATGTGATTACTCATGACATCATATAAGCATTCAATTTCATCTAAACAGATCAAACTACTTATCATAACATCAGATCAGTTAACATGATAGGCAAGAATTATCATCAATTTCAAACAAATTTCACAGATATTTACTTAAGCACCTATCAGTTAACTTCAAAACAGTGACATAATCAAAACATATTCAATCAACATTCAGTTGAAACATATTCAATATTTGTAATCTCTAATAAAATTATCAGTTATCACAGAGAGACACACACAGAAACAGTTAAGTCACATAACATTTAACATACTCAGTAACATATTCAGTAACATACTCAGCAACATATTCAGAAACATATTCAGCAACATATTCAGTAACACATTCAGTAACATACTCAGTAACATATGTGACCTCTTCTAAAATATTCAAGTAGCACATAGAGGTACCCAACCAAGCACACATCCTTAATCAGATTTCATCAGAGTTGATCATCCCCAGGGCTTTCAAAAGAAAGTTGAATCTGGTTCTATCAAGTGGTTTGGTGAATAAGTCAGCCAAATTATCACTTGTATCAACTCTTTGCATTTCAATCAAACCTTTTTCACTGCAATCTCTGATGAAGTGATGTCTGATTTCAATGTGCTTAGTTTTAGAATGTTGCACGGGATTCTTAACAGTAAAATATGCAGCAATATTATCAATCAGAATAGGGGTGTTTAGAAAGTTCAAACCATAATCCAGCGTCTGATTTTGAATCCAGAGAACTTGTGCACAGCAGGCAGATACAGCAACATATTCAGCTTCAGCAGTGGAGATTGATACTGTAGTCTGTTTCTTGCATTGCCATGACACTAGCCTTTTTCCCAAAAACTGGCATCCCCCTGATGTTGACTTTCTACTCATATTGCATCCATCATAATCATTGTCTGTATATGCAATCAGATCAAAGGATTGGTTCTTTGGATACCAAATCCCTAAGTCTGGTCTTCCCTTCAAGTATCTGAATATTCTTTTAACAGCATTCATTGGGAGACTTTTGGATTTGACTGGAACCTAGCACACACACACACAGCAAACATGATATCTGGCCTTGTTGCAGTCAGATACATCAGAGATCCAATCTTGGCTCATCAACTGACTCCCCCTTTTCATCAGCTATCATCTTTTCTTTGGTGTCCATTGGAGTTGAAGCAGTCTTGTAATCATGACAGTTGAACTTATTCAAAATGTCCTGCACATACTTAGTTTGGTGAATGAAGATCCCTTCAGCTTTTTGTTGAACATGCAGTCCCAAAAAGAATTTCATTTCACCCACGGAACTCATGCTGTACTTGGACTTCATCACCTCTTCAAACTCTAAACAAATATTTTAATTTGTAGATCCAAAGATGATATCATCAACATAGACTTGTAAAAGCAGCAAATCTGACCCTTTTCTTCTGTAGAAGAGTGTCTTGTCAATGGCTCCCCTTGTGAAACCATTTTCAAGTAAATGAGTTGACAACTCATCATACCATGCTCTAGGAGCCTGATGCAATCCATAAAGGGCTTTGTTTATCTTATACACCCTGTTTGGATGCATTGGATCCTCAAAACCTGGTGGTTGAGCCACATACACTTCTTCATCAATATTTCCATTTAGGAATACAGATTTAACATCAAGCTGGAATACTCTTATGTTCTTTGTGGCAGCATATGCAAGCAAAATTCTTATGGTTTCCAGTCTTGCAACTGGTGCAAACACTTCCTCAAAGTCTATCCCTTCTTCTTGAAGACATCCCAGTCCTACAAGTCTTGCTTTGTTCTTAATCACCAAACCCCTTTCATCCCTTTTGTTTCTGAACACCCATTTGGTTCCAATTGCATATCTGTCATGTGGCCTATCTACAAGATCCCACACATGTAAATATCTAAACTGGCCAATTCCTCTTGCATAGCCTCTACCCAACTGTTGTCTTTTAAGGCTTGAGCAATATTCTTTGGTTCTAATTGGGATATAAAGCAAGAATAAAGACAGATGTTTGCAATCTCAGAATGACTCCTTGTTACTCTTTCATGCAAGTCACCAATGATATTTTCAGCAGGATGATTCTTTTCAACAGTAGGAGTTTGTATTATCATATTTGTAGACAAATTTGTGTCAAGATTTGATTCATTAGGTTCAGGTTCTTCAATGATCAAATCAGTTTCTGCATCATGAAACTCTGGTGCTTCATTATTGGTTTGTCCTAAAGTAGATTCACCATTGTTTCCCAGATTCAAGCTTTGAAACAAGTCTTGAAATCTTGCTGTGGAAGCATTTTCATCTTCATTTGATTGGTTGCATGTGTCACTCTCATTCTGAACATGATCATTTTGTACATTTGGAATGTCCTGATTGTTTACTTCCTCATCTTGTTCAGTGACATTGCTTGAGGAGCTTTTCACAAAAGTATATTCCTTTTCTTTTCTAGCAACATTTTTCCACAATTCTTCCAAGTCCAGTTCTTCTTCTTGTTCTCTTCAACATGTGTACTGGTCTTGTAGAATGAATCATCAAAGTCATTAGAATAAATCTTGAATGACTTGATTAACTTTTCATGATCAAACAGCCATGTTGCACCACTGACTGTATTGAATTGATTTTCTTTAAAATTGATGTCAGATGACTCTATCACACTCATGTAATCTTTCACATAAACTCTGTATGCCTTTGAGTGAGTAGAATATCCAACAAAGAAACAATCTAGTGACTTAGTTTGAAACTTGTTCAAATAATCTCTAGTGTTCAATAGAAAACATTTGCAACCAAAGGGCTTGAAAAACTTGATGTAAGGCTTTCTGTTATTGAAAATTTCGTATGGAGTCTTGTTATGCATTTTGTTTACAAGTACCCTGTTCTAAACATAACATGCTGTATTGATTGCTTCAGCCCAAAAAGTGACAGGCAGATTTGCATCAGCCATCATGGTTCTGGCAGCTTCTATCAATGTTCCGTTTCTTCTTTCTGCCACACCATTTTGTTCAGGAGTTCTAGGAGCTGAGAATTGTTGAAATATTCCTTTCTTTGTGCAGAATTCTTCCATAACTCCATTTTTGAACTCTATACCATTGCCACTTCTCATCATTTTGACTTTCTTATTCAGCTTGTTCTCAATCATTGTAACACAACCAATAATCAACTCAGCAGACTCATCCTTGGTACTTAGGAAATAGACCCAAGTGTATCTTGAATAGTCATCAATGATCACCAGACTATATCTTTTCTTTCCAATGCTTGGCACACTCACATGACCAAAAAGATCCATGTGAAGTAACTCAAGTGGTTGATCAATTGAGTTGATGAGCTTTGTCTTATGAGTAGACTTGTGTTGCTTTCCCTTTTGACATGAATCACAGTGATCATCAAACTTAAATTCTCTTGTAGGTAAACCAATCACATGTTCACCCTTGACCAGTCTATTCATGTTCTTTAAGTTTATATGACACAATTCCTTATGCCACAATTTTGATTCATTTTCAGTGGCTTTGGAAACAAAACATGCACCACCTCTTGAAATGGCTTCTTTCATATTTAACTCATATAAGTTGCCATTTATGGGTGCCATCATCATAATCATCTCAGGTGGAATTACAAATTCAGGTTTTAAGATGAAGCAATGAGAATCATCAAAACTAACTTTGTAACCTTTATCACACATCTGTGATATGCTCAGAAGATTGTATTGAAGTCCCTCAACATGAAACACATTGTCAAATGACACCTTTCCATTTGTCAAGATTCCTTTTCCCACAATCTTTCCACCATTTTCATCACTCCCAAATGCAACAGGACCTTCATATTTCTCTTCATAGTTCACAAGTGACCTCTTGTCATAAGTCATGTGCCTAGAACAACCACTATCCATATACCATATATCATTCAATGGAGTGGCCTGTTCCTGCACAAAGAGAAATTTGATTAGTCAAGTGATGAGGTGCAAGCTTCATCAACTTGCAACTTATCAGTGGCAGCCTGGGAAGTGAGTGTTGTAGGTTCAGAATCTGCTTGTGTGATCTCCAGATTATCAGAATGATCAGTTTCATACCCACATTCTCTTGGTGTTTTGAAAAGTGAAACTGAACATTGAGGCTCAACTGAGTCAGTGACATTCTCTTTCAAGACATAGTCCTTTGTTTCTAAGTAGTCTCTTACATCATCCACAGCTTCAATTTTAGTTTCTGCTTTAGGCTTTCAAGTGAAACCATGTGGTTCATATCCATGTTTCATCAAGAACTTCTCATCACCAGTCAGTTCATTTGATTTCATTCTCTTATAAGTATCTTTTCTTCTTGTCTTTTCACTGTTTGATGATCCTTGAGAGTCAACAGACTTAACTGATTGAGTGTCTTGATTAATCTTCAATGACTGATTTTTCTTCTTTGTCATCTTCTTGTGCTTCTGTGGTGACTTACTTCTTCCTACACACTCAGTCACTTGTTTCTTTCCTTTGATCTCAGCATTCTCTTCATTACTTGTCTTCTTTCCACACAGAATTCCTTTTCCCAAATACATTTCATACTTCTCTTTGTACAGAACAAAGTCTTGACCATACATTTTTCCATCTGGTACATGAAATGGTTTGAGTTTGAATATCTCATTTCATGAATCTATGTGGTGACCATATTCATCACACCTTTTGCACCACACATTGCCTTTGAAAACTTCATGTTATTTTGGTTTCTTAAATCTTTCACTTGGCTTAGGTGAGTTGACTCCCAGAGTCTTCTGATTTTTCAAACCATCAAAGTCAATTGAAAAAGGAACAAATTCCTCAATCTTGATGTCTTGTCTTTCAACATTGCTTTTGACAAAGACAATCTTCTTCATAATCATAGGTTCTTCATAACTGCTTTCTCTAACCCTTGACTGTCTTTTCTCATATTCTTCCATTGTTTCCACTTCTCCAACATCCAACACTTCGTGACTAGAAAATATTGGATAAACTGGGATAAAGTTTTCTGTATAAGTCTTTTCATTCACTTTCTTCTTCTTGTTGTTCTGCTTTATCCTATTCAAAACAGTCTTGCTTGGTGGTCTGACTGCATTGTAGTTTATCTTCCTCCTTTCACAGATGTCAAAAGAGACCTGTTCCCTTTTAATGTTATCATTTTGCTTCTTTGATTTTGGTGGGACTGGTGGATACTTTGGAAGCTTGTCAACAGATTCAGGTTTTTTATACTTTCTCCCTTTTTCAGCAGCCTGAATTTCCTTTTCAGTAATTTGATCACTCAAATCACTCAGATCATCTTGATCCAATTCATCTGAATCAAAGTCATCCTCAGAGTCTTGAACTCCAATTGACTTTTCCATTTTCACTTCATTCTTAATCACAAACTCTCCATCTTCATTCACTTCTACCTTTCTGTATAGATCAACAATTTCTTCCCTATCTTGAAAGACATCTTTGAATTGTTGTAAGTGTGCATCCCTTTTCTCTTTGTCAACCTTTGGCATAAAGTTGTTGTTGAATGGAGGTGGAACTGTTTTTTATTTGTCTTGGTCTTTCACTTGATTCAGTATTCCACAAATGTTGCCAGTTGCGACCAAATTTTTAAGAAATTCAGTTTCAACCTTTAGTCTTGTGTTTTGCACCTTTTCTTCAATCAACATCTTTTTTAAACCATCAATCTCAGTGATGTATCTTGTTTGAGATCTATAAATGATCATGCAATCATCTTCAAGACTCTTAATCTTTTCATCACTTATCATCTCACTTGTTTCATCCTCATTTATGATACTTTTCTTTCTAAAACACTCATCTTCCAGCTTGCCTACTTTTGTTTTTAGTTCACTAATAAGTTCATTCAAATCAACTGTAGGAGCAGAGTGTACCTGAGAGGAGGCTCCCTTTTCTTTCTCATTTATGGCCATGAATGCCACTTTGCCTTTCTGATATCATCAGAAATATCCTCTTCATGACTGCTCCAATTAAAACTTCCTTCATGTTGTGTAGTCACAGCCACATTTCCTTGATTTCTGATCTGATTTTGATTTGCTGGAATAGTGTTGTTTTGACTATTTTGAGTTGGTTGAAGGTTTTGATTGTGATTTATTTGAGGCTGAAATCCTTGACTCTGTTGCATACTCTGTTGTTGATTGTTCATCTGAGGCTGAAAGTTGTTGAAGTTGGGATTGTAACTGTTGTTGTTATTGAAGTTGTTCATTTGAGTGCTGTTGTGGTTGAATCTTGGTTGATTTTGCAGGTAATGCTGCTGACTTCTTGACTGATTTTGTTGATATTGAGGCTGACCTACTGGTTGTTGATTCTGAAATTGATTCATCTGAAAATTTCTTGGTTGATTGCATTCTCTAGCAAAATGACCAGGTTGCTGACAATTGTAGCATATTGCTTTTGACTTGTCAAACCCAATCCTGTCATTTGGACCAGAAACTAGAGATCTACCAATTCTATTGTACAGCCTTCTACTTCTCAATCCCAACATAGCAGCTTGCCATTTCAAATCCATGTCTTCTAAGTCATCTGCATCAATTTGTTCTAAATCATCTTGAACCACACTTGTGTGAATCATGTTCTTTGCAACAAATGCATTATAAGAGTCAGTGAACATAGACAGCAATGCTTGTGTTTCATTGTTTTGAACATGTCCTGTTACAAGGTTAGTAACATTTCCACTGGACATAGAGGCTGAGTCAGAATCATCAATTAGTTGCACATTGAACCTCTACTGATTTCCTTGAGTACTTGTACTACCCCCAATGAAAGACTTTGGAGTCACAACATTATGTTCAGCTGGTTCTTCTATGATGGGAATTTGTTGTTGGTTCTTTGTTGATAGGTTTCCCATAGGTGCAATCAATGCATTTGAAGTATTGAAGCTTGGTCTATCTTCCTTGATCATTACATTCTCAATTATTTCAAGTTCAGCAGCTTGAAGAAAACATATCACATCATCCAATTTCAATTCATTGAAATTCTGCTTTTGAAGGATGAATTTGCAAGCATTATACCATTCTTTTGGCATTGAGTTGAGTAACTTTGTATTCAAATCAAAGTCAGTCATTAAATAATCAGTTGTTCTCAACTCATTCACAATACTCAGAAAACGTTCTAGTATTGACTTCAACCTTTCTCCATCTCTATACTTGAACCTTTCCAACTGTTGCTTCAGTCTTTGCTTCTTAATGTTCTTCAATTCAGTGTTCCCTTCATACATCTCAAGGATGGCATCATACATTTGTTTGGCTGTTGTGTGATGAGCCACCTTCGTCAGAATCTCCCAAGATAAACCTAGCTTAATCATAGCCAAGGCTTTGTCATCCACCTTTCTCAGCTTTTCTCTTATAGCAGCAGTTGCAGTAGCATTTGCACCTTCTTCAACAGTGGTTTGTGGACCATTCTTGATGGAGTTCCACATGTCAATGTCATTGTAGCATACGGCTGCTTCAAAGAGTACCTTCCATTTGATAAACTTTTCCTGTGCATACAACCTAGGTATCTTGTTAGTAGACACCTCTTGTTCCTCATATCCAGACATTTTGAGAAAATAAAAATCAGTTTCTTATAAAAAAATTTCAAAATAATCAGATCTGAAACTAGAATGCTCAGATCTGATGTGTCTGATGTGATTAGAACAAGATTTAGATATAAATATTTGAACTTTAAATGAAATAAAGAAGAAAAAACACCGGTAGATTGTAGATCTGGAAGAAAAATGAAAAACAGAGCTGCTGACATCACAAATCATTCGAACAGTGGTCTGCTTACGTCATTCTTCTTCAAATCTTAATCAGCAACAATCTTTCTAAAAAATAGCAGTAATCAAGCTCTGATACCACTTGTTAGGTCCCCAAAATGATGGTCGATTCGGCTTGGATCTTAATCAATCATGCCATAACTCAGACAAATTAATCGTGTCAACAAGAGAGTTAATGACGGGTTGCTATATTTAGAAAGATGACCGTTTGTTAAAGGCGGAATCAATAACAAACATACGGTTGTAATGAATATTCAAAGATCGAAGACACACACATGATTCACTCAAAAGATTTCCATTTATATAATGTTAATTATACAAAAGGAGTAATCGATTTAGGGTTTATAAGGAATCCTATGACAGCCGTCACACACAAAATATTCTCAATTAATGTGTCGTGTGCCGTGTGTATTCCGTGTCTCCTCTTTTTTTTCTCTCTCTGGCGGCGTGCCCTAATTATTCTATTTATAGGCCTGCCAACCTAGGACAGCTGTCATTCCTTCTAGAAACCCTATCCGATAGTACATATTCAAATTACATATTCAAAAATAAAACTAAGTGTAAAACAAGTCTTCCGGGTAGGCTTTTCATTAATCTTTAGTCTCCGAGTACGCAGTGTACTCGGCCTTCCTTCAGACGAGTAGACTTCAATCTTCTTGGACTTATCAAACATTGCTCGATAAATCCTTACGAGCAACCCTGTTCTTCTTTGGTCCTGTTCGGCTCATTGTCAGTTGAACAACTTATTGATAAGGCGTACTCGGGAGTACATACCTTACTTGAGCAGAACCTGTCACACCCCGTTAAGCGAATTGCGGAAGCGTAAAACGGAAATGCAACAGATACAACTGGTATCAAATACATTGTTCATAAAGAAACATTACTTACTAATTTACAATATATTATATCGTTCTAACATCTTTTACAAACTATGTGATACAATCAAACCGGTTCTTCAATTACTTTACTTCTAACTCAAATGCCCATGACATCAATCACCAATCAGACACGTAACGCACAGGAAATTACTTCTCATATCTGATTACCTGAAAAGCATGTTAAAATAGGTCAACTACGAATAGTTGGTGAGTTTCATAAGTTTAACGAAATCAGTTCTGCGTACCACACAGTCATAGTTTGTATGTACGCGCGTATGTAAAAATATGTATTTACGTTTGTATAAATAAATACAGCCATATCCTTGTGTGTGCATATGCACACATGTAAGTTTATAATATAAATTCGAAATATCAGTAAAATCATGATTGTTTGTTCGTACTACCTGTTTCCAATTTTCGTGTTTAACCAACCACTGTGGACCCCCTTCCTCCCACAACGGTTCCACTTAAACTCAACCACTGTGGCCCCCCTTACGCCCACAACGGTTCCGTGTTAACATCAACCACTGTGGTCCCCCTTCCACCCACAATGATTCCACGTAAACTCAAACATTATATAGTGTACACGCAAATAATTAGTATATTCTACACATAGTATTTCCTACGGCTAATCACATAGCATATATATAGACACATATACACACATAGTATTTATCACGTATCACCAAATACTGTGGCTCCCCATCCGCCCACAATACGCATAATCACATTATTTTCTTAACATTCATGTCATAATCAAGTTAGTTCGTTTAATAAGTTGCAGCAGAACTTGGCTCATAGGCCATACTCAACTTTAGTTTATAAGTTGCAGCAGAACTTGGCTCATAGGCCATACTCAACTTTAGTTTAGTAAGTTGCAGCAGAACTTGGCTCATAGGCCATACTCAACTTTAGTTTAGTACTACTGTGGCCCCCCTTCCGCCCACAATAGCCCCATAATCATCACAGACCACGTTATCCCCATGGCCATTACAGACCACGTTGTCTCCAAAATTAGTTATGTTTAACATTACATAACATGTTTGTATAAACATGCTGTCACGTGTAATTTCATTATGTTTTGAAGTTCGTATTATCTCCACTCAATATATCAATCAACGATAATAATCATCTTTCATCAGCACGTAGTCAATCATTATGTTTGTAGGGACTTTTCATATATAAATGTTCAGATATTTTATATCCTGAATCGTTTTCAGATAGATAACGTGTATAAACATGCTTTCCACCCCAAAAGTTCGTAAAATAGTTTAAAGAGTGGGGTCATGAAACTCACGGTTTTGTAGGCACTCAGTGCGAGATCAGCACGGGGTTCGTTTCCCTTGCTATCACTTAGTCCCTATAGTCCATATTATAATAATATTAATATTTTAATATTATTATAATCTCAGTATTAAACTGGGCTGTATAACTAATCTGGGTATTGCTGGTATGCCCAGAAAGTGGTAATAGGCTTAGGCTGTGATGTTGTTCAGTGTCTAATACTTAAAACCGAACTTGGCTCAGATTCCCGTTTTCCCAGCTGGGCCAAGTTGTTTGTTTACGCGTTCAGAAAACAGTTATAGGGGAATAAGCTTGGATAAATGTATTGGTTAATAAAATGATTAAGCTATAAAGAATGATCACATACTAGGGTACCGGATTAGCCTCGGGGTCCGTTTCCGTTTATTCAGTTTGATTTAAGAAGAAACGCGCACAATCTATCCGGATTGTCCAGGTTTCTCATAGAAAAGTTCGTTTTTACTTAATTAATCCAAAAATATGATTTTTGATCACTCTTGGTGTTTTGATATTCCCGCAGGTTCGTTAGTCGCGAACTTACCTGTTTTTATAAAAACTGAATTTGCTTAATCTTCATATTAGTATAATTAAATAACCGTTAATCATTAAATTATGAAAATTTAGCCACTTATCAAATAAAATATGTAGATTTTTATAAAATAATTTCTGGAATTATTTATTGATTTATTAATTTATAAAAATTCATTTTATCAGCTATATTTCGCCTGAAAATCGTCCGTTTGTCCCAAACAACTTCCAAAAATTCCACCAAAATTCCTGAATACTCAAATCATGTCCCAAAACAGTCTATATCAATTCCAGAATGTAAACAACTTGTTCAATATTCTTTTCGGCCCAAATTCGGCTATAAAAATTCGCACAAACGCATATGTACAAAACACCTTTAGACTTCTCCAAATGATCTCAAAATTCATATGTCATCAAAATAGATAATATCTGAGTTCCCAGAAAAATTTCATAATTTTTGAAGTATTTTAGCTTTTTTTCCCAAATAAACGTCCCAATTCGGTAATAAATTCGCCAAATATTCTCGGATGGTCGAAAAATTACCAAATTTGAACAAGGAATTATTGACATAGTCCCTGATGTCCCTACAAAATTTCAAGTCCTAAAAATGTGCACATCACAACCTTAACCTAAATCGCCCGTAATCGAGTGTTTCGGTATTACCTTAGCGGGTTTGGCTCGTTTCTGACTTTTTAATCAAGTTTTCAGGTTCTTGTGCTTCTAAGAAAGCTAGGTACAAGTCCTATATCACAAACCAAGCAGGTTTCATCAATAAAACAGCCCTTTAACTTAGGGTTTCGGCTAGTTCACAAAAACGAACTTTTGAACCGTAAAAATGTCGTTTCAACCCTTCAATCCGTGTTTATGGCCAAAAAAACTATCAAACCAGGTTCCTCACCATGTGTATGATCAAAAAATGTTTATGGACCATTTTTAGGGTTTTTACATGGTTAGGAATGATTTTTGGCAATCAAGCTATGTTTATATGATATTAATCGAGTTTAAACGTGTCAAAATTAGCCAAACAATGAAGCTTTTTACCTTGTTCTTGCTGGGTTTTGAGAGGACCAGGTTGTTCTACAGATTTCTCCACATGAAAATGGCTTCAAAACTATCTTGGACTTGTTTAAATATGAAAAGGGTTTAAGGGGGGAAAAGTCTTCTTTGGCGGGCTGGGCTTGTTGGGTCCCCTTTTGGGCCCATTTGGCCCACTTTTCTCGATTTACGTGCCCGAACGTGAAAATCCGAGTCTAAATTTATTTCGGGTTTGGTTTTTGGCGCGAAAAATATAACGGGTACGACAAACAGTGCGAAAACGAGTGTTTTTCGGCTGTTTTTGTGTAAATTTAAAAAAACATACCATACGTTTGTAAAAATCGAAAATATTTTCACGGATCGCTTAAAACATTTCAAGTAAGTGTTTGGTAAGTCTTTTTTGGCTTAACGGATGATACAATGCTTGGTTTGTAACTATCTTTCGCGTTTAAGTCCATAGCGGGTAGTTAAACGAGCATGTTTTCGTTTAACTTGTTTGCTATCGAACTAAGGCCATATTACTAATATTTTAGCTTGCATAGATCGTATATCACTTATAGATGGCACCCTGGGATATCCGGACCATAACCAGACCCGTTTGGTTATTCGTTTGTTCGTTACGCAATAAGCGGTTAAACGCTTATTCGAGTTTGTAAGTACTAAGGTGTACTCGGTTTTGCCACGGATGTCTTGTTCTCCCCCTGTTAAGAAATTTCGTCCCCGAAATTCAATATGCCAAATATGCTCTTTTTGGGGAAAATTTTATATAATCATTTGATTCACAATTCGTTTTTTTTTTTTTTTTTTTTTTTTTGTTTCCAAACACGTTTGATTCCCCATTGTGGATTCCACTGAATTTTATTCAATAAGATTTTGTTGTGTCGCAACTGTTTTATTTTCCCCGCTCAGCATTTTCACGAGTCTCTTTATAGAGTTTTGTTGTATAAAAGTTTTCAAATAATACTAATTCCGCCCTGTCAGTAAGGCACTCGTTTTGATTCGATATATGAAATATAGGGAGTGAAATAATTTTGTTTAATACGTTATGGGGTTAACTTTCAAGGCAATTTTGTATAGTGCTATATATTTTAGAATTAACTCACCGTTCCTCAACTCAACTAACAACTTTCAAAATTTGATAACTTCTCGTATTTCTCAGTATAGCCCTCTTGTTAGCCTTAGGCGGCCTTCGGTTTGTTATTAATTTTACGAGCTTTATTTATGGTTATCGAAATCAAATCGGATTTTGTATTTTGGGGGTCACCAATTTTTTTCAATTTTAATAAGATGGCGAGTTACATTCTTGCTCGTATAATATAGTATATTACCACTTGTATAATATTATGATGACTGTTAATGTACGAGGATTGAAATTACTGGTCTCACTTTCCTCTATTGTTTGAATAGTTTATTTGATTTGATTGTTTTATAGAGGATTATAGACCCGTGCTTAGGCCAATTAGGGATCTAAAATTTCATACACAATTCACCAAGAGTAAGATTTTGTTAAGGCGAGTTTTTCAGTTGGATAGTTGTTACAAATCAGAAGAAGGTATTTGGAGTGGATTAGTCAGGAAACTATCATTCAGCTTGAATTGCTTTCTCGGGATGTTTAAGGAACACATGTTAAGGGTTCCATTTTAGTTTGTTTCCCACTTCTAATGGGGTATCTCGAATTGTTGTAGCATCTCCGAGGATCTTTAGTATTCCCCCAGAACTTATAACAGGGCACACTTTACAACACATGAGCCTATGATTCCTTCATAGATTTCGCTTGCATCTTTATACTAGTACTCAGTTTATCCGAACATCTGGCCTGACTTTTCCTTGTTCATCACTCAGTTATTAAGGCTATAAAAATTTAAAGTTCAAGTTTCGGTTACGGATAGTATAGTTTTCCTCATCCGTGTTTCATCATTGGGGTACTAGGACTTGTTCCGTGTACGGGATCACTTCTTTATCTAGAAGAGGCAGTATAACAGTTCTATTTCTATATATAACCTTCATTTGAACACAATTAACTAGTCCATACTGACTATTACACAATGACTCCTCACTTCCACCGGGAGTGCATCGATAGGGAATAGCTAGTTATTTAGGTTAAAAGGGTAGTTTTTCGAGTAATATGGTTAGTATTTATAGTCTTACTTTTGGTGGTTTCTATAGTATACAGAATTGTTATTTTACTAGACGGTATATTTTCCAAAGTAATAACTTGTAGGAACGAAACGTCTATCAGTGTCCGTAATAAATAAACTAAAGTATGTTAGGCATTACTAAGAACGTACCTGTCACTACATTTGTTCTATCCGGTTTATTCACAATACGTGACCCCTAGTCTAGTTGGACGTCGATGTCGGTCCTTGCCTTTGTCTTTCCATCGCAATTGGGTTCAATCTAGGGCAGTCTTTCTTGATGTGCTCCTTACTACCACACTCATAACAGGCATTACGGTTTATTATGTGTTGGTTTTGGTAGACTGGTTGTTGTCGTGTTGGTTGCGGTTGGGGTAGTTGTGAGTCCTGGAGTTGGGTTGGTGGATTTATAGTATTCATAACGGTTCTACAATTTCGGGCATAGTGTCCCACCTTCCCACATTTGTGACACACATTGGTCCGACATTCACCAACATGATGATAACCACATTTTCCACATCTAGGCAAAAGCCCATTATACTTATCTTGCTTCACATCGGAACTGATCATAGCGTAATTTTGTATTGCAAGGCGCGCTCATTTATTCCGTTGTCTTTCTTGTATTCCCGCTCCATAATTGGTTCGTTTTGTACCAGATGATTCCCCGGGCATTCTTAATGAACCACTTCTAATCAAATCAGAAGTTACAATGCCGGCTTGTAACACGGCATTTTCGAAAGTTACAGGGCCAGTTGAATTAACCAAACTCCTGACTTCGGGGGCTAAACCCCAAATGTAGCGTTCAGTACATTTAGATTCTGGAGTAACTAACCATGGGACTAGACGAGCCAGTTCGTTAAAGCGATGGGTATACTCCAAGTGATCTGCACCCTTCATTTCTAGATTCCAAAGTTCTTGCTCTAATTTCTGAATTTCGTTTATCGGACAAAAGTGTTTTATCATAAGATTTTTAAGTTCTGTCCAAGACATACGATTGGTTGCCTCTTGTCCTTGAATTTGCACAACAGTATTCCACCACATTAGCGCGTGGTCTACAAATGTAGAAGTAGCAAATTTGACAATACAATCTGGTGGACAGTTAGTGATATTAATGTTGGGTTTCTATGGAATTTACAAACTTAGTTAACCGTTTAACTAGTTATAATTAATGCGGAAACGTGATAGACAAACTAACCATATGAACAACCTAGTTTATTCATTGCAAGATTACCAATAATCTATTTACTAGAAACCCGAAGCTAGGATCACATGATACGGGAACAACTAAACAATCAAAGCTATATAAATACTTACAATCTTAACCCTTTAAGAGTTTAGTAGATGGTTGAAGAAGATGATGATGATGCTACTAGACTTTCAAAGGAAAACCCTCAAACGGAATATACCCCGAGCCTCCAACACACACCGAGCTATGCTAGGAAGCTTGAACACGGAAAAACGAGACCCGAGCCCTTCTTTTTTCCTTTTGGCCGTAAACAAGAAAGAAAGAAAGGAAGAGTTTTATGTTTTTGTTTACTTGAAAGTTATTAAAAAGGGTCTTCATCATCATCACACCCAAGAATGCATGGTTAGGTAGATATAAACACTTATACACTCAACCTCCATCTTTTGCATGTTAATGATTTTGACCAAGTTAGTGGGGTGTGGGGCCCACCCAAAACCGGCCCCAATATATATATATAATTTTTTTTTTTTTTTTTTTTTTATTTATTTTATACTTTATAAAATATATAAACACCCCATCTTTTATAAACCATTTTACAAAAGATCATATAGTTAAATAATCATTCCAATAATAATTATTTGAATAAATAAATTAACCAATTAATTTATTTAACACTTTCAAGTAAGTATTCAGAAACCCGATTTTCTGAATGTATTGTGTTCTGTATTTGTCTTATAGATCTTATCTTAACAAATACATAATTGGTATGTGTCTAACTCGTTATTGGGTATGACCCGACTTGGATCAAACACGGCTAGCCACATTAACCTAATTATGTGTCTCGGGCATACGGTATTCCAACAATCTCCCACTTGCACGTGACTCATAAGAAGTTAATGCTAATGGTGAATACCGCCTAACAACAGGTCACCACCCCTAGTGTGTTTGACTAAGTGCCATTCAATAACATCATCCCCTTCAAGTCCATACTTGATATGATATAGGTAAGTCTTATCATTACATCCCTTTGTTACTAGATGTCCTGTCAAATCGAAGAGACATAGATTGATCATTCTCTCATTGATTTAACTTAACAGGCCTTAGACATCTAAACTCTCAACACATAAGAGGAACAAATCCCATCTTGACTGCATACATCCTTGTTGACATCTCGTATGATATCTGAGCTCTTTCTTTTATGTCATCGTGTTACCGAAAAACAAAGAAGAGAGTCAAGTTATCAGACTTGATGAAAGGTCAGATCCAATATGCATCTCAGGTCAAAGGACACAATGATACTCGCCTTTACTCAAGGATTACTTATGATCAGTTGCACTAACTCCATGCAGTGATCCTCGAGAGCGGATCATGTCCAATATTTGTATCCCACAAATATCTATGAACCTTGGTGGCAAACCTATGCCTTATATTCATCACATGAATATCAACCAATCCAGGTTCATAATAGTCTTACCTTCATACTTGTTCCCACAAGCATGATCGACTACGGACGTTTAGAACAACATAAGTCATTCATGGATTAAACATGCAAAAATAGAACATAACTCATTTAATAATTAAAACTTAATTAATTTCATGAGATACCCATTACATTCGTTCTTAAACAAACACTAAACACGGATTAAATCCACTCACTAGAATACCGAAGTCCTAATGCACAAACATGACCCTCATGCTTTGGCCTATCGAGGAGCTTCGTGAGTGGGTCCGCAATATTTTGATCGGTATGAACTTTATGAATACATATTTTTTTCTTTTCAACTTCATCCCTTATGTAGTTGAATCTGCGCTCAATGTGCCTCGTTTTCTGATGAGCACGAGGCTCCTTGATCTGTGCAATAGCACCCTCATTGTCACAGAATATCTCTAGGGGCTCCTGAATGGAAGAGATAATCCCTAGATCCATGATGAACTTTTTCATCCATGCAGCCTCTTGGGCTGCCATTGAAGCGGCGATGTACTCAGATTCTGTAGTGGATAACGCGACAACATCCTGCTTCGAACTCTTCCAAGAGACAGCGCCTCCATTTAAGATGAAAACATATCCCGACTGTGACCGAGAATCATCTCGGTCAGTTTGGAAACTCGCATCCACGTAACCCTTTACGACGAGTTCCTCCTCACCAGACCCATATATTAAAAACATATCCTTAGTCCTTCTAAGGTATTTTAATATATTCTTGACAGCCATCCAATGACTGTCACCTGGGTTGTGCTGGTATCTACTTGTTATGCTTAAAGCATACGAGACATCCGGTCTAGTGCACATCATTGCATACATAATAGATCCTATTGCCGAAGCATAAGGAACATGCTTCATCCTATCCTGCTCTTCCTTAGAGCTAGGACTTTGGGATGAGCTTAATACGGTTCCTCTAGGAATAGGCACCAAACCTTTCTTAGAGTTTTCCATCCTAAACCTCTTTAGGATTTTATCAATGTACGCACTTTGATTGAGTCCGATCAATTTCCTTTGTCTATCCCTATAGACTTTTATTCCCAAGATATATGTCGCTTCTCCAAGATCCTTAATTGAGAAACGACTACTTAACCACGTTTTAACGTTTTCCATACTTGGTATATCATTTCCAAATAAAAGTATATCATCGACATACAAAATAAGGAAAATGATTATACTCCCACTAGCCCATTTATACACACATGCCTCATCACCGTTTTGGACGAAACCAAACGCTTTGATTTCTTCATTAAAACGATGATTCCACATCCGTGATGCTTGTTTCAATCCGTAGATTGATTTCCTTAACTTACAAACTTTATCAGGATTAGATGGATCGACAAAACCTTCAGGCTGAACCATATGGACATCTTCCTCAAGATATCCATTTAGAAAAGCGGTCTTGACATCCATTTGCCATATCTCATAATCAAAATGAGCTGCAATGGCAAACAATATCCTGATCGACTTAAGCATCGCGACTGGCGAGAAGGTTTCATCATAATCAATCCCTTGAGTTTGCGTGAAACCTTTTGCGACAAGTCGAGCTTTGTAAGTATCTAAATTTCCATGCATATCGGTCTTCTTTTTGAAGACCCACTTACATCCAACCAGTTTGGAGTTAAGTGGACGATCAACCAATTCCCAAACTTGGTTATCGTGCATGGATTGCATCTCGGCGCTCATGGCTTCAAGCCATTTGTCACAATCAGGTTGTGACATAGCATCTTTGTAGGAGATCGGTTCATCCGAATCAATCAAGTAGCAATCATCCACAAGAAATCCATATCTCTTGGGAGGTTGACTAACCCTACTAGATCTGCGAGCAACGTGCGTATGATCAACCATTTGATCATCTTCAACATCCTCGTGTTGAAAGCTAGTATCGACCAACTGTGTATCATCCAGTGATTCTTGAACCTCTTCAAGTTCCACTCTCTTTTCACTAGGTCCTTCCATAAGGAACCTAGTTTCTAAGAAGTATCCTTTGCGTGAAACAAACACTCTTTGTTCACTAGGATCATAGAATATATATCCTATATCATCCTTTGGGTATCCTATGAAGATACACCTGATGGATCGAGCCTCAAGCTTATTTGGGGTGTCACGTTTAACATAAACTATGCATCCCCATACCCTTAAATATGAAAAGGATGGAACTTTTCCATGCCACACTTCATAGGGTATTCGATCCACCTTTTTGGTCGGGGCCATATTCAAAATACGAGCCGCTGTAAGTAACGCATATCCCCAAAATGATGGCGGTAGTGAGCTTCGTGCCATCATTGATCGAACCATGTCCAACAGTGTTCGATTCCTCCTTTCGGATACTCCGTTATGTTGAGGAGTTCCAGGAGGAGTGAGCTGTGAAATAATTCCACAATCTCTAAGATGACTTTGAAAAGTATCACTTAGGTATTCGCCTCCTCTATCGGAGCGGAGTACCTTGATTGTTCGGTTGAGCTGATTTTGCACTTCATTTTGAAATTCTTTGAACATTTCAAAGGCTTCATGTTTGTGTTTCATTAGATAAACATACCCATATCGACTAAAATCGTCGGTAAAGGTAATGAAGTACCTTTCACTATTCCTACTAGTTGGCTTGAAAGGTCCGCATACATCCGTATGTATGATACCTAACAAATCCTTAGCCCTTTCATTTGTACCTTTGAAAGGCTCTTTGGTCATCTTGCCTTGAATACAAGATTCACACTCATCAAATGAACCTAACTCGTTTGTTTTCAAAAGACCATTCTTTTGGAGAGTGTTTATACGATTCTTGTTTATGTGTCCAAGGCGACAATGCCAAATGTAGGAATCACTCAAACCCTTTTTGAGTCTATTAGTAGAAGTTTGATATAATGAGCTATTTGAGGTATTATCATGAACCAATTCATAAATACCGTTGTTTGGTACAGCTTTAAAATAAAAGATACCATTAGATGACACATGCATTTCCGATCCTACAAATTTAAAGTCAAAGTTACATTGTCTAAGAAGGTGCACAGAAATAATGTTCCTAGTCAAACTAGGAGCATACAAAACATTTTTTAAAACAACTTCCAAACCACTTGGAAGTGATAAAGTGAAGTCTCCTCTAGCGACCACGTGTACTCTAGCACCGTTGCCCATGAAAAGATTCACTTCGCCCTTCTTTAAGTCTTCATTCTTTTTGAACCCCTGCAACCAATTGCAAATATGAGTTCCACATCCGGTATCCAATACCCATGTGTTAGAAGAAATAAGATTTAGCTCAACATTAATCATAAAGACATTACCCGAGGTATGCGCCGCATTCCTCTTGTCTTTTAGCTCTTTTAGGTAGACCGGGCAATTGCGTTTCCAGTGTCCGGTCTCCCCACAACCAAAACAAGGATCATCCTTATGACCCCTTGGTTCCACAACCTTTTGTTTCTTTGCCATAACCGGTGATTTGCCCTTACCCTTAAGATGCATAGGGGGACCCTTCCTTTTAGCTACCTTAGCCTTAAGATTGGGTTGAGATCGATTCTTGGATCTACCTTCATTGATTGCAAACACGGGTAAAACCCTTTTGCCCATGCTCGCCTCGGCTGTTTTAAGCATTGAGTGAAGTTCTCCAATGGTTTTGTCCCACCCGTTCATGTTATAATTTAACACGAAAGTGTCGAACCTTTTCGACAAAGAGTTAAGGATCAAATCCGTTGCTAACTCATTTGAGATGGGACAATTGAGCTTAGTGAGCCGATCAATATAACTTTTCATCTTAAGTACATAAGATGAAACTGGTTGACTATCATCCATTCTACATGCATGTAAGGCTCGAACCGTTTCGAACCTTTCCACTCTCGATTGCTTAAGGAACATTTCCTTAAGTTGAGTAATCATGTCGTACGCATTATGGTTTTCGAAATCCTTTTGGATTTCGGGAACCATAGTCGCCAACATGAGGCATGATACTTGAATGGAATCTTCCGTGAGTTTGACCCAATTCATGTATTCGACCTCAGTTCCCTCTTCCGGTTCTTCGGGGATAGGTGTTTCCAAAACATGATATAATTTTTCTTGTTTTAGAACAATCCTTAAATTTCGGAACCAATCCGAAAAGTTATTGTGGTTAAGACGGTCTTTAGCGAGAATAGATCGGAGAGATACGTTTTGGACGTTAGGGATAATGTTGTCGTCGACGTGTGTGGCCATCTGCAGAATTTTAAATAAGTTCATTTTAGTGTTTTAACCTTTTAATTATTAATACCCTTTTATATATACCAAATATAATTAATAATTAAAATCTAGAATCCAACGATAAACCCGACTCCGGTTAGGTGACCTTTTTCCCTTTGTCGGTTTATCAAGGTAGTTATTCATAACAATTGCAAACCCTTTTGCAACTTCTAGAATTTATGGGACCGGTTCGAAATCATATTTCGTGTTGGCATGTTTATCCCATCAACACCCATTAGACCCCATGCTTGGGTGACCCTCTTCACATGGTTCTAATTTAAGTTGTCCTACTTGTATCAACTTGTAATATTAACATACAAATGGTTAGGTGACCTTTTTCCCATTTATATGCCAATATTACCTTAACATGTTAATTTACTCTATGCGGTTAGGTGACCTTTTTCCCACTAAGAGCTTACTAATATGTTAAGTG
Source organism: Bidens hawaiensis (assembly GCF_021521415.1). NCBI lineage: Eukaryota > Viridiplantae > Streptophyta > Magnoliopsida > Asterales > Asteraceae > Bidens > Bidens hawaiensis. The sequence continues at coordinate 1,246,844 of NW_027491291.1, read as the reverse complement.
TTATACAAAAGGATGGTGTTTAACTTATTATCCTTAATTTTAAAGGGATTTTTAGTTTTAATAATTCTAGATATAAAACTTTAAATCATGTTCTAACATGCATTTAGAAACATGATTTTGAAACCATTTTCAAAACTAATTTATAATAAAACCATTTTTATTATGGGCGTGAGACGGCTAGTTAATAATTCCATTTTATGTCACACCCCGGTCGTAATGGCGGAAAACCGAGGCGTGGCGACTAGGTCGTGATTGATTGAGCACAATAGTATAAAAGTCTAAATGCATAAACATAACCAAACTGTCAAATATTACATCATCCAGGTAACATGAAACAAATTGTTTTAATACAAAATATCAAGTTTCCAAACAACTCCTAGCCTAGCCTTCATCTCTCTAAGGCCTCTATCAGCTATTAGCTACTTCCTGCTTCATTTCCTGAAAACATGTAATAAAACGTCAACTACAAAAAGTAGATGAGTGAATTCATAGGTTAACTAATACTGTAGTGATAAGCCCTACACAAGCATACTAGGCCAAGTTGTAGGGGTTTATATATAGGGTGTACCATCGGCTAACCCACCACTCCTACAACTTATCCTACTATGCTTGGTATGCTTATCATCTCAACTGAATCTGCAAGAGTTTCGTATAAAGATTCCAATTATTGTTTCCATGCATGCAGGAGGAACGGTATCAAGGATATATGTATAAGATACCCAAGAATCATATGTAACCATGCCATGATGAAAAATGATAATGATGCATAATGATCACACAAGACCTGACATCGACCCCACACAAGACCACACTATGTTACTTGATTTCCTTGATGGTAACCCAAATCGATCACTTTGGGTACCATGAGAGAATTCTAAAGCGTACTTTAGTATCTCTTGGATTCCTAATCGATCACTTAGGAGATCCTTCGGATCCTTAATCGAACACTTAAGAGATCCTTCGGATTCTTAATCGAACACTTAAGAACCCCATAGGTCACGTGTATTCTAAATCGATCACTTTAGAATCCCACATCTAGTGACGGCCTGTCTACCAATCGACCACTTGGAGATCAAACCTATGCACTATTGTGACCTATATTGCCACTGTTCACACGATCACAAGACTGACCAATGAATAATGTGTTTTCATGATAAAGTATAACGGGTACATGACTTTGATTTCCAAATGTCCAATGTTCCCTAAACGCTGAGTGATTCCCATATTTACTCCTGAATATTTGATTATGCATACACAACTTCCGAGAAAGTTAAGGTACGCGTAACCTGCCATGATTACTTGTTTTCCCAATGTTCATTGTTTGCAAAAGATTTGTCAAGTGTTTATGATAAGTAATGTTTGAATAAATGTGTTTTGTCAAAACGTGTACATTTACCATGTTTTCACCCCCAATGATTTGAAAGGCTTTAAAAGAAAAAATGGGGGCTATGAACTCACCTTGTTGACTAGGTGTGGTTGCTAGGGCGGTCGGGTGCTGTCAAACGTCGATCCTCTAAGTCTAGACAAGGACATAATAAGTTAACAACGCAGTTTAAGTCTAAGAGTGTAAGCCTTACACGATCTCGAGCAAAAACTAGGTTTTAAAGACGAAACAGCTTGGTTCTGACCTGATTCGATCGAATAGGAACACATTCGATCGAATCGAAACACATTCGATCGAATAGACACACATTCGATCGAATAGAAACACATTCGATCGAATAGACACTCATTCGATCGAATAGACAGACGTTCGATCGAATACGAAGCTCATTCGGTCGAATGAGTTGGAGACCATTCGGTTGCTTTCCTATTCGGTCGACTGGACTGGTTCGATCGATACATTCGATCGAATGAACTGATTCGATCGACTGGTTCGATCGACTGGACTGATTCGATCGACTGGTTCGATCGAATGAGTCTGATTCGACTCCTTCAAGCTGGGCGACGGAGATACCCACGGGTTTTCCAGATTTTCCAGATTTTTGACCCAAAATCGAAGTTTTTGACATGGAAATGCTCGGGATTGAAAGGGGTATCGATTCCTAGTACTTTTAAACACAAAAGCTTGCATTTTGACACCAAAAATGACGGTTTTTGACCAAGAACACACTTGACACAAAAGTCGGAGTTTTTGCTCGATTCGGGGCGGGTTTTGGTTGTAAAAACGTATGATTTTCAAGAAGATCTTACCGACAACAACGATAAACAGATTGGTGGACTCGAATCTTAGATTGGATGACTTTCTCTCACTACTCTCTCTCTAGAAGTGGGAGTGTTTGGGTGGGAAGTGTTGGTGGAAATGAAAGAGATGGTGTAAGAATACTTGATTTTCCGCTTAAATACTCGGGTGACTCGGGTTCGGGTTTAGGCTACCGACGGGTCAAGACTAGTCGAGTTCATAAGTTTTAAAACAAACTAAAACTTTTTCAGCAAAACTTTTATAAACCATTTTCCGAATAATTATTTAAAATCTTTTTTTTTTTTTTTTTTTTTTTTTTTTTTTAATAAGAACATTTTATTTTTTTCAAAAGCATAAAAATTAATATTTTCCAGGCGTAAATGTCGTTTTATAAAATAAACATTTCAAATGATAAAAGCAGATTTCTCCAATGATATGGGTTCCGAACTTATCGTCCAGAACCCCAAAGTGTATAGTTTCCGATGATTCCTTGATTTTTTGTCTACCAGTCAAATTCCAGGGCGTTACATCCTCCCCAACTTAGGGGAATTTCGTCCCGAAATTTAGCTTTTTAGTATACTTGATGCATCGATGATTAAGATTACATGATCCCATGATGACCACTATGCGCCACCACTTCTAATATTCGTCTCAGGCACCACCCAAATCAAACCGAAGGGGCTTATATATAGGGTGTACCAGCGGCTAACCCACCACTCCTTCAACCTTACTTGGGTGTTTCCTTCGACTCCTATTAGATCAATGACACACAGGACGACACACTATTTTCCACTACAAGGCATCATCCTCAAGCTTTACATCAGACATATTCATTTCGGATTGAAGGGGTTTATATATAGGGTGTACCAGCGGCTAACCCACCACTCCTTCAATCTTCCGCGAATATTACCCTCGGTAATTCTTGAATTCAATGTCTCACAGCTGCCACGCTAACTATAAGTCCCTAATTCCAGGTTTCGCTTCAGACATATTCAACTCGTGCCGAAGAGGTTTATATATAGGGTGTACCAGCGGCTAACCCACCACTTCTTCAACCTTTGTCGAATATTTCTCTACACGAACCTTGAGTTCACGACTTCTAGTTACACAATAGCATATTGCTTATACACGTATACACCTGTGACCTTGATGTAATTATATTCCGGACTATAATTACGAGCTCACCTTGTATCAATGTATAAGCTCTATTGTGTGCGGCTAGAAAATTTGACACGACACCACACACATACACACAACCATGCTCCATGAATGCAAGAATGAATGACAAATTTTTGGCTTAAATAATGTAAAAATTTCCCCAAAATTCATATGATTGAGTAGATATGACTTGTGCTCCCAGCATGAGCCCTGAGTAGCCAAATTTGTGGATGCAAATAAAAGAATACTTATAAGCATAATAAGGCAACACGATATTCATTGAATAACACAATTATTTGATACATGCTGCAAATGTTATATTGACTTCTAGACAATAGATTACAAGAATAGAGACTAAGAGAACAGATGAGGGTATTTCTCCTTCATTTGATCTTCGCGTTCCCATGTAAACTCGGGTCCGCGTTTGTTATTCCATCGAACATTCACAAGCGGTATGCGGCTACGCTTGGTCTTCTTGACCTCGCGATCCAAGATTTCGACGGGTTCTTCAACAAAAAGCAGATTGTCGTTAATTCGAACCTCGTCGACGGGAATGAGAAGGGCCTCGTCAACAAGACACTTCTTTAACTGCGAAACATGAAAAACATTGTGAACTCTACCGAGTTCCGGCGGCAGCTCAAGACGATAGGCAACTGGTCCGATCCTTTCAAGGATTTTGAATGGTCCAACATACCTAGGAGCGAACTTTCCCTTCTTCCCGAAACGGACTACGCCCTTCCAGGGGGAAACTTTCAGCAGAACACGGTCACCAACTTGAAACTCGAGTGGCTTGCGTCGTTTGTCTGCGTAGTACTTATGCCGACAACGGGCGTCTTTGAGTCGCTGTTGAATGATAGCGATTTGATCGGTTGTTTCCTGTATTAGTTCCGGGCCGATGATCTGTGAATCCCCGGTCTCGGACCAACACAAGGGTGAGCGACACTTGCGACCGTAAAGAGCTTCAAACGGCGCGCATTTAATAGAAGAGTGGTAACTATTGTTGTAAGAAAATTCTGCCAGCGGCAGATGAGCTTCCCAACTATTACCGAATTCAAGGATACAAGCTCTCAACATGTCCTCTAGGGTTTGTATGGTCCTCTCGCTCTGCCCATCAGTTTCTGGATGATAGGAAGAGCTAAGCTTCACACTTGTCCCAAAGGCCTTTTGCAAAGATTTCCAGAACCTGGAAGAAAAACTGCTGTCGCGATCAGACGTAATGCCCTTAGGCACACCATGACGGGAAACGATCTCACGAATGTATATCCGCGCCAACTTTTCCGTAGTGTAGTCCTCACGAACCGGGATAAAGTGAGCGGATTTAGTTAGAATGTCCACAATAACCCAAATTGAGTCATGACCGCTAGGCGTCCGCGGTAGCTTGGTGATGAAATCCATAGCTAACTCTTCCCACTTCCACTGAGGAATAATAGGTTGCTGAAGCAGCCCAGACGGCCTTCGATGCTCTGTCTTGACTCGCGAACAAGTCAAACATCTCATCACGTATAAAGCGATGTCTTTCTTCATCCCGGGCCACCAATAATGAGGTTTAAGATCTTGATACATTTTGCTGCTACCGGGATGAATCGAGTATCTGGACTTGTGGGCTTCACTTAGAATAAGCGTTCGAAGAGGCTCAGAGTTTGGGATCCATGCTCGATCAAGAAAATAGAGGATGCCGTCCAACTTGGTTTCGAATTTCTGTTCGGCTCCACACGACAAAACGCCCTTGAGATCTCCATTCACAAGCGCCTGATTCTGAGCTTCGCGAATTAAGGAGGGAAGATTGGATTGAATTCGAATAGAGTGCAGCTGGGTCCTTTCTTTACGACTTAATGCGTCAGCCACCACATTAGCCTTTCCCGGGTGGTAGCGGATTTCACAATCGTAATCGCTGAGAAGTTCGACCCAGCGTCGCTGCCTCATGTTCAACTCTTTCTGATGGAGGATGTGCTGTAAGCTCTTGTGGTCGGTATAGATGACACACTTCGTGCCGTACAGGTAGTGTCTCCAGATTTTTAAGGCAAACACCACAGCACCCAACTCGAGGTCATGCGTGGCGTAGTTCTTTTCGTGCACCTTGAGTTGTCGAGAAGCGTAAGCGATGACCTTCCCTCGTTGCATTAAAACGCAACCGAGGCCTTGATTTGAAGCATCGCAATAAACGGTAAAGTCATCGTCACCTTCCGGAAGCGATAGAATCGGTGCACGGCAAAGTTTATTCTTCAGAGTTTGGAAGGCTTCCTCTTGATCTCGTCCCCACACGAAGGGTTCTCCCTTCTGAGTCAGAGTGGTCAAAGGCAAGGCAATCCTGGAGAAGTTTGAGATAAATCGGCGGTAGTAACCAGCCAATCCAAGAAATGAACGGATTTCGGTAGGTGTTTTAGGCGCTACCCAATTTCTGATGGCTTCTACCTTGGCAGGGTCGACGTGTATGCCGTCGACATTGATAACATGTCCCAAGAATTGAACTTCCTTTAGCCAAAATTCGCACTTGGAGAACTTGGCATATAGTTGTTCCTTCCTGAGAAGCTCCAAAATAAGCCTGAGATGAAGCTCATGATCGGTCCTCGAACGAGAATAAATGAGAATATCGTCTATGAAAACAATGACAAACTGGTCGAGATATGGACGGCAAACGCGATTCATCAGATCCATGAAAATGGCGGGGGCATTGGTCATTCCAAAAGGCATAACCATGAACTCGTAATGACCGTAACGAGTTCGGAACGCAGTTTTCGGGATATCCTCTTCCAGAACACGCAATTGATGGTAACCAGAACGCAGATCGATCTTAGAGAAAAACGTAGCACCCTGAAGCTGATCAAAGAGATCATCAATTCTCGGTAACGGGTACCGGTTTTTGATGGTCAGTTTATTAAGCTCCCGATAGTCAATGCACATACGGAAAGTCCCATCCTTCTTTTTGACGAAGAGTACTGGGGCTCCCCATGGAGACGAGCTAGGGCGAATGAATCCCTTGCCAAGAAGTTCTTGAAGCTGATTCGATAATTCTTGAAGTTCCAGCGGAGCTAGACGATAAGGAGACTTAGCAACAGGGAGAGCACCAGGAATAAGATCGATACGAAATTCCACCTGCCTGCTAGGAGGAAGTCCAGGCAGCTCATCGGGAAAAACATCAGAAAATTCACGCACGACAGGGAAGTCCTGCAGTCTCTTGACTTTGGATTCCTTGAGAGTAACACGGGCTAGAAATGCGGGATACTTCTTTTGAAGGTACCGACTGGCTTTTAAGCAAGAAACGATTCTTAGGCATCCACCCGACCTATCCCCTTGAATGGTTAGAATTTCACCAGAAGACAGAGGGATACGAATAAGTTTCTCGGCGCAGATTACTTCCGCGCGATTGCTAGACAGCCAGTCCATTCCCACAACTAGATCGAAGCTTCCAAGACGAAAAGGTATAAGGTCAATACTGAACGATGTGGTGACAAGAGTAAGGGTGCAATATCGAATGACAGACCTCACTTGTGTGGACTCTCCACTAGCAAGTTCAACAACCAAGGCAGGTTCCAACTCGGAAATTTTTAATTTCAGCAAAGGAACCAATTCGCAAGAGACAAAACTCCTATCAGCTCCTGTATCAAATAGGACAGACACCCAATTGTTGTTAAGAGTAAACGTACCAGTAATAACATCGGGGTTTTGGCGTGCTTCGGCAGCTCCAATGGTGAAGGCCCTCCCGCGAGCCGGAGGAACGTTGGTGACGCGAGGGCATCGATTTCTGTAATGGTCCATCGCGCCACACTCGAAGCAGCCTCGAGCAGGGTTAGGCTGAGGGTTAGCATTCCCCACAGCCAGTTGGTTGCCAGGACTCCTGCAGCGCTCCACCAGGTGTCCGAATCGTCCACAATTTGTGCACTTGCGGCACAACTCACTTGTTGGGTGATGATAAGAACATAAGTTGCACTTGGGATGCGGCCCAGTATATTCCTTTCTCGGTCTTCCCTGAACTGTTGCGGCTGAAACGGGGGCCATGGAGTTGATAGGCGTAGCACCAGTGATCGCAGTTAAGTAGGTCGCTTTCCGCTTCCTATTGTTCCCCTTTTTCGCTTTCCCATCGGAAGATTTGCCCTTATCCTGATGCAAAACACCGGACCTGAGCTGTTCCCTGGTCAAACGGGCAGTGAGATCGATCACTGCCTTAAGTGTAGTGGGGTCAACTGCAACCGCAATGCCCCTCATAGAGTCCGGAAGACCGCTGATGTATTGCTCGACAGCGCGTGAAGCTGGGGTAACCATGTGGGGCACCAATAGGGAGAGTTCATGAAATCTCTCCGTGTACTTCATGTGATCGGCGCCCTTCATCGTGTGCGCCCTAAACTCAGCCTCCAATTTCTGGAGTTCGGTTCTCGGAACGAACTCCTGCGTGACTAGCTCAACAAACTCGGCCCAGGGCAAGGCTAAGACCGCGTCTCGCCCCCTGGTTCTAATCTCGATATTCCACCACGTGAGAGCCCGTTTGTGGAACATACTCGCCGCGAATTTGACCCTGAGTTCATCCGGGCAAGAGCACATGTTGAATGAAGCTTCGACTTTCTCGAACCACTGGAGAAGACCAGCAGCTCCCTCGGATCCATTAAAGCTCGTAGGCCCAGTGTTAGTAAAAGCCTTATAGAGCCTGTCGGCCTGAAGAGTAGGATTCGGTTCTGGGGCTTGTGGCGCACCCGAGGTTCCTTCTTGCCTTAGGTTGTTAACCAGACCCGGAAGAACTGCTGCAATTTGCTGCGCTATGATGGCAGCGAGGTCAGCAGGGTCAGCATTAACGGACGAGCGACGAGGAGGCATTCTGAAAAAGAAAAAGAACGCGCAAGAATGATACCGGGAATAAGAATAACAGGATAAGGAATAGCCAAAGAATACATCGCTACGATAGACACAATTAAAGATGCAGCACATAAGCACATAGCAAGCACATAAGTGTGGGCGTGTGATAGTGATGCATGAATTATCTAGAGTTAAGGGTCCTAGGTTATAGTCTAGGTCGGTTTCCTAATTCCCTATAACCATTGGCTCTGATACCAATCTGTCACACCCCGGTCGTAATGGCGGAAAACCGAGGCGTGGCGACTAGGTCGTGATTGATTGAGCACAATAGTATAAAAGTCTAAATGCATAAACATAACCAAACTGTCAAATATTACATCATCCAGGTAACATGAAACAAATTGTTTTAATACAAAATATCAAGTTTCCAAACAACTCCTAGCCTAGCCTTCATCTCTCTAAGGCCTCTATCAGCTATTAGCTACTTCCTGCTTCATTTCCTGAAAACATGTAATAAAACGTCAACTACAAAAAGTAGATGAGTGAATTCATAGGTTAACTAATACTGTAGTGATAAGCCCTACACAAGCATACTAGGCCAAGTTGTAGGGGTTTATATATAGGGTGTACCATCGGCTAACCCACCACTCCTACAACTTATCCTACTATGCTTGGTATGCTTATCATCTCAACTGAATCTGCAAGAGTTTCGTATAAAGATTCCAATTATTGTTTCCATGCATGCAGGAGGAACGGTATCAAGGATATATGTATAAGATACCCAAGAATCATATGTAACCATGCCATGATGAAAAATGATAATGATGCATAATGATCACACAAGACCTGACATCGACCCCACACAAGACCACACTATGTTACTTGATTTCCTTGATGGTAACCCAAATCGATCACTTTGGGTACCATGAGAGAATTCTAAAGCGTACTTTAGTATCTCTTGGATTCCTAATCGATCACTTAGGAGATCCTTCGGATCCTTAATCGAACACTTAAGAGATCCTTCGGATTCTTAATCGAACACTTAAGAACCCCATAGGTCACGTGTATTCTAAATCGATCACTTTAGAATCCCACATCTAGTGACGGCCTGTCTACCAATCGACCACTTGGAGATCAAACCTATGCACTATTGTGACCTATATTGCCACTGTTCACACGATCACAAGACTGACCAATGAATAATGTGTTTTCATGATAAAGTATAACGGGTACATGACTTTGATTTCCAAATGTCCAATGTTCCCTAAACGCTGAGTGATTCCCATATTTACTCCTGAATATTTGATTATGCATACACAACTTCCGAGAAAGTTAAGGTACGCGTAACCTGCCATGATTACTTGTTTTCCCAATGTTCATTGTTTGCAAAAGATTTGTCAAGTGTTTATGATAAGTAATGTTTGAATAAATGTGTTTTGTCAAAACGTGTACATTTACCATGTTTTCACCCCCAATGATTTGAAAGGCTTTAAAAGAAAAAATGGGGGCTATGAACTCACCTTGTTGACTAGGTGTGGTTGCTAGGGCGGTCGGGTGCTGTCAAACGTCGATCCTCTAAGTCTAGACAAGGACATAATAAGTTAACAACGCAGTTTAAGTCTAAGAGTGTAAGCCTTACACGATCTCGAGCAAAAACTAGGTTTTAAAGACGAAACAGCTTGGTTCTGACCTGATTCGATCGAATAGGAACACATTCGATCGAATCGAAACACATTCGATCGAATAGACACACATTCGATCGAATAGAAACACATTCGATCGAATAGACACTCATTCGATCGAATAGACAGACGTTCGATCGAATACGAAGCTCATTCGGTCGAATGAGTTGGAGACCATTCGGTTGCTTTCCTATTCGGTCGACTGGACTGGTTCGATCGATACATTCGATCGAATGAACTGATTCGATCGACTGGTTCGATCGACTGGACTGATTCGATCGACTGGTTCGATCGAATGAGTCTGATTCGACTCCTTCAAGCTGGGCGACGGAGATACCCACGGGTTTTCCAGATTTTCCAGATTTTTGACCCAAAATCGAAGTTTTTGACATGGAAATGCTCGGGATTGAAAGGGGTATCGATTCCTAGTACTTTTAAACACAAAAGCTTGCATTTTGACACCAAAAATGACGGTTTTTGACCAAGAACACACTTGACACAAAAGTCGGAGTTTTTGCTCGATTCGGGGCGGGTTTTGGTTGTAAAAACGTATGATTTTCAAGAAGATCTTACCGACAACAACGATAAACAGATTGGTGGACTCGAATCTTAGATTGGATGACTTTCTCTCACTACTCTCTCTCTAGAAGTGGGAGTGTTTGGGTGGGAAGTGTTGGTGGAAATGAAAGAGATGGTGTAAGAATACTTGATTTTCCGCTTAAATACTCGGGTGACTCGGGTTCGGGTTTAGGCTACCGACGGGTCAAGACTAGTCGAGTTCATAAGTTTTAAAACAAACTAAAACTTTTTCAGCAAAACTTTTATAAACCATTTTCCGAATAATTATTTAAAATCTTTTTTTTTTTTTTTTTTTTTTTTTTTTTTTTAATAAGAACATTTTATTTTTTTCAAAAGCATAAAAATTAATATTTTCCAGGCGTAAATGTCGTTTTATAAAATAAACATTTCAAATGATAAAAGCAGATTTCTCCAATGATATGGGTTCCGAACTTATCGTCCAGAACCCCAAAGTGTATAGTTTCCGATGATTCCTTGATTTTTTGTCTACCAGTCAAATTCCAGGGCGTTACATTTTATTAAACTACGTGTCACGTAATTATCGATAATTATTAGAACCCGTTTTATGCTTTGTTAATTAATTCTATGTGACGGAGTTGATATCCTAATATCTAACAACCACACAATCAAACAATCAATCAACAAGCATACAAAACAATATATACTAGACACGAGCCACTAAGTTAGACCACACTTGTTAGCCGAAACAAGTGTGTGTCTTAGGTCCAATCCTAAGGGACACATGACACATGGATGTTGTAGCTCCCACTCGATCCCGCATCCAAATGCTTCGAGCATCTTCTTCAACCTTGTTGTGATCCATTGGGCTTGAACTTGGGCCTTAGCTTCCATAAGCTTCCACTTGGGCTCAATTGGTGGGCTTAGGTCCTTTTGGGCTTGAATCCCTTAATGGGCTTGTGAAACCCATTATGACCATACCCGGCCCAATTAGGCCCAAACTTCCAACTTTGCAATCTTCTTAAATTTTACAAAATTAAATGTCCTAATACATTTTTTCTATAAAATAAAGATATTACAAATTACCTATTTATTACATACCCATATGAATAAATAATTACAAAATAGCCCCTAATAAATTATTACAAACCGATACTTTGAATAATAAATTACAATCACAACATCAATCACAAACAAAACATCCATTTGGTCTACGGCTCGGTCTAGTACTAACAAACATAACCCGATATGTCATAGGAACCCGTTCCAAAAACCCCTTTGCTTTATCGGGCCTAGCCCAACCCATTTGGGCTTGACCCAATAACAAGATTATGGGCCTCGGCCCAATTAAAAACTGCATGGGCTCGGCCCAAATAAAACTATATGGGCTCGGCCCAATAATAACCATGGGCTCGGTCCATTTAAAACTTTATGGGCTCGGCCCAATAAAATTTTATGGGCTCGGCCCAAATAACCAAAATGGGCTTCGGCCCAAATTCACCCGAATTGGGCTTCGGCCCATTTGCCCGGTTTTTTTTTTTTTTTTTTTTTTTTTTTTTTGAACAAAGCCAAAAACAATAACAAGATTAAATACAAAAATATCATGCATGTTAATTTTTGTATAAAATCTTTCAAGGGGAAAATAAAAAAAAACGAGAACCCGAAGCTTAGTTTCCCGTATCCCGGCTCTTGATGCCATTTGTTGGGTTTCTATGGAATTTACAAACTTAGTTAACCGTTTAACTAGTTATAATTAATGCGGAAACGTGATAGACAAACTAACCATATGAACAACCTAGTTTATTCATTGCAAGATTACCAATAATCTATTTACTAGAAACCCGAAGCTAGGATCACATGATACGGGAACAACTAAACAATCAAAGCTATATAAATACTTACAATCTTAACCCTTTAAGAGTTTAGTAGATGGTTGAAGAAGATGATGATGATGCTACTAGACTTTCAAAGGAAAACCCTCAAACGGAATATACCCCGAGCCTCCAACACACACCGAGCTATGCTAGGAAGCTTGAACACGGAAAAACGAGACCCGAGCCCTTCTTTTTTCCTTTTGGCCGTAAACAAGAAAGAAAGAAAGGAAGAGTTTTATGTTTTTGTTTACTTGAAAGTTATTAAAAAGGGTCTTCATCATCATCACACCCAAGAATGCATGGTTAGGTAGATATAAACACTTATACACTCAACCTCCATCTTTTGCATGTTAATGATTTTGACCAAGTTAGTGGGGTGTGGGGCCCACCCAAAACCGGCCCCAATATATATATATAATTTTTTTTTTTTTTTTTTTTTTATTTATTTTATACTTTATAAAATATATAAACACCCCATCTTTTATAAACCATTTTACAAAAGATCATATAGTTAAATAATCATTCCAATAATAATTATTTGAATAAATAAATTAACCAATTAATTTATTTAACACTTTCAAGTAAGTATTCAGAAACCCGATTTTCTGAATGTATTGTGTTCTGTATTTGTCTTATAGATCTTATCTTAACAAATACATAATTGGTATGTGTCTAACTCGTTATTGGGTATGACCCGACTTGGATCAAACACGGCTAGCCACATTAACCTAATTATGTGTCTCGGGCATACGGTATTCCAACAATTAATGATGGATTCAGTCTTTTCGATCCACTTTACCAGTCCATTTGGTCCTTCAGTACCGCTAAATTCCATAGGTTTACATTGCATGAAGTTCTTAAGTTGATATCCGTGTTGCGGGGGATTTTGATTGTTACAACTATTGTTCAAGTTCGGTAGGAGATTATCATTATTGAAAGTAATATTGGTATTCAACGGGGGAGTATTAGTTGTGATAGTATCAGTATTTTTCGGGGGAGCATTTGTGGTTGTATTAGTATTTGTCGATGGATTAGTATTTACAACCGCGTTAGCGTTCGGCACTTGATTTGTATTCATAGTTGTATGGATACCAGCAGCGAATTGTGCTGCTATTGTCGGAAGTACTGTTTGTAGTTGTCGAGCGATCATCTCGGCTATATCTGCCTCAGACAACATGTTTACTTTCTTTGGGGCCATTCTATAACAATAACCAGTTATCCAACAATTAACAAAATTAACATACACTAATGATCACAAAAGGAATTACAATAACAAGTAATCAGGTATTTCAATTAACACGTATATATCACACGGGTTTGTTCTCGAGTTTGAATACTAAGGATAATATGTAAAGTTAGCCTAACAAAGGCCAATGTTTATATATACATATATATATCAAAAGTTGTCACCTAGTGACAAGTAATTGTAATCCAGTAAGGGTAAGTGTTTGTAATGAAATATCCAATGCGTCACCCATATCAACATAGCACCCTACCAGATGCTTGCATGGGGTATCGAAGGCTATATACAACAATATCGTACTACCCTTATCTATTCAAGTACACATTATACAATTATATACAGTTTACAACTTGCCCGAAAATTATTCCGGTACGATCCCATCATTAGGCAATTGTTTTTCTTTAGCCTCTTCCATAAGTAGACAATTGCTCGTTATGAGTTTAGTTAGTGTATTTATCATATGAATGCACTCATATATTCAACTAGACCCTTAGAGGTTGTTAAATATAACTATAGAATATATTCCTTCGCCAGGTCATTCGGTGCACGCAAGTATGTTGGGCCTACTAAAAGTGGTAGTTTACTGGTTGGGTTAAGTATGTCCCGTTCCAGTCAGCATGTCATCAATTCGTGAGCATGAGGTTTCTCTCCTACAGTAACCAATTGGAATAGGAAAAATATAGGAGAGGTTGGATGTTCTTGTTCATAGATGGTTTGAAGAGTTTGCTAGTTAAGAGGTTCATCAGAGTTAGTTGTACTGGTGAATTGTAAAGGAAATTATTATTATTAATATTTCTTTTTGAAATATCGTTAGTATATTATATGTACTGGTAGTCACGGTCTGTTTATAGAATTGGGGAATCAATAAAGTAGTTATTATATTTATAATTTGATAAATCGGACTCATCACTAGGTACTTTCCAAGGAATAGTGTTTGTTTTCGAGAAGCGAAAGTGGAGAGACGAACGAAAAACTGTTTAGTTTACTGTTTGAAAACGAGTGTATAGGATAGGATTGGATCCAATCAGAAAAGTATTATATATATTCTTTTGAAATTATTGTATGTAGGTCACACCTCCCACAGTTCGTTCCCAGGCCTTGTATATTAAGCCCCTTTGTGGTTCTGTCACATCACCAGACTTAGTTAAACTTGTTGAAGCATTCTCATATTCTCACTCACAGGAAACACCGGTTCTTTATCTGTCGTAAAGCTACCCGATCTCGACATCTTTCGGTGCAATCGTTAATCAGAAGAAAACGTTTTTCGGTAGCTTAGATCATCGTAAAGGATATTATTAATTAATACCGAAATTAAATATTTTATTTGTTACGAACATGTATAATATTAATTATAAAAAAAATATAATATAAATTTTGATACGATATAATTTTAATCATAATATGAATTAATATTGATTATAACCGAATATAATATTCGTTACAATAAGATTCAATATCATCGGTAGTACCGTACGTACACATATCCCTATACCTCATCTCAGATAAGCACGTATGCACATTTCATATATACTTCACATCACCTTTATGCACGTATGTTGCCATTTTTACCTATCAATATGTTCCGCGACTTCACCCCGAATTCCCTCGTACAAGCAAGTCTGTTATTACGTTCCGGACCATAATAATTCACTTGCCCTACGAGTTCATCCCGGCATCCATCAGTATCTATCGTTACTCATTAATAAGTTTCCCAGTGATAATCGAGCCTACGGTTATATTATAGGTATCCTAAGGGATAACCTAATCCTTTATAACCAATGGCTCTGATACCAACTTCTGTCACACCCCGTTAAGCGAATTGCGGAAGCGTAAAACGGAAATGCAACAGATACAACTGGTATCAAATACATTGTTCATAAAGAAACATTACTAACTAATTTACAATATATTATATCGTTCTAACATCTTTTACAAACTAGGTGATACAATCAAACCGGTTCTTCAATTACTTTACTTCTAACTCAAATGCCCATGACATCAATCACCAATCAGACACGTAACGCACAGGAAATTACTTCTTATATCTGATTACCTGAAAAGCATGTTAAAATAGGTCAACTACGAATAGTTGGTGAGTTTCATAAGTTTAACGAAATCAGTTCTGCGTACCACACAGTCATAGTTTGTATGTACGCGCGTATGTAAAAATATGTATTTACGTTTGTATAAATATATACAGCCATATCCTTGTGTGTGCATATGCACACATGTAAGTTTATAATATAAATTCAAAATTTCAGTAAAATCGTGATTGTTTGTTCGTACTACCTGTTTCCAATTTTCGTGTTTAAGCAACCACTGTGGACCCCCTTCCTCCCACAACGGTTCCACATAAACTCAACCACTGTGGCCCCCCTTCCGCCCACAACGGTTCCGTGTTAACATCAACCACTGTGGTCCCCCTTCCACCCACAATGATTCCACGTAAACTCAAACATTATATAGTGTACACGCAAATAATTAGTATATTCTACACATAGTATTTCCTACGGCTAATCACATAGCATGTATATAGACACATATACACATATAGTATTTATCACGTATCACCAAATACTGTGGCTCCCCATCCGCCACAATACGCATAATCACATTATTTTCTTAACATTCATGTCATAATCAAGTTAGTTCGTTTAATAAGTTGCAGCAAAACTTGGCTCATAGGCCATACTCAACTTTAGTTTATAAGTTGCAGCAGAACTTGGCTCATAGGCCATACTCAACTTTAGTTTATAAGTTGCAGCAGAACTTGGCTCATAGGCCATACTCAACTTTAGTTTATAAGTTGCAGCAGAACTTGGCTCATAGGCCATACTCAACTTTAGTTTAGTAAGTTGCAGCAGAACTTGGCTCATAGGCCATACTCAACTTTAGTTTAGTACTATTGTGGCCCCCCTTCCGCCCACAATAGCCCCATAATCATCACAGACCACGTTATCCCCATGGCCATTACAGACCACGTTGTCTCCAAAATTAGTTATGTTTAACATTACATAACATGTTTGTATAAACATGCTGTCACGTGTAATTTCATTATGTTTTGCAATTCGTATTATCTCCACTCAATATATCAATCAACGATAATAATCATCTTTCATCAGCACGTAGTCAATCATTATGTTTGTAGGGACTTTTCATATATAAATGTTCAGATATTTTATATCCTGAATCGTTTTCAGATAGATAACGTGTATAAACATGCTTTCCACCCCAAAAGTTCGTAAAATAGTTTAAAGAGTGGGGTCATGAAACTCACGGTTTTGTAGGCACTCAGTGCGAGATCAGCACGGGGTTCGTTTCCCTTGCTATCACTTAGTCCCTATAGTCCATATTATAATAATATTAATATTTTAATATTATTATAATCTCAGTATTAAACTGGGCTGTATAACTAATCTGGGTATTGCTGGTATGCCCAGAAAGTGGTAATAGGCTTAGGCTGTGATGTTGTTCAGTGTCTAATACTTAAAACCGAACTTGGCTCAGATTCCCGTTTTCCCAGCTGGGCCAAGTTGTTTGTTTACGCGTTCAGAAAACAGTTATAGGGGAATAAGCTTGGATAAATGTATTGGTTAATAAAATGATTAAGCTATAAAGAATGATCACATACTAGGGTACCGGATTAGCCTCGGGGTCCGTTTCCGTTTATTCAGTTTGATTTAAGAAGAAACGCGCACAATCTATCCGGATTGTCCAGGTTTCTCATAGAAAAGTTCGTTTTTACTTAATTAATCCAAAAATATGATTTTTGATCACTCTTGGTGTTTTGATATTCCCGCAGGTTCGTTAGTCGCGAACTTACCTGTTTTTATAAAAACTGAATTTGCTTAATCTTCATATTAGTATAATTAAATAACCGTTAATCATTAAATTATGAAAATTTAGCCACTTATCAAATAAAATATGTAGATTTTTATAAAATAATTTCTGGAATTATTTATTGATTTATTAATTTATAAAAATTCATTTTATCAGCTATATTTCGCCTGAAAATCGTCCGTTTATCCCAAACAAGTTCCAAAAATTCCACCAAAATTCCTGAATACTCAAATCATGTCCCAAAACAGTCTATATCAATTCCAGAATGTAAACAGCTTGTTCAATATTCTTTTCGGCCCAAATTCGGCTATAAAAATTCGCACAAACGCATATGTACAAAACACCTTTAGACTTCTCCAAATGATCTCAAAATTCATATGTCATCAAAATAGATAATATCTGAGTTCCCAGAAAAATTTCATAATTTTTGAAGTACTTTAGCTTTTTTTCCCAAATTAACGTCCCAATTCGGTAATAAATTCGCCAAATATTCTCGGATGGTCGAAAAATTACCAAATTTGAACAAGGACTTATTGACATAGTCCCTGATGTCCCTGCAAAATTTCAAGTCCTAAAAATATGCACATCACAACCTTAACCTAAATCGCCCGTAAGCGAGTGTTTCGGTATTACCTTAGCGGGTTTGGCTCGTTTCTGACTTTTTAATCAAGTTTTCAGGTTCTTGTGCTTCTAAGAAAGCTAGGTACAAGTCCTATATCACAAACCAAGCAGGTTTCATCAATAAAACAGCCCTTTAACTTAGGGTTTCGGCTAGTTCACAAAAACGAACTTTTGAACCGTAAAAATGTCGTTTCAACCCTTCAATCCGTGTTTATGGCCAAAAAAACTATCAAACCAGGTTCCTCACCATGTGTATGATCAAAAAATGTTTATGGACCATTTTTAGGGTTTTTACATGGTTAGGAATGATTTTTGGCAATCAAGCTATGTTTATATGATATTAATCGAGTTTAAACGAGTTAAACTTAGCCAAACAATGAAGCTTTTTACCTTGTTCTTGCTGGGTTTTGAGAGGACCAGGTTGTTCTACAGATTTCTCAACAAGAAAATGGCTTCAAAACTATCTTGGACTTGTTTAAATATGAAAAGGGTTTAAGGGGGGAAAAGTCTTCTTTGGCTGGCTGGGCTTGTTGGGTCCCCTTTTGGGCCCATTTGGGCCACTTTTCTCGGTTTACGTGCCCGAACGTGAAAATCCGAGTCTAAATTTATTTTGGGTTTGGTTTTTGGCGCGAAAAATATAACGGGTACGACAAACAGTGCGAAAACGAGTGTTTTTCGGCTGTTTTTGTGTAAATTTAAAAAAACATACCATACGTTTGTAAAAATCGAAAATATTTTCACGGATCGCTTAAAACATTTCAAGTAAGTGTTTGGTAAGTCTTTTTTGGCTTAACGGATGATACAATGCTTGGTTTGTAACTATCTTTCGCGTTTAAGTCCATAGCGGGTAGTTAAACGAGCATGTTTTCGTTTAACTTGTTTGCTATCGAACTAAGGCCATATTACTAATATTTTAGCTTGCATAGATCGTATATCACTTATAGATGGCACCCTGGGATATCCGGACCATAACCAGACCCGTTTGGTTATTCGTTTGTTCGTTACGCAATAAGCGATTAAACGCTTATTCGAGTTTGTAAGTACTAAGGTGTACTCGGTTTTGCCACGGATGTCATAGAACCTTACTCGAAATAACTTAGAGATATTCTATTAACTCATCAAGTATTCTCGGACCATAATTATTAAAGAATACCTTGCTCGGTCTTCCAATTACTTGGCTTGTTGGACTTGGTTGACCATACCTTACTCGGAAGAGTAAAATACTTGGTCTTGAAGAACAATCCTGCTTGACAAAGTGAACCTTGCTCGGATATACCAAATCAATGTTCCTTACTCGGGAAATCACTAAAAGACATACCTTGCTCGGATATCCACTTAAGAAGACTATTTGAAGTAAACCTTGCTCAGAAGGCAAAATCTCGTACTCGGCTAAGTAAAAGCTTACTCGAAGGTCCAAGGTTTGCTCGGATTCAATACTTAGCAGTTTCAGAGGAGGTTGAGAAGATTCCAATCTTCCATATTCTTCGTTTAGGTCAAATCACCTCATTTGGTTCAAATTCTTGACCCAACAATAAAATCTTTGATTTTCATTGCAAATGGTTAGCTTCAAATCAAGTAAAAGACTCATGTTAAGGAATAGTTGATCAAGATTAATAATCCAAGGTTTTTCAAAGATGTTTCATCGTTTGTAAGTTTTCAGATTTCCTAGTACGGATGAGAAGATAGAGTCATCACGAGTAACAAGTTGAAAGGATGATCAGTAGAGTTCAACCTCCTATGAAATAGTCACTTGAACAGTCAAGAACGGGTTATTGTTGACTTGAATTCTATTTTAATTCAGGGAATGGTTTGAAGATGATTTACAGGGGAAGAAACAGATTTGAAGAATGAAAGATAATTTGATGATCACAATGAGTTTATTTCTTTTTATGATAACCTTGTTATTTGAAGTTGATATTTTGAAGTTAAAAGCCTCGTTCATATGCCCATAAAACTATATACAAAAGCGGTATAAGAGTGATGAGTCGAAATGAACAATAGGAGAAGCTTAACGAGAGGGGGTGAATTTCAACGAAAGACAACGAGTTATGAGGTGATCATGGAAGAAATTCGATGGCATCGGTCTAAGGGGGAGATTGTTGGGACTTATATTTTAGACCGATGCATCGAATTAATTTGTTGGTGAAAAATGCATTATTCGGTCTCAATCAAGGGTGGATAGCTTGAAGACCAAGTCATGCTAGACTAGTATAAATAGATATTTTTATTTATTTGTCTAGTATGAGTGACTGTATTGTGTATGTGTGAGATTTAGGGTTTTATCCCTTTGAGAGAGTCTCTGCCTCCAGGATGAGCTCTCCTGGTGGCGGCTGAGATATTTCTTATTTGATTGTATGTATGAATGTATGTATGAGTGTTTCATCTTAATGAGAATCATTCGGCTAATATTTCATACTACCGTTTCTATCTTGTTTGTGTTTTGATTACAATTGTTCATCCTACTTTATTGTTGATTGTTAATCAAATCAGACTTTCTCCCAATACACCTCATCCGTCCAACTGATTTCGTCATTCAAGTGTGAATCTGAGTTAGATTCGATCCTAACCCTAGACCCGAGCTCCACACCGTTGATTGGTAACGACCATTTTCACGCTTCCGCACCGGGGTTCGAAACTCACAATTGGTATCAGAGCATGGGTTACCGAATCGTTCAGACTAACCGCTGAACAGATTCATTTCGCTCTTGAATCCACCATGGACGTTAAACAATGAAGTTCGTCGAAATTATTTTTGGGGGTTTAGAAATTATTTGATGATTCGGAGAAAAGTATATGGATTGATGTTTGGGTTGATGACTCGTTTGGAGATCCAACATCAATTTCATGTTTATTTGGTCAAAACGGTCCAGATCTAATGTAACAGTGTTATTTGGCTCGTTTTGGGTCAACACTGTTCATCTGATTATTTCTAGATCTGAAAAGGTTGATTATGATATGAAGATAGGTTTCTTTGATTTCGAGATGACGTGGATAGGGCTATAGTGATTAATTTCAGATTATGAAATTTGATTTTTGGATTTGAAAAATTAGGGTTTTGTGTGCTCGTGCTGCAAAAACAGTAGATGTTTGTTGAAAAATATTGCCGATAGTACAAACTGATAAGGAGAATGTACAAGTCAAGGATGAACAGGTACAAAAGGCAATTTCATCATTGTTTGTTGCAGCAAATGCAAAGTGAACATTGAAGCAGGTTCTGCAAGGGCAAATCAGTGACTGATGACGCAGAAATGAAGTTTTGATGTCTCGAGCACACTATGAAAAAAATTAACTCGAGTATGGAAAATGACTAAGTGTTGCTTCGAGCACAGGAGGTGTTTTGCCCAAGCACATCTTTGTTTTGCTCGAGCACAGGTTATTTCGAGCACATCTTATATCGAGCACATCAAATTCGAGCACACTTTGTGAAACCCAGAGCATATCCTTTGTTCTCAAGAAAACTATCTTTAATTCTCGAGCACA
This sequence comes from Bidens hawaiensis, assembly GCF_021521415.1. Taxonomy (NCBI): domain Eukaryota; kingdom Viridiplantae; phylum Streptophyta; class Magnoliopsida; order Asterales; family Asteraceae; genus Bidens; species Bidens hawaiensis. The sequence goes on along the minus strand of NW_027491291.1, from coordinate 1,225,442 downwards.
CTTTATTATTTATTCGATCAAACTCTTTTTCGAGCATACTTTGTTTTGTCTTGAACAATTATGCTTGTGAAGAAAAAACTCAAGTTTGTGTCGAGCCCACCCTTACTCCCCAGCACACTTTTGCTCCCGAGCATGCTTGGTGTTAAGTGGAAAATTGAAAAATCACAAGTACTCCCGAGCACACCCTTGCTCCCGAGCACACTTTTGCTCCCGAGCATGCTTGGTGGAAAATGAAAAAGCACTAAGTATTCCCGAGCACACTTGTACTTCCGAGTACACTTTGATCTCCGGGTACACTTTGTGTACTCGGTAAAAAATTGAAAAATCACAAGTGTTTTTGCTTCCGAGTACACTTTAGCTTTCCGAGTACACTTTGATTTCCGAGTACACTTTGATTTCCAAGTACACTTTGATTTCCGAGTACACTTTGATTTCCAAGTACACTTTGATTTCCGAATACACTTTGTACACTTTGATTTCCGAGTACACTTTGATTTCCGAGTACACTCAGCTTTCCGAGTACACTTTGATTTCCGAGTACACTTTGATTTCCAAGTACACTTTGATTTCTGAGTACACTTTGATTTCCGACTACACTTTTTTTCCGAGTATACTTTGCCTTTCGAGGACACTTTATGCTAGTGCAAAAAAATAAATAAATAAAAATTGTGCTAGGAATGTACTCAGAGTATACTTTGTGCTAGGAAAAGCGCTCCCAAGCACATTGTGTGCTAGGAAACAGAGTTTATGAAACATTTCAAAGTTTTGAAGAAACTTTTGACATTTTTTGGTACCGTTGACCGTTTGACCAAGCTGTTCTCTACGGAAGATATATACCAGGGGTATTTTGGTAATTTTTCTCCAATCATCAACAAGCTTATGGAATTCAAACCTCATCCAATTTCATGACTTCATCAACAGCTTTACAAGAACAAGTGTTGACAAAACTTACGGATTTAATCACTTTTAGTGTCAACCAACTTTTGAATATGTTCATTTGAGATTTTTACAGTCTTGATGAGGATGATCAAGATTGTTTCACCCACACTTGATTTGAAGACATATTTATTAAAGACAATTGCAACGAAATTGGGGGAGTAAAATCTTTGAATTTCTTTGCAAATGGTTAGCTTCAAATCAAGTAAAAGACTCAAGTTAAGGAAAATTTGATCAAGATTAATAATCCAAGGTTTTTCAAAGATGTTTCATCCTTTGTAAGTTTTCAGATTTCCTAGTACGGATGAGAAGATAGAGTCATCACGAGTAACAAGTTGAAAGGATGATCAGTAGAGTTCAACCTCCTATGAAATAGTCACTTGAACAGTCAAGAACGGATTATTGTTGACTTGAATTCTATTTTAATTCAGGGAATGGTTTGAAGATGATTTACAGGGGAAGAAACAGATTTGAAGAATGAAAGATTATTTGATGATCACAATGAGTTTATTTCTTTTTATGATAACCTTGTTATTTGAAGTTGATATTTTGAAGTTCAAAGCCTCGTTCATATGCCTATACAACTATATCCAAAAGCGGTATAAGAGTGATGATTCGAAATGAACAATAGGAGAAGCTTAACGAGAGGGGGAGAATTTCAACGAAAGACAACGAGTTATGAGGTGATCATGGAAGAAATTCGATGGCATCGGTCTAAGGGGGAGATTGTTGGGACTTATATTTTAGACCGATGCATCGAATTCATTTGTGGGTGAAAAATGCATTATTCGGTCTCAACCAAGGGTGGATGGCTTGAAGACCAAGTCATGCTAGACTAGTATAAATATATATTTTTATTTATTTGTCTAGTATGAGTGACTGTATTGTGTATGTGTGAGATTTAGGGTTTTATCCCTTTGAGAGAGTCTCTGCCTCCAGGATGAGCTCTCCTGGTGGCGGCTGAGATATTTCTTATTTGATTGTATGTATGAATGTATGTATGAGTGTTTCATCTTAATGAGAATCATTCGGCTAATATTTCATACTACCGTTTCTATCTTGTTTGTGTTTTGATTACAATTGTTCATCCTACTTTATTGTTGATTGTTAATCAAATCAGACTTTCTCCCAATACACCTCATCCGTCCAACTGATTTCATCATTCAAGTGTGAATCTGAGTTAGATTCGATCCTAACCATAGACCCGAGCTCCACACCGTTGATTGGTAACGACCATTTTCACGCTTCCGCACTGGGGTTCGAAACTCACAAAGGTGAGAACCCTAGATACTATGCAGATGGGAGTTTTGTACCTGCTGGTTTGTCAAGAACTCCTGGAATGGAGAAAATTTTGCTAGCTCTTAGAGATGCAGGAGCAAATGTTGTTGAGCTTGCCTATCTTCCAACTAAAATGGTAGAAGCAGTCTACATCAAATTCTTCTATTTGGGACCTAAAAACCCAAGAAGTGTGTTCCTTTCAGACCCCCAATTTCAAGAAGATATCCACAAGGTGGAAGTGGTCAAAGTGGAAGAGGTGAAGGTGGAAGAGTAGAATCAAGTAGATCTGCACAACAAAGAACATTAAGACCACAGTCAGATGTGGATCTTCCTAGAGAAATCTACTATGATTCTGTGTGTGAATTAATAAGAGTGATTATGGAAAGTAGACAACTAAGAGATATAGTTGTGAGAAGTGATTTCTATGAATATACTCAAGAACAATTAGAAAGAATGACAACACTCACTTTGTATGATTTTAGAAACAGAAATAGAGTGGCTGGAAAATAGATGAATAATCTTTCTAAATTCTTAAGAGATGAAGCAGACATAGGATTCAGATTCCTAAAAGAAAAGAGAAACTGGAAGACAGCCCAACTTCACAGATCAAAGAGAACTGCAAAGTTAAGAATGATGGACATAGCTGAAACAAACTACAAGATGAATGTCAGAGACAAGCATCCACTGTCAAGCATGAACACATGCATAAGTCTTGAGAGAAGAATGATACCAACTTCACAGTCCAAAGAAATGGTATCATTACTGAAGTTGAATACAAAGAAAAAAATGACCATTAATTGCTGAGAAATTCTGATGGAAAAATACTGGGGATTATCAAGTAGGATGAAAACTTAAATTGCTTACATGATTAAGACTTAATAGATATTAGGGACAACTCATTACCAAGTCCTTGATATTTTCAGAATGAGAGCCGCATCAGTGATAACAAACAGAAGGCAAGCCGCATACAATGCATGGAAAAGACAAAATTCCATGCAATGAGTTGATAGGAACATTGAAGAACAAGGTTGCAAGGGTTTGTAGGGTAACGTCTGATAAAGCCAAGAAGATTGAAGTCAACCCGGTGATTATTTTACTTGGTAAAATACTCTTCAAGTAAAGTCTACCCGGAAACTGATCCCGAGCACACTTCTATATTACCAAGTCATAAAGGATGGCAGAGCATACTCGGAAAGACAAGATTGATCCAAAGCCTACCCGGAAGACTTGTTTTACACTTTGATTATTTCTGAATATGTAATTTGAATATGTATTATGGGATAGGGTTTTTAGAAGGAATGACAGCTGTAAAGGAGGTGTCAGGGCTATAAATTGAATAATTTAGGGCACACCTCAAAAACACAAGCAACGATACACAAAACAAGGAAGACAGACACATTAATTAAGAAAAAATATTGTGTGTGTGACGGCTGTCCTTCAAGAAAACCTAAATCGATTATCCAGTTTGTATGATTGATATTATATGAATGGAAATCTTTTGAGTAAATCTTGTTTGTGTTGATTACCTTTGAATACTGATTTAGCAACCGTATGTTTATTGTTGATTCAGCCTTTAACAAACGGTAGTCTTTCTAAATATAGCAACCCGTCATTAACTCTCTTGTCGACACATTTATTTGTGTGAGTTATGGCATGATTTAAGTAAGATCCATCTGAAATCGGGGACCTGACAACTTTGATTGTTTTGTTGAGTTGATTTTGTACTTCATTTTGGAAGACTTTGAACATTTCAAAGGCTTCATTTTTGTGTCTTAACAAGAACACATACCCATAGCAACTATAATCGTCGGTAAAGGAAATGAAGTATCTTTAACCATTCTTGTCATTGTCCTAAAAGGACCAAATACATCCGAATGTATGATACCTAATAAGTCTTTCGCCCATTCATTAGTTCCACTAAATGTTTTTTGGACATTTTTCCTAATAAACAAGATTCACATTCACCAAATGAATCATCACTTGATTTCAAAAGTCCATTCTTTTGAAGTGTATGAATGTGATTCTTGTTTGTGTGACCAAGGCGACAATGCCAAAGAAAAGTTTTACTCAAATCCAATTTGAGTCTTTTGGTGCTTGCTTGGTACAATGGGTTATCAATGGATATATTATCATGAACCAATTCATAAATGCCAATAAACGGCATTGCTTTAAAATAAAAGACATCATTCATGAAAACATAAAACCCATTGTCTACAAACTTGAAATCATAACCACATTGTCTTAAGAGAGAAACAGAGATAATGTTCCTAATCAAACTAGGAGCATACAAAATGTTTTTCAAAATAACTTCCAAGCCATTTGGAAGCTTCAAAACGTAATCTCCTTGGGCTTGGATGTCAACCTTTGCTCCATTGTCCATGAAGAGACTTATATCTCCTTTTTTGAAATCATTTCTTCTTTTGAATCCCTGCAATGAATTGCATATATGAGTTCCACATCCGGTATCCAATATCCATGTTAGAAGAAATAATATTAAGATTGATAAGGATCATGAAAATTGTACCTGAGGTTTGCCCCGCATACCTCTTAGCTTTCAACTACTTGAGATAGATTGGACAATTTCTCATCCAATGACCTATCTCCCCAAAACCAAAGCACGGATCCTCAGCGCTAACCTTTAGCTTTTTTTGGTTTGGGTTCCGACTTCGCCTTTCCCTTGAATCCGTTCATGACTTGCCCCTTACCGACGACAACCTTTGCCTTTGATTCCGGGTGATGCCTCTTCTTCAAGCCACCCTCATTGATCGTAAGAACGGGTAAAACCTTTTTACCCATGCCGGCTTCGGCTGTCTTAAGCATTGCGTGAAGCTCATCAATGCTTTTGTCCCATCCGTTCATGTTGTAGTTCATGACGAATGTCACAAACCTTTTAGTTAGGCCGTTCAGAATCAAATCCGTGGCTAACTCTTTTGAGACGGGACAGTTAAGCCGTTCAAGCCGATCAATGTGGCTTTTCATCTTAACCACATAAGATGATACTGATTGGGTTTCTTCCATATGACATGCATGAAGTGCTCGAACCGTTTTGAAGCGCTCCACCCTAGCTTGAGTAAGGAACATTTCCTTATGTTGGGTGATCATGTCATACGCCCCATGATTCTCGGAATCCTTTTGGATCTCGGGAATCATTGTTCCCAACATGAGGCAAGAAACATGCACCGAATCTTCGGTGTGTTTCAGCCAATCCGCATAGGCATCCAAGTTATTGACGTCGGGTTCATCGGGAATAGGATCTTCTAATATATAGGACTTTTTCTCTTGCTTGAGAACAATTCTGAAGTTTCGATACCAGCCCATAAAGTTGTTAAAGTTTAGACAATCCTTATCAAGAATGGATCTATGTTATAAATTATGCACATGAGGGATAATAGCGTTCTGTGTATTGCTTGCGGCCATCTAGAATCCAACGTTTCATTCAAATACTAGTTAGGTGACCTTTATCCTACTATTCAAATTAACAAGGTAGTCAACGTTTGACAATTGCAACCCTTTGCAACTTCTAGTTTTATAGGATCGGTTAAACATCATATGTTTTGTTGGCATGTTTAATCCCATCAACATCTTTGAACGCCATGCGCCGGTTACCCTATTCACGTGGTTTCCAAATCAAGTCGTCCTACTTACACACACGTGTGAGTTTACACATACAAGTGGTTAGGTGACCCTCAATCCACAAGTATTGTAAAATCATCTTAAGATCACAATTTTTCTTAAATGTGGGTAGGTGACCCTATTCCGCGATTCAAGTCTACAAGTGACTTAAGTGTCGTATAAAAGGATGGTGTTCAACTTGTTTTAAAAGGGATTTTAGTTTTTCAAAAATTCTAGATTGGAAAACTATTTAATGTACTTTCCATTTGCATGCATTCAAATGTATGGTACCTTTGAAAACCAATTTTCAAACTCCTTTAAATAAAACCCATTTTATTATGAAATCATTAATAGTTAACAAAACCAATTTTATAACTTAATAATTTCAAAGGAATCACTTTTATGCTAGTTGTCGATTTTAATTTTTAACATCCAAACATGATAAAACAATAAACATAAATCAACCACACAAGAATAAAGTACAAACACAAGTCCATAACCATAACCACCTAGAATGACAACACTTGTTGACCGAAACAAGTGTGCCAAAAGGTCTCTCCTTAGGGACGAGAATGATAGAAGGCATGTGTCGGTGAACTCCCACTTGATCACGCATCCATATGCTTCAAGTGTCCACCTTGTGTTGTGACTCTTCCACTTTATTTGGGCTTCCATTTGGGCTCCAACTTCAGATCCTAGCTCCATGGGCCTCCAAGTATGGGCTTTGGCGACTGGGCTAAAATCCCATCTTGGACTATGAAGTCCATTAAGGAACAAAACCAAAACCGTAACCTTGTTGTATCTTCTTTTACAAAAAAAGCATATCCTAATACATTTTTTTCTAATAAAAGAAATACAACTAATCTACTTATTATTACAAACCAATATGAAATAAATAAATAGATTACAAACCCAAATAAATGAATATTACAACCATATTGAATAAACCTAATAATCACAACACAAACACATCCAAAGGTCATGGCTAGGTTATGAACACTAAAATGCACATCCAAAAATGCAAGGTCTTAGAAGACCAAAATGGTTCCCCTCTTACCCATAAAACTTTCGGCCAAGAGGAACAAAACCGAATGTTTCGGGTTTTGTCCAAACAAAAAAATTAATCATCCATATGATTTAATTCTTCAAGATTATCACATGCATGTAAAATATAATATTGAGGAACCAAGGGGTAACCAAAAGCCCAAAAAACTTTTTGCCATATGGTGAACCACACCATAAAACCCGAAATTTTTTGATCATGAAGCATGTATCCGTATAAGCGGCTGTTGATGCCATTGTTGGGTTTTAACAATATTATCAAAGTCCATATAACCCATTATATGTTAAAACACAGCGGATAATAAAGTTTTAAATCTTGTTAGTTTGATAAATATAAAACCGATTTTATATAGGTTAACCCAATGCCCGGATCCATATACAAAATACATGCTATCAAAACAACCATAGGGTGTTGCATGAATCATACCTTCAAGTCCGAAAGATAAAGAGGATAAATGATATGAACGGCTAGCTTCCAATGGAGGAAACTTCAAGCTTGTATACCCAACGAGATCCAACAAACACCTAGGTTGCTAGGGTCCTAACACTTGCAAGAACAAACCCTTTGTTCTTATTCTTCTTCTTGTTCACGCCTCAAATGAGGAGAGAAAGAGAGAAGAGATGTGTTTGAGAGAGAAGGTGTAAATATTATTCACCCAAGAATAATGATCTTCCAATGGTGTCCCTTGCCTGTCTTGAAAGAAATAAAAGGAGGAGAGAGAAGAGGGAGGAATTTTTCCACCCAAATTTTAAATCCACTTTTAATTACTTACAGTTATTTACTTATAAGACTTATGTTATAAAACATATCATAAGTAATCATGCAATATGTTATTTAACCAATTTAAATAAAATCTCTCAAGATATAAATTATCCATATAATTTATTTAACACACAAATGCAAATATTTAGAAAACCGATTTCCAAATATTATAAGTGTTGATAATTTTTTACTAGATCATATCCAATAATAAATATCGTGGTGTTTGTCTAGCTTGTTATTGGGTATGACCCAACTTGGACCAATACGTACTTGCCACATCAACTCTAATATGGTCTTGGGCAGATCGATTCCAACAATTGGATGGCGGTAAGAGCTTATTGAAATACCTTAGGAGGACTATGGATATGTTTCTAATATATGGCTCTGGTGAGGAGGAACTTGTTGTAAAGGGATACACAGATGCGAGTTTCCAAACTGATCGAGATGATTCCCGATCTCAATCGTGATATGTTTTCATTCTAAATGGTGGTGCTATCCCTTGGAAGAGCGCAAAACAAGATGTGGTACCATTATCCACCACTGAATCTGAATACATCACCGCCTTATTGTAACTCAACAAGCTGCATGGATTAGAAAGTTCGTGGCCGGTCGAGGGGTAGTCCGTACCATTCAGGACCCACTAGAAATCTTTGGTGACAACGAGGGTGCGATTGCTCTAATCAAGGAACCCCGTGCACATCAAAAGACTAGGCACATTGAGCGGAGACTCAACTACATAAGGGTTGAAGTTGAAAAAGCAAAGATATGTATTCCCAAAGTTCACACTGATCAAAACATTGCGAATCCACTCACGAAGCTCTTAGAAAGTCCAAAGCATGAAGGTCATACTTGTGCCTTAGGACTTCGATATTCTAGTGATTGGATTTGATCAAATTTGTATTTGGATATCAGAACAATTATTATTTTTTGACTCAATCATAATGTTTTGGTTATGATTATGCTTTTGAGTTATGTTCCAACTTTAGGATGTTTAAATCCATGAATTAGTTAATTATTCTAAATGTCCGTAGTCTATCACATTTGTGGGAACAAATGTTAAGGTAAGACTATTAAGAACTTGGATTGGTAGATATTCATAAGGTATGAATATAGCAAGGGTTTGTTGCCAAGGTTCATACATATTTATGGGATGTCGATCCCTAATAATCACTAACAATCACAATCAAGTCATAACTCACACAATAAATGTGTCGACAAGAGAGTTAATGACAGTTGCTATTTTAGGAAAGAAAACCGTTTGTTTAAGGCGGAATCAGAAACAAACAGTGTAGTTGCTAAAAGATTAATCAAACGTAAATAACACACACAAGAATCATTCAAAAGATTTTCATTCATATAACATGAATCATACAAACAATAATCGATTTAGGGTTTCTTGATAGGAAAGTTATATCTGTACTATTCAATGATAGCCGTCACAATCAACAAATATTCTCTCAATATTAATTGGCTTGTTCGTCTATCTCCTCTGAGGCGTGCCCTAAAATATTCCTTTTATAGGCCTGACACCTTCATACCGCTGTCATTCCTTCCAGAAACCCTAAATAAATAATACATATTCAAATTACATATTCAAAACTATGCTAAGTGTAAAAACAGGTCTTCCGGGTAGACTTTGCATAAGTTGTCTTCACTGGGTAGGCTTTGTGCCTTTGTCTTCTTCGGGTAGAGCTGGTAACCCTAAAGTGTGCTTGGACAGTTCTCTGGGTAGGCTTTACTTAGTGTATTTTCAAAAGAAAAATACTTACCTAGCAGACTTCAATCTTCTTGATCACATAAAACTTTGTCCGACATGACCTTACGAGCAACCTTGTTCTTCAATGGTTCCTTTAACTCCTTGTTAGGAATAGCTTATTAGCAAAGCCAAGTGTGCTTGGTAACACTGTAGCCTGCTAGAGTTGAACCATGCCCGATGTTACTTGAGATATTTCAGTACACAACAGGCTTACTCGGACCACTGTTTTATTGATAAACACCTTGCCTGATATACCAATCACTTGGCTTCATGATCTTGGTTAGCCAAGAGCTTACCCGGAGGTAAACTTTACTCAGCTATGAAGAGCAATCCTGCTAGACATAGTGAACCCTACTCAGATATACACTAAAGAAGAATTTTAGAAGATAACCTTCCCCGATTGACAAAATACCTTGTTAGGGTAGGAAAACCTTGCCCGGGAAACCAAGTGTGCTCGGATTCCATACTTAGCGATTTCTAAGGAGGTTGAGAAGATTCCAATCATCCTTATACTTTTCTTAGGTCAAATATTGACTCAACAATCTCCCCCTAGATTGGAACACCTCAGTTGTCCCAAAACACTTCTACAATTACTTACACACACTCAAAATACAAATCAAATCAAAATCAATTTTTTTCCATATTCAAAATGTCAAACCATTACATATTCAAAATTCTCTCTGTGGACTTTACAAATCAAAGCCTATTCTAAGATCTTTATCTTCTTTTGGCATCATAGACTGCTTGTCTCCTTGCAACAATTACTTCTCCAGCTTATTGTTTGAAAATGGAGAGTATTTGATAGTGAGTGTGATTCTCAGGAATAGGCATATCCCTTATATCCCTAAGATCTTCATCATGCAAATAGGTCAGGTCTTCATCCATTTTGATTATCCCCAAGATAAGCCCATCAGAATTTTGAAGAACATAGTGGCCATCATTTTCTTTATATTCAATTTCAGCAATGATGCCATTCTTCTGAACAGTGTAGTTTGGGCGTGTCATTCTTCTCCCAATGCTTATAAAAGTATTCAGATATGACAGGGGATTGTTGTTTCTCACTGACCCTTGATAGTTCAATTAAGCACTTCTTATCTTCTTCATTCTTGTTGCTCTTCTTGTACTATCTTGTTTTGTCAACTTCTAACTTTTCTTTACTTTCAAAAATGGAAATCCCTTGATAGCTTCCTGTTTCAGATAATTGGAGAGTTCATTTTGTTGTCTCCTGGCCAACTTGTTTCTATCGTGATAATCATATAAATTCAGTGTGGCCATTTTCTCCTGTCAGGTCCCCGATTGTTGGTAGATCATTAACAAATAAAGTCATAACTCACATAATAATGTGTTAACAAGAGAGTTAATGATGGGTTGCTATATTTAGAAATAAAACCGTTTGACAAAGGTGGAATCAATAAAAAACTATTTGGTTGCTGTACAATTAATCAATGGTAACTAACACACAAGATTCACTCAAAAGATTTACATTTATACAATATTAAATCATACAAACGATAATCTTTCTAGGGTTTCTTGATGAGAATGCTATGTCCGTACGATTCTAAGAACAGCCGTCACTAAACAAATATTCTCTCTCAATTCACATTCAGCCGCTCTCTTAGAGGTGTGCCCTAAATATTCCTTTTATTAGTGTAACACCTCTGGACAGCTTTCATTCCTTCTAGAAACCCTAAATATAACATACATATTCAAATTACATATTCAAAACTATCCTAAATGTATAACAAGCCTTTCGGGTAGGCTTTTTAGAAAAGTAAACTTCTCCGAGTAGACTTTGTGCTCTGCCTTCCTTGTTAGACTTGGTAACCTTGAAGTGTTCCCGGGAACAGTTTTCCGGGTATGCTTTACTTGGAGTATTTTCCAAAGGAAAATACTCACCAAGCAGATTTCAATCTTCTTGATTATATCAGACTTTGCCCGACATAAACTTACTAGCAACCTTGTTCTTCAATGGTCCCATCAACTCCTTGCTTGGAATTATGTTATTAGAAAATTGTGCTTGGGAGCACTGTACCCTGCTTGAGTTGAACCCTGCCCGTTGTTAGTTGAGATATTTCATTACTCATCAAGCTTACTCGGACTACTTTATTATTAAAGAATACCTTGCCCGATCTTCCAATCACTTGGCTTCATGAGCTTGGTTAGCCAAGAGCTTACTCTGAAGTGAACCTTACAAGGCGATGAAGAACAAACCTGCTTGATATAGAGAATCTTGCCCGGGTATACACTAACTAGTGTACCCTGCCCGGGTAAACACTAAAGAGTGAACCCTGCCCGGATATCCACAAAAGAAGACTTCAATAAGATAACCTTGCCCGAAAGGCAAAATATCATGCCCGACTAAGTAAAACCTTGCTCGGATGTCTCAGGTGTGCCAGGTTCCATACTAAACAATATCTGAGGAGGTTGAGAAGATTCCAATCTTCCTTGTAGTCAGTTTTGGGTCAAATCTTGACTCAACAATCTCCCCCAAGATTTGAACACCTCAGCTGTCCCAAAACATTTTTACAGTTACTTACACATATTCAAAAATACATATCAAATCAAAAGTAAATTTTACATATTCAAAAACATAAACAAATTACATAATCAGAATTCTATCTGAAGACATTACAAATCAAAGCCTATTCTAAGAATCTTGTCTTTTCCTTGCATTGTAAGCGACTTGTCTTTGATTTACAACCATAGTTGCTGCCCTTTGCCTAAAGATATCAAAGATTTGGTAATGAGTGAATTTCAGGAATGACAATATCCCTGATATCCATTAGATCTTCATTATGCAAGTAGGTCAGATCTTCATATCTTTTAACTATCCACAAAATAAGCCCATCTGAGTTCTAAGAAAATAATGGTCATTGTTTTCTATATATTAAATTTCAGCTATGTCATTCTTCTTTCAGAGCTTTTATAGGTATTCATGATTGACACTTGGTTCTTGTCTTTGACCCTCAACTTATAAATCAATTCAGCACTTGACATCTTTTTAATCATTGCAATCCTCCTTGCCTTGTCTAGTTGAGTCATTTTCCAGCTTTTCTTTTCTTTTAAAAATTGGAATCCCCTGTCAGCTTCATCTCTCAAGAATTTGGATAGATCATTTTCCTGTCTCCCTGCCAACTTGTTTCTGTCTCAATAATCATACAAATTAAGTGTAGCCATTCTCTCCAACTGCTCTTAAGTGAATTTTGCAAAATCACTTCTAATGACTATATCTCTCATCAGCCTACTTTCCATAATCACTTTATAAGACTCAGAGGCTGAATCATAGTAGAGAGATCTTGGAAGATCCACACTTTATTGTGGTCTTGTTGTTCTTTGGGATCCAGTTCTACTAGATTCTCCTCTGCCTGCAGCCATGAGCCTTCTTGATACAGGAGGCCTAAATGGTATAGAATTCATTGGTTTGCTAGGCCTTGACATATTGAAAACATTCATGTAAGTGGATTCAACCATCTCAGCTGGATATTGGATAAGTTATGCATAGTTTAGACCTGCTTCATCCACAAGTTTCATAATCTTGTTGACTATCCTTGGATTAGTCATTAGCCCTGTAGGCACAAATCTTCCTTGAACAAAGCTTCTAGGATTCTTACCCTCCAACAATACTTTTTTCCATTCTTCCTTTTGTATGTAGAAAAGTTCTTTCAAGTCCTCCTTTTCTAAGGTACTAAAAGTGGCTTCTTTCATTCCTCTATGGTTTATCATTATACCCCTCAAAATTTTAATCATTTCTTCATTTTCCCAAGGAATTATATGTTCATCTTCTGGTTCAGGGTTTACGTTCTCTAGGATTTGAGTTTCATCAGCTTCACCTTTCTTTGATCTCTTTTCAGCCCCTTGCTTCCTCAATGTGATTAGTTTTCTCTTCTTTTTAGGAGGCTCAGACTGTCCTTCTTCTTTCTCTTTCTGAATTTTCCTTGTCAAATATTTGTACTCTTTTTCATCTAATTCTTGGGGCATTGATTCCACAACATTTAATGTTATGCCATGTTCTATCAGGAATTTGCACTTTCCCCCATATTTGCTATAGATCTTTTCAAGTCTTTCCTTTTCAGTAACAGTTTTCAGCTTGGCTTTCTCAAATTCCATCTCCTTTTCAGCATCTTTGGTTTTATTGTAGAGATCATTGAGTTGTTCAAAATTATAGTTAATCAAATCTGTTTCAGAGTAGTTATGCATTCTCAGATACTCTTTAAATCTTTCCATTTCTTATTCTTGCTTTGATCCCTTTTTTTTATCACTGGATGGTTTAGTTTGCAGTAACTCCTTCAATTGTTCTTTCTTTTCGTTTTGTAATAGAGTGTTTCAACTGCATCCTTTCTAAGCAGTCAATCATCCTAGGTGTCATCCCTCACTCCAACAGATAACCACATTTTCCTCCAAATTTTTCTTTCAAAGCTTCAAGCTTTTCAGCCTCTTCATATTCTTTAACAATTTTTTCTTTTATCTCTTCTATTTTGCTTTCATAGGCATCTCTCAACTTGTCAACCTTGAAGTGAGATAAATCATTTTCAGAGTAACCATTTGTTCTTAAATAATCTCTGTATTTTTGGGCATCCCTGTTCTTCTACTATATTAACCTCTCAATTGTGTCTCTTTCGTTGTTCAATCTTTTCTCCAGTTCATCATCATTCAAATCAGCTAAGCTCTCAAAGCTTATGCCATAGCTTCTCAATTTCACAATCAAAGGATTTTTCCTTTTGTCATCCAAAAGGCTTTGCTTAATGTTTGTCCTCTGTTCATCAATCACTGTAACTTGTGGGGACATAACATTAGCAATTTCAGCACCCTTTCCCAGATCATCATCAATGTTATCATCAGTTTCATCAGAATCATCCTCCTCCTCAGTTGTTTCATTAACAACATCTATTTTTTGTTCATCAGGAGTTGAATTTTCAGGGATTGGCACATTTGGCACTCCTTGCACATGTTCATCAGGCCTTAAGGTCTGCAAAGGTATTGCCCTTATTGGACTTGCCTCATCATCATGGTCTCTACAAAGTAATTGTTCTTACCATCCCATCTCCCCTTTTTGGCAGACTCATCCCTTTCAGCTGGTTTAAATGATTCTGGTTTATCCCTCTTTCTTGAGTATTTCTTTTCATACATGGGATCATCCACACATTCCCATTCATCTGGGTTTTGTGTGATATCATCCCTAATTTGTTGAGCCCATTTCTTTGCAGTCATTGAGGCAATAGATTCACGAATTTCTTGTTCCACATTAAAGTCCATATTCTCATTGGTTGGCTCAGCAGTTTCAGTTGGTTCCTTTTCTGGTTGACTTTGAGTTTGAAACTTGCTTACCACCATGGCCAAAGAGTTGTCCACTTCCTCAACTCTTTTCAGTTTGATCAATGCTTCAATAACATCTTGATCATCAGCCTCTTCTTCATTTATCATTTTGGGAACATTGGCTTGACTGATCAATTCTTCCTGCTCTGCCAATTCCTCAGGAGTCAAGGCTTTGGCCAGTATTTCTCTGTCCCTTATCTCTCTCATAGTGTTTTCAAATGTTCTTCTTGCAGCAGTAGCAACTTCTTCATCTTCTTTAATCAAAATTTCTTTCTCAGGATTTGCCTTAACAGGCTCTTCCTCAAGGACTTTTGCCTTACCTTTCTCCAATCTCCTTTGTTCATCTTCTTCAACATCAGACTATTCAAAATCATCAATTTCCTTTTCATGTGTTTCCAACTCTGGATCATACTCTACCCTCTTTGAGCCCTCAGATCGTTCAGTTTCAGTAATAGGCTCCTCAGTAGCAGTATTTCATTCATTGATTACATCAGTTTGAGTTTCTGTTAAAACATTAGTGACCACATCAGTGGTAGCCACATTTTCTTCATCATTTGTCTTTTCAATTCCATCCTCCGTATCTTCTTTATTATCCTCCTCCTCACTCCAAACAACATTCATTATTTCATCATTCACATCATAATTTTCCTCTCCTACATCAGATATATCACCTTCATACTCAACATCCTCCATCCTTCTTTCTTCACTCTCCTCCTCATCATCATAAGCATTAAACAAACAGGTCAGACCATCCACATTAGTTGTTTTTCCTCCTACATCCACTATTTCAACATCTACAGTACCATCAGTACCTGCAACAACCATTGGTTCATGAATATTCTCCTCCTGTTTTGGGGCAGCTGAGGTCTTCTCAACCTCTTGCTCCAGGGTTTGAATTCTCAATATTGTCCTGGCCAACTTATTCAATAGCAATGCATTTTCCTTTTTTACCTCCTCATTTCTCTCCTTTAGCTTAGCATTCTCCAACATTAGATCAATATTTCTTTGAAATAAAAGGTTTCCAGCAGGAGGGGTTACTGAGGGTGAGGTGGAGAAAGGGTTAGGTTCAGATTGGTCTTGGTTAGTGGTTTGAGTGATTAATGGGTTGATGGTCAATGTGGGTGGTTTAGATGATTCAGGTGGGGTTGAGGTTTGTTGTGTAGTTTGAGGTGTGGTTTGAGGAATGGTTTGGGTATGGATAGGTGTAGGCTGGGTTGTTGGAATTGTTTGGGGTAGTGATTGGGTATGGGGTGGGATAGTAATGAAAGTATATGTATGTATTGGGTTGTTGGTTGGTGGTGTTTGTGGTGGTGGGAATATTTGAGTTGATGTTTCAGGCTGGCTTTGGGTTAAGGTTTGGGTTTGGGTTTGGGATTGAATGGTTTGATCTTGTAGTTGTGGTGACATATGTGGTGATTGGTTTAGGATGGGTAGTGGTGAATGTTGTGGTGATGGTATAGGTTGGTTCTCCCACTGATCAAGTGCATTAACAATCATGGCTCCTCCATTCCCTCCTTCATCTCCATCATCATCATCATCATCATCATCATCATCATCATCATCTTCATCTTCCAACTCAGCAACCTCCTCTGAGCTCAGCTCAAGAACTGACATAATATCCAAGTCATGGTTCAATAACTATGGAAAAATCTCAAAGGAAATGTTTGGATTAAATCTATTGGCACACCCCGGATTTACATTTCTTTTGTACGTGTTGGGGTTCTGCAGAACATGAGTAATGCCAATAGGGGGTAAATCATGCAACTCCCTACTAAAAATTATCTGTAGAAATCTGGGATATTGCAGAAATCTATCCTTCTCAGCCTTCTTTAGATTTCCTACCATTCTGTCGAAAATATCTTGGAAAAATTGAATGGCAGGTCATAGATGATAGCAACAGTTGCGTTTGCTAAGTCACGACTCATCAGAGTCCATGATCCTTTCCTCGGAGCAAATCCTTGAATCACATGATGGATCAGAAATCTGTATATCATAGGGAACATGCCCTTTGAAATTGCCCATCGTGTACTGTTCCCTGGTATCCCATCGTTTGTTCGAAAATTATCAGCAGGTGATCAGTATTGAAGTTGATCGGATTGTGGTCGTCATCGTGTAACTGCAAGCATCTTCTGATCAATCGTTCTGTTATTCTAATTTCTTGTCTTGCTACTGTAGCTTCAATCCTTCTACCAATTACATCATCATATAGTCTAGCTGAGCGCCAGAAATCCAGTGAATGATTTCTATAAATGATTGGGCACTCGGTGAAGGCAAAACGAACATTTGATCTTGACAACCACGTGATCATCATAGCCACCTCCTCATTGTCAGGAGTGACTTGTAACATGGCACACATATTATGCTTCTGCTCAAAGGGATACTTCGGTTGATTATTATCTGCCATATCTGAAAACAAACACAATCAAACAAATTCAAAGTGAAATTAGTCATAAAGTTCATTACTTTAACTAATTTCAAGTTATATAATTGAAGAAGAAAGAGAGAAAAATCATCAAGAACCTGTTATTCGACAAGTTTATAACCTAAACACAAAAACAGAGTGTTAGCATATAAATACATAATCAAAGCCCATTAATGTCTAATCGTTATCGGAAGTCATATTATTATTGCTTACCGGGTCGGAATTAGAGGGTTGGTTAATGTTAGGGTTTGGATTAAAATGAATGCGATAAGTCGGTTAGGCTTTTATAGTATGCAGCGGAAGAAGAGAGAGAAAGGGAAAATAATGCTGAAAAATATCTCCAATTCCCTCTTATATACCTTTTGAAAGTGATTTTAAATGCATTTGTCGTGTAGTGAGTTATTAGCTGTCAAATATAATAATCTTATCCATTCAAAAAAATGTAACACCTAAACCTTACCCGATAAAATCAAAGTGTCAAACCTTGCCCGGTATATTTCATTATGAAGTTGCAAAGTTTGCCCGATACCTTCCACTTACAAACCTTGCTTAGTTAAGTTAAGTAATTTAAAGTCAAATAATGATGAAGAAAGCTTACCCGAAATACCAGATTTCTTGAAAAATCAATCACAAGATAAATAATCAAGTATGAAATATCAAATAAGCATCCTTGCTAGGAATCAATTATGATACCCATATAAATTTCTCAATTTTTAAATTAAAAAGCTTAATCTAGCACAAACCCTATTAGAATAAGAAACACATTCAATCAAGAATACTTTGATGTAAAGTTTGCCCGAGCAACCTTCATAAGAGTACAAAGTGTGCCCGAACATCCTAAGCAAAGTATACCCGAATCTTCCTAGAGTACAAGGTATGCCTGAAAAAAGAGATCTAGCAGATAGTGTACCCGAAAAGTCAAATTTTGAAATTACCAAGTATATTGAGGGAACCAAGTGTACCCGGAATATAAAGTGTGCCTGGAAAACAAAGTCTGCCCGGAAACACTTTTAATTTCAAATAAATAAGAAGCACAACTAACACATAGCATGCCCGGAATGAAATTAAAATTAAAAACACCTAAGTGTGCTACGGTCTTAAATCTCCAAAGCTTGCTTGGTACATTATGCAGCATTTAGTATAAAAAGCTTGCCCGGAACAATAAATCTTGTTGAAAGCTTGCTTGTTCACATATTCAGACTTCAAGCTTGCTCAGGAATTTAGTACATTACGTGTACTCTACCCGGTAAGTGTAAACACTATAAAGCATGCCCAAAAATCATAAACTTAGTCCAAAGTGACAAAGATTGCTCGGAAACGTTATAAAACACTAAACCTTACCCGAAAATACATATTCAACTGTTTTGTGCCCGGTAAGGTTAAGAAACATCAAACCTTGCCCGAAAATACTTATTCAACCATTTTGAGGCAAAATGCAACTCTTTTTGACTTAAAACCACATGTCATGACATTTTTCAAATATCGTCAGGTCCCAAATTTCAGGTAGTTCTTTACAAAATCAAGTCATAACTCACATTGATAAATGTGTCGACAAGGGAGTTAATGACCGGTTGCTATTTTTAGAAAGAAAACCGTTTGTTAAAGGCAGAATCAATAACAGACAGGGTAGCTGCTGAACAATAAATCAAAAGGTAACTAACACAATCAAGATTCACTTAAAAGATTTCCATTCTTATAATGTTCATCATACAAACGGTAATCAATTCAGGGTTTCTTGAAAGGAAAGCTATTTCCGTACACTTCTATTCAGCCGTCTGTTTTTCCGTCTCTCCTTGAGGTGTGACCTAATTATTCCTTTTATAGGCCTAACACCTCAGGACAGCTGTCATTCCTTCTAGAAACCCTAATATATCGTACATACAAAAATTACATATTCAAAATAATCCTAAGTGTAAAACAAGTCTTTCAGGTAAGCTTTGAAGAAGTAAACTTCTCTGAGTAGACTGTGTGCTCTGCCTACCTTGTTAGACTTGGTAACCTTGAAGTGTGCCAGGGAATAGTTTTTCGGGTATGCTTTACTTAGAGTATTTTCCAAGAGAAAATACTCACCGAGTAGACTTCAATCTTCCTGATAATATCAAACTTTGCCCGACATAACCTTACTAGCAACCTTGTTCTTCAATGATCCCTTCAACTCTTTTCTTGGAAATAGCTTATTAGCAAAGTGTGCTTGGTAGCACTGTACCCTGCTTGATTTGAACCTTGCCAGATGATACTTAAGATAATTCATTATTCATCAAAGCATACTTGGACCACTGTATTATTAATGAATACATTTCCTGGTCTTCCAATCACTTGGCTTCATGAGCTTGGTGAGCCAAGAGCTTACTCTGAAGTAAACCTTACTCGGCTATGAAGAACAAACCTGCTTGATATAGTGAACCTTGCCCGGCTATACACAAAAGAGTGAACTCTGCCCGGATCCACTGAAGAAGACTTCTAGAAGATAACCTTGCCCGGTAGGCTAGATACCATGCCCGGCTAAGTAAAACCTTGCTAGGAAGTCTAAGGTGTGCCCGGTTCCATACTTACTCATTTCTGAGGAGGTTGAGAAGATTCCAATCTTCAATCTGATCAGTTTTGGGTCAAATCTTGACTCAAAAATCTCCCCCTAGATTGGAACACCTCAGTTGTCCCAAAACACTTCTACAGTTACTTACGCATGGATGAAAATACATATCAAATTCAAAGTCAAATTACATAAGCAAAGAAACATAATCAAATTTCATAATCAAATGCTGTCAGAAGACATTACAAAGTAAAACCTAGTCTAAGAATCTTGTCTTCTTCTTGCATTGTAGTAAGCTTGTCTTCTATTTGCAATGACACTTCCTGCTCTTTGTTTAAAGATTTCAAGGACATGGTAGTGAGTGTGATTTTCAGGAATGACCATGTCTCTGATATCTATCAGATCTTCATTGTGAAGGTAAGTTAGGTCTTCATCTCTTTTGATTATCCCCGGTATTCTCCCATCAGAGTTTCTTAGCACATAATGGCCGTTTTCTTTATATTCAATCTCATCTATTACACCATTCTTTTGAACTGTGTAATTGGGGCGTGTCATTCTTCTTCCTAAGTTGATGCAGGCATTCATGTTTGACAATGGATTTTTATCTTTAACATTCAACTTGTAAAACGTTTTAGCACTATCCATTTTCTTTAACTTTGCTGTCCTTCTTGATTTGTGAAGTTGAATTGTTCTCCAGCTTCTCTTTTCTTTTAGGAATGGAAATTCTTTGTCAGCTTCATCTTTTAAGTACTTGGAGAGATCATTCTGTTGTCTTCCAGCCATATTGTTTCTCTCTATAATCATACAAATTGAGTGTATTCAGCAAAGTCACTCCTCACAACTATTTCTCTCAGTTGTCTACTTTCCATAATCACTTTCAGAGATTCAGACACAGAATCATAGTAGAGTTCTCTTGGAAGATCCACATCTGATTGTGATCTTGTTGTTCTTTGTGATCCATCCCTACTAGATTCACCTCTTCCACCTCTTCCCGCTTGTGAATATCTTCTTGAGATTGGTGGCCTGAATGGAATAGAGTTCATGGGTTTTCAAGGCCCAATTTGAAAGTTTTGATATAGATTGACTCTACCATTTCAGGTGGAAGGTTGGCAAGTTCAACATGGTCTTGTCCTGCTTGTTCATTGGGAATAATCATCTTCTCTATCCCAGGATTGTTTGACAATCCTGCAGGTACAAACCTTCCATCAACAAAGCTTTTAGGGTTCTCACCTTCCCTCAGAGCTTTTTCCCAGTTAGCCTTTTGAATATAGAAAAGTTCTTTCAAATCTTTCTTTTCTAAGGCATTAAAAGTGGCTTCATCCATTCCCCTCTGATTTATCATTATACCCCTCAATATCTTAATCATCTCTTCATTCTCCCAAGGAATTATAGGTTCATCAGTTGTTTCAGAATTTGATTCCTCTAGGATTTGGTGTTTCAACATGAGGTGCTTCTTTTGATTTTTGTTTTTCAGCTTGAACTTTTTGTATTTCCCCTACGGTCATTAATTTTCTCTTCCTTTTGGGAGATTCTTGTTCACCTTTTGATTGCTCAGTGTGGGGTTCAGGTTGGACTCTTTTCAATTTTTCTTTTCTTTTGAATTTGTTGTATTGATCGAACACTTATTCTTTTGATAACTATTCAACTACCTCAGGCTTCAACCATTTTTCCAATAGCTATCCACACATACCTCCAAACTTCTTTTTCAAAGCTTCAGTCTTTTCAATTTCTTCATTTTCTTTGACATATTTTTCTTTTATTTTTTCTCCTTCACTGTTATAGAGATCTTGTAGTTTTTCAAATTTGAAGTTGCTCAAATCCTTTTTAGAGAATCCATGCTTCCTTAGATAATCTCTGTATTTCTGAGCATCTCTATTGTTTTGTTGCATAAGCCTTTTGATAGTGTTATTTTCCTTTTCTAATCTCTGCTTCAATTCATCATCATTCATAGCAACCAAAGTTTCAAAGCTTATACCAAAGCTTCTCAATTTCACAACCAATGGATGTTTCCTTTTAGCTTCCATCATACTCATCTCAATGTTTGCCCTTTGTTCCTCAGTCATTCTGACTTGAGGAGACACAACACTGGCAGCTTCAGCACCTTTTCCATCATTGTCATTATTATCATCAGATTCATCAAACACTTCCTCCTCTTCTGTTGATTCATTAACTGCATCGATTTTAGGCTCATCAGAGGTTGGATGTTCTGGGTTTGGTTCACTCACAACAGGAACATCAGGGACACCTGTCATCTTTTCACATGGTTTCAATGTTTGTAGAGGGACTGCACTGATTGGACTATCTTCATCATCAGGAGTTTCCACATAACACTAGTGCTTTTCATCCCATTTCCCCCTTTTTACATTCAAATCATCTTTCATACCCTTATCAGTGGTTTCCCTATTTCTAGAATTAGTCTTCTCAAATCTTCCCACATTCTCATGTATCCTTGAGGCTTTTGCCAACATCTCTTCTATTTATTCTTTTTTTTCCTTTGCAGGTTCCTGTTGAGATTTGCTTGTAGTTTGAGCAAACACACTTACTACCAGAGCTAGGGAGTTATCAGCTTCCTCGACTCTTTTCAACTTAATCCGTTCTTCAATGACATCTTGATCATCAACCTCTTCATTAATTACTTTGGCTACATTGGCTTGACTGATCAACTCTTCTTGTGCTGATATCTCCTCAACTGTCAAGGTTTGGGCTAGTATTTCCCTATCCCTTATCTCTCTTATTAATTTCTCAAACTTTCTCCTTGCATCAGCAGCAGCTTCTTTATTATCTTTAAATAAAATGCCTTTTTTAGGATTAGCCTCAACAGGCTCTTCTTCAACAACTTTTTCCTTACCCTTTTCTAATCTCCTATGTTCATCTTCTTCATTCTCAGATTGTTCATAATCATCAATCTCTTTTTCAAGTGCTTCTAACTCTGGATCAACTCTACTCTCTTGGAGCTTTCAGGTTGTTCATTTTCAGTGACATGCTCCTCAGTAGCAGTATTTCCCATTTCATCATTTTGAGTTTCTGTTAAAGCATTTGTGACCACATCAGAGGTAGCCACATTCTCTTCTTCATTAGTCTGTTCAATTTCATCCTCTGCCTCTTCTTCATTAGACTCCTCCTCTCTCCATACAACATTCATTATTTCATTATTAACATTATAGTTTTCCTCTCCTACATCAGATTTATCTCCTTCATAGTCACCATCCTCCATCCTTCTTTCATCACTTTCCTCCTCATCCTCATAGGCATTCAGGATGCATGTCAAACCATTCACAGTCTCCACACTTGTATCTTTTTCAGTTTAAACACTCACCCTAACATCAGTTGGCATATTTACATTCTCCCCCTGTTTTGGGGCAGCTGAGGTCTTCTCAACCTCCTGCTCCAGGGATTGAATTTTCATCATAGCCCGGGCCAACTAGTCTAACAGTAACACATTCTCCTGAGTTATCTTCTCATTTCTTTCTCTTAGCCTCGCATTCTCCCTCATTTGATCAAGGTTTCTTTGAAACTAAAAGATTGTTAGCAGCATGCGTTATTGATGGTGAGGTGGAGAAAGGGCTAGGTTCGGATTGTTCTAGAGCAGTGGTTTGAATGATTATTGGTTTGATGGTTATTGAGGGTGGGGTAGGTGATTCAGGTGGGGTTTGGGTATGAGTAGGTGTAGGATGGGTTGTAGGGATTGTTTGTGGTGGTGATTGAGTTTGGATTGGGCCGTTGGTTGGTGGTGGTGTTAGTGGTGTTGGAGATGTATGAGTTGATGTTTCATGATGGCTCAAGGTTAAGGTTTGGGTAGGTGATTGAGATTGTGGTGATTCAGTTGGTGTTTGAATAGGTAGGTCAGTTGGTAATGGTTGGTGTGGTGGAGTTTGTGGTGGTGATTGTATTGGTTGTTAAGTGGTAAAGGTTGGTTCTCCCGCCGATCAAATACATCAACATTTATGGCTACTCCAGCCCCTCCTGCATTTCCATCATCATTATTATCTCTATCATCAGAATAATCATCATTACCTTCAACATCATCTTCCCCTTCTTCCTCCTCTAAGCTCAACTCAGGTACTGGCAAAATCTCCAAATCATGGTTCAGTAACCATGGTAAAATTTCAAATGGAATGTTTGGATTATATCTATTGGCATTCCCCGAATTTTTAATTCGTTTAATGGTGTTGGGATTCTGCAGAATATGAGTAGTGCCTATGGTGGGTAAATCTCGCAACTCCCTATTGAATATTTGCCACAAAAATCTGGGATATTGCAGAAACCTATCCTTCTCAGCCATCTTTAAATTTGCTACCAATCCTTCAAAGATCATCATGGAGAAACTGAATGGTAGGTCATAAATGATTGCAACTGTAACATTTGCTAAATCTCTACTCATCAAAGTCCATGAGCCTTTCCTTGGAGCAAATCCTTGAACCACATGGTGAATTAAAAATCTGCATATCAAAGGGAACATTCCCTTCTGAAATTGCCCATCATGAACTGTCCTTTGGTATCACATAGTCTGTTCAAAATTTCTCAGTAGGTGAATAGTGTTGAAGTTGATATGATTATGGTCGTCATCGTGTAACTGCAAGCATCTTCTGATCATTTGTTCTGTGATCTGAATTTCTTGTCTTGCCACTGTCGCTTCAATTCTTCGACCATTAACATCATCAAACAGTGTTGCTGAGTGCCAGATATCTAGTGAGTGATTTCTATAACTGATTGGACACTCAGTGAAGGCAAAACGAACATTTGATCTCAACAACCAAGTTATCATCATCGCCACCTCTTCATTGTCAGGAGTAATCTGCAACAAGGCGCACATATTATGCTACTGTTCAAAGGGATACTTCGGTTGTTCATCATCTGCCATGTCTGAAAATCATAATCACACATATTCAAAATGAAATTAGTCATAAAGTTCACAACTTTAAGTAATTTCAAGTTATAAAAATAAAGAAGAAAGAGAGAAAAATAATCAAGAACCTGTTCTTCGACAAATTTATAACTTAAACACAAAAACAGAATGTTAACATATTAATACACAATCAAAGCCCATTAGAGTCTAATCGTTATCGGAAAACACATTATGATCGCTTACCTGGTCAGAATTAGAGGGCTTATTAGAGTTAAGGTTTGGATTAAAAACGAATGTGATAAGTCGGTGTAGGTTTCTTTGTGATTAAGCAGTTGAAGTGAAAGGAGAGAAAGAGAGAGAGGGAAAAATAATGTTGAAAAATATCTCTAACTCCCTCTTATATACATTTTGAAAGTGGGTTTTAAATGCATTTTTCGTGTAGTGAATTATTAGCTGTCAAACATAATAACCTTATTCATTTAAAACAGTAACAGCTAAACCTTATCCGATACAATCAAAATGTCAAACTTTGCTTGGTGTAATTTTCATTATTTAAATTGACAAAGTTTGCCCGGTACATTCCACTTACAAACCTTGCTTGGTCAGATTAAGTAATTTAAGGTCAAGATATAATGAAGAAAGCTTACCCGAAATACCAGATTTCTTGAGAACCAAATAACAAGATAGATAATCAAGTATAAAATAATCAAATAAGCAATCTTACTAGGAATCAATTAAGATACACAAATAAATTTTTCAATTTTAAATTAAAATTCCTAAATTAGCATAACCCTATCAATTAAGATACACAAATAAATTTTTTAATTTTAAATTAAAATTCCTAAATTAGCATAACCCTATCAGTATAAGAAACACATTCAATCAAGCATACTTTGATACACAGTGTGCCCGAGCAACCCTCCT